>NC_071467.1:98074079-98384548 GCF_028500815.1 Rissa tridactyla
AGCCAGCAGAAAGTTGTTCGTCGTGTCCCCTCCTGGCTTGTGACTACACTACTTATGCCTCTTCGTGCAGGAATTAGTCCCCAGCGCCCAGTTAACGAAACGGATAGCTCTGAAGCTACTGCAGCCTACAGAGCTCAGTGCATCTGCGTGCTGCTTAGTATATAACAATCTTCAACATGGAGAAGGTCGAAACAGGGTGTCTGGAAGATGACACTGGAAAGGGGAAAAAAATGAATGAGTTGATCTCTGACACAAAGATAGAAAGTCATTTGCACTAGGAGATCTCTGTAGCTAGCGGGAGTGACTTTGCTTCCCTTAGAGAAGATGAAAATGGGCACTCTGTGACAGCCAGAACATGAGGGTGTATTTGACCCTAAATGGGCTGACTCCAGTTGCTAACGCAGCCACTATCTGTACCACACTTCTTGCATACATTATCTGCCACCACATCCAAGTGCAGAAATCAACTGCAAAAAGCAAACCAGCAGGTGATGTAAAAGGAGATACTTACACTAGCCACAATTTTGCCTTTCAACTGCTGTAGGAAGCGCAGGGCTTAGAAAGGGATCACTGAAGAAAGGGTGTCAAAGGAAATACCCTGCACCAATTTCTGAATCATCTGTAGATGAAAAGGCAACTACCTGGAGACTCCCACACGTCAGCAATTACTGCCATGCTAATGCCAGGCAATGCACATACAACAGCCAAGCAGATGCAACGCACATTAGACAAGTTTCTGCTTTTACTTATAATGAAAACAAACACGGCTGTGAGGGTGAGCCCACCAACATCCCTGAATTTGTACAGGGCAAGTGGTTTGAGAAATGGCTATTCACGTGGGATTAGTCTGCGAATGTAATAATAACTTTCCGATGTACCGAAGTAAGATTTATAGTTTATTTCATAATAACAGCGATGGTTTCTACCGTTCTGCTTTATCACCACAGCAGCTGGAGGGAATTACTGCTACAGACGCTGGCCTGGTGTACATGCATTATCTCAGCTGCTGCGGCACTGCTATGTGCCACGGGGCTTCACCTACCTCTGCATTTACAGAGATATATCTGAACTATTCCATCTTCATACTGATTTACCGTAATTATTGATTCTGGTAAGAAGAAGAAAAGGTGCCGCATGCTTTTTGTGAACATGTACGCGGCAGGAAAAAAAACAGGCTTGCTCTGAAATAAGTGCTGCCTGGAGAAAAATCATATACATCATGGAACAGTTTAGGTTGGAAGGGCCCTTACAGATCATCTAGTTCCAACCCCAATGACAGTGAGCTGAACAGATTTCTTCTCATACTAATTCCCTACAAATATGAAGCTTTACAAACAGAGCAGGGAAAGAAAACGCACACCCATATTTTCAGCAGAATCGCAAGCATGTAAGACTTTACCCATCCTAATGGATGCAGCAATTATTTAATGATCAAAGCTTCAGATTCTTAGATCCACCAAGCTGCCAAATTCTGCAAATTACTCGGTTAGTAACTTTGAAACCTGAAATCTCAGCCTCATCACAGAATGACATAGTTTGTCGGAAATGTGCTTTTTCTCTACAAAATGCCGATCTTTGCCCAAAAGGCAGGCAGGCATTGCTCAGGATGGGGTCAGAGGTCGGACAGGGGTCAGAGGTCGTGCCCTTCCTACAGCTCTAGGACAAAACTCCCTCCCAAAACTCTCTACTCTTTCACTTTCACCCCTGCGCTAGGCCTGTCACAGCCTGGGCCGCTAACAGCTAACTCCTGGTACCCCAGGGCGGCCTACAGGGGGCGGGGGGTACGGTGCCATCTCTGAGAAGGCACCGGGGAGCGGGGGAGTCTCCGCCTCCACCGGCCCGGGCCCGGGCTCGCCCCCACAGGCGACTTCTCGCCGCCAGCCCGCCCGGACAGCTCTTCTCGCCGCGGTCGCCGCCTGAGCCATAAAACCAACCGCCGCCGGCCACGGCGTGTTTTGCCACGTGCCGGAGGCGGAAGTCAGACGCCGCCTGTAGCGGAAGTGAGACGCCTGCTCAGCGATGGCATTCCAGTAGCAGCGGCGGCAGCTCCTTTCTCTCCCCACCCCGCCTCATCCGTCGTCGGGACCGGGTGGCGCGGCCATGGCCAGGGGCCAGACGGCGGCGGTCACGGCCGTAAGCGGCGGGAGACAGGTGCTGCTGCTGCTGCGGCCGCGCGGGGCCGAGGGCTCCCTCTCGCCCGCTGCCGCCGGCTCCTCACGTGACCGTCGCGCGCCCCTCGCCCCCGCCCGCCGCTGCCTCGGCGACTGGCAGCGCCCGGCCGCGCCGCCGGGCCCCCGGGCGGCCGTTACGGCCGTTAACGGCAGGGCGGGGTGGTGGAGAAGGCGGGTCGGCGGGACCGGCCGGGAGAACCGGCGGCGCTGCGGGGAGCGGGGTGAGAACTGTCAGGGGGAGGGTGGCGCCGAGGGAAGCGGCGGGGGGATGAGGGGGGAGAGCGGGGGTGGTGTCACCTCACCCGGCCCGGTCACCTCAGCCGTCACCTCACCTGCCCCCGGGAGTCCCGTGGCGTGGGGAGACAGGGGCCTGCAAGGGGTGCGCTGCTCTCCGCAGCCGGCTTGGGAACTGTCCGTAGGGGCAAGTATTACGACTGGGTTCCCCCTCCCCGAAGACTTAAATTGGTTAGTCTTTATTGATCTTTAAGTAAGACAGCTAAGGTGTAGTCATATTTTCTGCCTACCCAAGTGTTTTAAAATACAACGTCTTTGAGGACAGATAGTTCTGCCTTCTGACAACTTACTTCATGTTCCATCTTGCGTTCATTCTGTCAACTAGTTTATGCACTGGTGTTAAATTTCCCTGAATGCATGATTTCTGTAATACTGATATTTGGGGAATGTGTTAGTAATTCTTAGACACTAAACAGTTCAGTGTCTACAGGGCAACCAATGAAGATTTACTTCTTTAACAAAGAATGGAAAGAGTCTGTGGATTTAGTCCTCAAAGCTATGAAGTGCTCGCAGCTTCCACATTTTACACTGGTAACAGTAGAGGAACAATGTTAAGACCCTGACATTTGGCGGGATTTTTCTAGGACAGGATATTCTTGGAGAGCGTCTCAGAAGTGCAGCAGTAGCATTGTATTCTATTTTAAAGCTCTTGCATGTAGAACTTGTTAGATACCTTTTTGGTTTCGAGCAAGCTGCAATAATCTCGATGCACCGTGTAATATTTTGTCATAAAGGAAAAATACTTGGGGTAGCAAGGAAACTTCTGGAAAGCAAACATGTTGATTAAATATTTTTTCTTAAAAATAAGTTACTTAAAAATAACTTAAACTTTTTTTATCTTTTTTTCAGATGTAAGCACCTCTGTGTCATCATCTTTACAAAGCAAAGAGAATATTTCCTTATTGGGAAATAGGAGACTTTTTTTTGACACTCATGCGCTGGTATGCCTCTTGGAAGAAAATGGTAAATTGTTAGAAATGGGTAGCTATTTTTAATGTCATTTCATGAGTGATTTTTTTAATTTATAAAGTTTGTTACTGCTTCTTGTGATGTGATGCGATGACATGTAATGATAGCTTCAGTTTTACAGTTTTTATTTTTTTTAATATACTGGGTAAGAACATGTAAGTTTTTTCTATTTCCAAAAGGAAATGGTAAGCTTATATAACTTTGATTAGAATAATCTATTATTTTATTGGTAATTAAAAATGGTAAAGAGAAATTAAATTCTAAGAATTGAAAGTAAAAATCAGTTTCAGGGTAGTGGTTTAAAATTTATTAATGGGCTTCCTACATATTTAGCATGTAGCACCTTGAGTATGCAACAATGTGTTATAATAGAACTGAATATGGACTGCTATGTAAAATGCAGGGGTTAGGTTATAACATAGAATACTATATAATATATGGCTGCTTTTATGCTGGAACATAGACAAGGGAATAGATTATTTTGGATTCATCCTGACTAATGTTGCTGAGGTGGGGAAGGTGCCTTAAGGTGAAGTTCAGTGCAGCTGACTTGATTTCTGACAGCTCTCCATCCCTGAAGAGGAGAGGTCCCAGTCCCTTTTCTGTGCCATGTGGCTTCATTTCTTTCCATGTGCCAACATAATTCTCAGAAAAAATTGCAGCTCTTTTGCTTGATTGGTATTCTGAGACACCAGTTTAATGATCTCACAGAGCAGTTGCATGAACACCAAGACACATACAAACTGGCTGGAGGAGTGGTAAGAGAGAGAGGGAAGGGCTATCTTTTCCTTTTGGTGGTGACACACTATGATATCAGCTCAGCTATTGAAAGCAGCTCACTCTCGGACCACATATGTGCTTTCTAACGCTTTATTACTAGTTAGTTTGAAACAATCATGCTTTTGCAAGTGTTTCTTTTCATAATGGTGAAGTCTTATTCATGACAACCTCCTGAAAGGAGGTTGTAGAGAGATGGGGGCTGACCTCTTCTCCCTGGTGACAAGTGATAGCACGAGAGGAAATGGGTTCAAGTTACGTCAGGGGAGATTTAGATTGGATATTAGGAAACATTTTTTCACTGAAAGGGTTATTAAAATTGGAATAGGCTGCCCAGGGAGGTGGTGGATTCACCATCCCTGGAGGTGTTTAAAAAAAGGGTGGATGGGGCACTTAGGGACATGGTTTAGAAGTGGCTTTTGTCAGGGTAGGTTAAAGGTTGGACTCGATGATCTTAAAGGTCCCTTCCAACCTCAGCAATTCTATGATTCTATGACATTTTTAATCCTACATTTTGAAAGTGGAAAAGTTAAGATTATTTCTTCTTAGGGACAATATTTTACAATAATTCTCAATATATTCAGTTAAAAAGGTTTCTAATGGGGACTCAGAGGCTGGTAGGCCTAAAATCAGAGCAGTTAGCTCTGTTCTCAGTTGCTGAATTTTGCACAGCCTCAGTGGTTCTGAAGATTTATAGTATACTGAAAGTGGGTATCTGCTTTTCAGGGTCAGAATTCTTGCTTCTAGAAATACCCACATGTGAGAGATGATATTCCATAATACTTCTAGAAAATTTCCAACATTTATGCCGCTGATTTTGTAATAGTGCTGTACTACAGAAGCAGCTATACTATGTCACAGACATGATTTTGTGGTGGAGGAACTTGAATGTATGGCTGGTTTTGTTCTTTTCTTAGTTCTGGGTGAAGAGGAGTATATTTTATTATCTTTAATAACTGACATTTGTTTTAACTTGGTGCTGAGTATTAGCAAGTGGCACTTCTGTGAACTGTCCAAATTTAGCACTCTCTCTAAATGGTGTTGCATTTTGTTTTCCGTAGGGTTCACTACTCAGCAGTCGGAGGTCATTGTATCTGCATTAGTGAAAATTATGAACACCAACCTGGATATGATTTACAAGGACATGGTCACCAAAGTACAGCAGGTTAGCTCAAAGACGATGGTGGGGTTGAAGTAAATCAAAACCTAGTATGCCTGCTAATGAAATATATATTGCTATTTATTACTGTTAGACACTGTATTTTAAGTTTGAAGGCGAAGAACAAACATCCCTGTGTATCTATTGGCTAGTGAATTTTGTCTTGAGCTGATTAAATATGTATCAAAGTGTTGCGGTGGACCTTGAGATTTAGGTACCATGAGCTAGTATGCAGACCACAGGTAAATTTTTTGGTTTCATCCTTATTTTAGCATGAAATAGAATTACTGAGAAGGCTTTTAGACAGACATAGGAGGTATTCAGTGCACGGATTTGAATAGCTACAGCTCCTACGTGTATTCCTTTGTAGTCTTGTAACAAGGAAGTACAGATTCCCTCAGTGATTTACCACCCTGTTATGTGATACTTTTTTATTTGTCTGTCTGTGTCACAATTACACTTAATTAGATTAGAGTTGAGCTGAATTTCTCTTTTTATATAATATTTTTAGGGCATGATTGGTGTAGTTGTATACACTGGTAACATACAGCAACATGTATAGTTTGGATGCTGATGTCTGTCTCCTTTTCCTTTGGTGCATACATTGTTCATGGTATCCTCTAAACCTATCCACTGTATAAATCCTGGTGCGAGGAAGTGAAGGAAACTGGCTTGGAAATAGACTGATAATGCTGAGTATCTACAGAGATCCTTCCTGACTACCAGGAAACTGCGTACAACTGAACTGAATTGTTAGCTTTGTCTTGTGAGGGAATGATTGTTTTAATGAATAATTGTGTCTGGAGGCAAGGCTTCTTGTTCTGATACTGACTGAATTTTTCGGGGCCCTTTGTCAGTTATACAAAAGTAGATCCGTGTAAGGAATTGGACGTGACAGTGTTGAATGTTGCCACATCGAGCTCTTAGGCATCTAGCTCCCGAAATTAAACTGAAATTCAGAGTAAGACATGATCCAGTGCATGTGGAGCTTAAGTGTCTTTGAATTGGATTCACAATACCTGGTATGCTGGAATTCCCTGACACATAAGCTAGTCAAGTAGACAATGCTGACAAGAAGCATAGCTGAAGTACAACCTCTTGGGCTGCTCAGTGAGGCTGGGTTTCACGGCTTCAAGTCACCTTCTGAACACAATAAAGCTTTGTTGTGGTTTTGGCCAGATTGGCCAATCAGAATGACAGATGGCCCCTCACCCCCCCACTCTCTCCAAAGAGAGGAGAGGAAGAGATAAAGGGATTTATGAGTTTAGAAAAAGAACTAAACTACCTTAACGAAAATAGCAATAAACAAGGAAATAAAAAATAATAATAATAGTATACAATATATACAAAACCATATCCAGCTCCCACAATGACAACTGTGTCACCAGCAGGCACAGGGAAAGTCCCAGACTGCAGTTAGTGACAGACAGGAGCAGGATTCCAGATCTGGAGTCAGGAATGCTCAGATTGGGATCAAAAGCAGACGAACAGACAGGGTCCTCCTCGGACGTTGGCCATTGAAGAAAAAGATTTGACCTCTTGATCACTTAGGTCTTACACTGAGCATGATGCATATGGGATGGAATTCCCTGTTGGTCAGTTCTGGGCCACCTGTCCTGTCCGCTCCTCCCTACAGGCGTGACCCCTCTACGCTTTTCTGTTTCCGACCCTCCAACGGGGTAAATAACAAAATTAGCTGACCTTGGTTGTTATAGCAATAAGTATAAGCAAGAGCCTCTCTGCATACCGTTCCTTGGTATGATCAGGTCTTATCACTCTGAGAGTGAACAGTTTCTGAACAATATGCTGTTAATTCCAGAGTTTAGTCAGTTAGAAGAGGCCCAGCTAAAAAGTAAAATTACAAAACAGAAAAATTGGTTCTGTTTTCCTCAAACCAGGACAGGCTTTAACTTATTTCATAGTAATAAGGCTGTTGTCTTAAGACATGAGAAGACATCGGCTGCTGTCTCCAAAGCAGAATACCTGGATTTTTGCACCACCTTCCATCTAGAGAGGCTTTAGCTCATCTGTCCTACCTCCTAGATTCCAGGCAAAGCAGACATGGGTGAGCTTCCTCCCCCTGTGCTGAACCTGTTTCCACAGTCAATCAGAGAATGCAATGTCAAAGGGACCTTTCTCCCATGGTTGGTTATATTTTAGAATAAGCAGTCATTGCACCTCTGCCTCCTTCTATGCCCAGCTTTTTTTGAATGAAAGTAGACAGGTCTTCCTTTGTTGCTTCTGATGGTAGATGTTTTCTGAGACTCTCTGGTAGCTTCCACCCTTGGGTGACTTTCTGTCATTAAGATTGAAACGTGCAGGTTTGCATGGCATGCTAAGATAGAAGCAGCTCAGGAGGCATGTATGCCGTGAACTCTGGGCAACATGATAGACCCTGTAGTTCCTTGTAGTCTTTGAATGCGTAAGAGCTTATGCAAAAAGAGAACAATGAGTTGGAAGACGATTTGGAAGGTTGTGGATGTAGCTATTACCATTAGGCCCCAGCTGGGTATGTAAAAGATGAAATATTACATTGGTTAGATAAAGCCTTAGGGGAGGGGGAAAAAATATGTGTATGTATAGAGATGAAGAAGAGAGAGAATATGGAAGAGTCTGTTCGCTGTTTTACTGAGCTCAGTGCAGACAAGAGAGAACAAAAGCAAGCTGGAGACATCAGGGAGTAAGAGAGGCAGTGTCCATGGCAATACTCTTTCTGTAGATTTTTTGTACCACGTCTAGTATGCTGAGCCATTTTTTTCAGTGTTGCGGTCAGGTAGCCTGATCCACAGGCATCTCCAGGTGCCACTTAAATGTGTAACACCAAGTTAGAGTAGCATTTCCTGACAAAAGTGAAGTTGGAGTTCTGTGTCAGATTTCTAGGGTTCTTAGTCCAGAATCAAATGCAAGGGACTACTTATTAGGGGGGATTGTCAGAGAAGAGAAGGCAGTGCCTGTTTGCGTGTGTAGATAATGTAGGATCTAGAACAATGTCTGCAGACTTTTCCATCCTCAAAAGTTGCGGAGAGTTCATGTATGTCTTCTGTCAGCTCAGTGTAACAGACTGAGAAGAGCAATTAAAAGTGTAAGTACAGTGCATGATCTCAGTAGTGAAGCAGAGCAAGCCCTCTTGCAAGGTGAGGTAAAAACCAAGATAATTACAAAAGAGTATGGTTGCAGTGAGGAGTTTTGGTCTGAAAGCCAGCTTTCTTCATTTAGCTCAGATACATACCTTCTCTCCCTAATGCCTGTGCTAGCTTAAGAATTTGAAGACTTGAAAGAAACTATATCTTAGGCTATTAATTGAATTATTCTGTTAACACTGCTAATTTTGTCAAACTTTACCAATGCTTCAGCTTAACTTGTTTATTCTCTCACTGTCACTTAATTTATCTTGATTTCTGAAACTCAGATAATCAATCTGAAATCGCTGAATTAAAAATTTCAGGGTACCAAAATAGCCTATCATTTTTTGGCAAGATGAGAAAAAGCATTATAGTTATGATATGTTCTGAGGTTTTTCTTCCCTCTTTTAAAGGAAATTGCACTTCAGCAAGTAATGTCCCATATTGGTGGTGTGAAAAAGGACATGATTATTTTGGAAAAAAGTGAATTTTCAGCACTTCGTTCAGAAAATGAGGTAAAAATCACTGTCTTGGAAAGTGCTATTCTAGGACTTCCTTATTATTTTTTTTCTAATGATGTAAAAAGGTGTCTTGTACCCAAGGGGTTGGCTCTGGGGCCAGTATGGTTTAACACCTTTATTAATGACTTGTTGATGGGGCAGAGTTCAGCCTCAGCAAGCCTGCAAATGATACAAAGCTGGGAGCAGTGGCTGATGCACCTGGCAGTTGAGCTGCCATTCAGAAGGACACGCTGCCATTCAGAAGCTGGGAAAATGAGATGACAGGAATCTCATGAAGTTGAACAAATGGAAGTGCCAAGTCCTGCCCCTGGGGAGGAATAACCCCATGCACCAGCACAGGCTGGGGCTGAACAGCTGGAAAGCAGCTTTGCAGAAGAGACCCTGAGGGTTCTGGTGGACCCCAAGTTGACCATGAGCCAGCAATGAGCCTATGTGGCAAAGAAGGCCGACAGCCTCATGGGCTGTGTTAGGAGGGCTTGCCAGTGCGTCAAGGGAGGTGATCCTTCCCCTCTGACTGGCACTGGTGATACTTCATCTGGCATGCTGAGTCCAGTTTTGGGCTCCCCAAGGGAGATGTGGACATGTTGGATGAGTAAGGGACTGGAGCATCTGATGTATGAGGAAAGACTGCAAGAGCTGGGACTGTTTAGCCTGGAGAAGAGAAGGCTCAGCGAGGATCTCATCAATATACAAATGTTTGAAGGGAGGGCGTGAAGAAGACAGAGACAAGCTCTTTCTGGTGTTGTCCTGTGACAGAACAATAGGTAATTGTCACGGACCACAATGTGGGAAATTCTATTTAAACATAAGAAAACCCTTTTTACTGTAAGAGTGGTAGAACACGGAAGTAGGATACCCAGAGAGGCTGGGGAATCCCTATCCTGGAAATATTCAAAACCCAACTGGAAATGGTCCTGAGCAACCCGTTCTAGTTGCCTGTGCTTTGAGCAGGGAATTTGACTGAATGGTCTCTAGAGGGAGTTAATAGAAGATGCTACAGCTATGCCTATTTCATGTATCTTTCGAAAGAGATAAAGTAATAGAATAATTTGAGTTAGAAAGGATCCCATGAGGACATTAGCTAGTTGCAGGCTGCAGTATGATTGCCATTTAGCCATCTCTTCTTGAAGCTGAACAAGCCCAGCTCTCTCTCCTCCTCACCCCAAACCTCCAACATAGTGTGCTCCTGCCCCCCATCATCTTCATGGTCCTCCACTGGACTCGCTCTAGTATGGCAATATCTGTCTTTCACCGGGGAGCCTAAAGCTGGACACAGCACTCACAAATGCTGAATATGGAGAAATAATCCCTTCCCTTGGTTTGCTGGGTTTACTGCTGCTCATACCATCCTGTGCATTTGGCCACCTTTACTGCTGTGGGACGTTGCGAGCTTTGGTCTTGTGCTGCTTGGAAATGCGCAGCACTGAGTAAATGTGCGTGTGTATACACATGCACATACTTGTACACACACTGAGGACATAGAGTTAAACCATCCTCATTTTGCCTTGCTTTTCACATTATGGATTGTAGTCATTTTTATTGATCGTGCAAATTCATTAGTATTTCCAAATTATGTGGGTTTTATATACAGTAATAAAATGTACAATTTTTTTCTGCTCTCCCAGAAAATAAAACTTGAACTCCAGCAGATAAAGAAGCAAGTCCTGGTAAGATACCATACTAATGTAATTAAGAATTAACACCTGTCTGCTTTAAGTAAAAAGTAATTGTTGCTTTCAAGATTTTATTTTAAAAGCTGTGCTTAATTACTGTGATATAGGATACTGAAATTGCAGTTGATGGTACAGTGTGGGCTGCAGCAAAAACAATTTCATGCATACTTTATGGTGACAGAGAACTGTGAACGGTACAAGAGGTGAAGAAAAATGTAACCGAAGTTTTGTGGTTTTTTTTTTTTACTTACTTGTCCTTAGATTCAGAAAGCGGCTAACTGCCATGTCATGGTTAAGGCTGGGTGAAGTTCTGCATTTGGGCCTGCCAGTTACATGTAAAAATGCAACATACATTTAAAATTACAGCACTTTCTAGTTGGTTTTGGAGTGTTTTTGTTGGGAGGTTTTTTGGTTGGGTTTGTGGGGGGGTTTTTTGTTTTGGTTGGGTTTTTTTGTGTCTAAAGACATATCTGTTAGCCGTCCAGAATTTAAAATAGCCTTTAAACAGCTTCTTTAGGCCACTACGTTTGGGACCATTATGTTTGGTCCCATTTGCTTGGAAGCAGATGACCTTTGCAAGAAAACAGACTTTGGAGAAAACTTACTCTGTTAATTATCATACAGAGTATTATTCTTATCAGGTTGACGCATCAGTGCTGTGTTTCTGTTCTTTATGGTTTGCCTGTCTTAAAAAGCAGTCCAAACACCCTTCTACCATCAAAAAGAAGATCGTTTCAAAATGAATTATTTCAATGGTGTGGAGTCATACACAGCCTTTACACAGAAACAAACATTCTTGCAAGATTGATTAAGATTGGAAACTGGAAAATGTTAGCTGTTCTTAGGGAGTATAGTCATCTGACTTGAGAGTAGTTAATGTTTCCTGCTGTGGTGTCCGTCTTAGCGGGAAGTATGGAACATTTTTCTTGCTCTAGGATTTGTCCATGAAACTGGCAGGCTATCAGACTTGTTGAACTAGCTGGCAACGTGGTCAAACTCAGCCTACTGCCTCCTTGCCATTTCTTTCCTATTCACTTCAATTTCTTCTTGCACTATCATTTCCAAAAGGAGAACATAAATTTCTAAAGGCTAATCCTGCATGTTTTATATTGTGTTATGAAATGCTTAGTGCATCTGGCTTTTCAGAATACCATTTTAAAATACATTCAGAATCTAATTTTTGAATTGTAACTTATTTTATGGTTTCAGTTGCATATAAATGAGTTAGTGTAATCCATTGGTAGAGCATCAAGGATCTGAATCATCTCTCATAAAAGCTGGATTTCTTTAAGTTTTACTTTTAACTGTAAATGTAAAATAACTTGCCCTTGTGAGAATTACATTTGCTCATACTTGTTCCTCTAAAAGACAAGACATGATGTTGTAAGAGTTGAAGAAAAAATTATTCCTAACTTTTTGATTCATTAAAGTTTAATGTATTGTGTTGTAATGACATCTAACTATAAAACAGTTAAAAAATTCAAACTTGAAAATTGAGTCTAATTATTAGTCATACTAACTTAATGGACTCTTGACTAGTTGACATTGGCCTGCTTACTTGTTTTTAATAGTAGAATCTCCCAGAACATCAGCAATCTTTTGCGTCTCCCACACATTCATCTGATCAGCAGTTTGCCTCGTGACAAACTGTCAGCTGGCTGGAATTCCTGCCAGGAGGTTGCATTAAAATGGCAGCCGTCACTGAGAAAAGCAGGAATTGCTTACAGCTATTGATGAAGTAAAATGCAAGTGTACAATTTATGGTAGCTTAAAAAAGTTAGATGTTTAAAAATATAATGAATGTTTCCTGACTGCTTCTGAAATGTCTGTAGCCTTTTCTGAAAGCCCTAGATGTAGTCTTTAGAAACAGATTTTCTTTTACATTGGAAGATGAGAAACTGCTTTTAAAGTTATGTTGAGCATCAAGATTGCTTCATGGAGGAACTCCAACTTAAATGCGTACCTAGGCATGGATTTCTAGAAATCAGAAAGAGTTAGGGCATATGTGAAACATTCCCAGCATTTATAGAAGGATGTGCTCTCAATTAACTGCTGTTCTAAGTGTTCTGGTTTTAAAATCAATGGTTAGTTTTTGATTCTAGGATCCAATTCATACTATAGAACATGAGTATTTCCCATGGGAAGAATAGGAATACTTATACTTTTGAAAATTATGTACATTAGTTGGAGAGAAGCTTGATTCCTGACATATGTAAAGACAGGTGCAATATATTTGTCTAATTTTTTCTGCTTATGATTAAACAGAAAATCTTGCTTGCTGCTTTATCAATTTTTTCCCATTAGGATGAAATTACCAAAGTTCGTGCAGATAACAAGTTAAACCTAAACCTAGAGAAGAGCAGAGTAAAAGAATTGGTAAGTTTTGGTTACTTTCTTCTAGAAACATCTAAACAGTGAGTAATCTCCAAATTTGATTAAGAGCATCTTACCCAAAGAGCATTTTTATACTAATCTGTAGTATCATTCAATTTCAAGGTGATATTAATCCAAATTACTCATCCTTATGCTGCTGTAGTATAAGGTGCCGTATTTGGTTTGGTATGTCGGTCTATGTTGATATTGTTTTAATATGAGGATTAACACATCACACTTAAAATATTAGATATTTAATCTAAATATGCTGACTAGCTGCCTAGAGGTTTCCTATGTTATTGGTATATCTCTTTCTCTGTTTTCACACTTAATTAAGTTTTACACATCTCATTAAATTTATCATCGCTGAAGATATTTCATTTCCCTATAGCTAGAGAATTTATAGCATGGATAGTTTATCAGGAAGTACCTATTGTGAAAATAGTTGTAACTTATGGTTGGCTTTTTTTATTGTAACCGATACTGGTTCACATTGTTTTGATCTTTGAAATATCTGGTAGAACTGAATTGATGTGATCTTAAATTAGAATAACGTAGATGAAGAATTAGAAGATCAAGTTTTTGCATTATATGTCATCTCTGTCAATGCTGTCTATTGTGCTGAACACTATGTTATTTTGACTGCCTCTGTGCTTGTCAGCTTTCTCTTAAAGTTGACTAACTTTCTAGTCTGTTGTGCAACTGTAATTTCGTTTCTATGAAAACTGCTCTTTTCTTTTTTATTCCCCCTATGTTGTGGTTTTGACCAAATTGGCCAATGGCCAGCAACAGATGCTCCCTCCCAACCTCTCGTACATGGAGAGGAGGAGGAGAGATAAAGAGATTTATGAGTTTAGAAGAAACTAAACTAATGAAATATTAATAATAAAATAAAAAGGAAATAATGAAATAGGTACAGTATATACAAAACCATATTAAGCTCCCAGGATGATGTCACAGGCATCCGGGGATGTCTGGGGAAGTCCCAGAGTGGACTCAGCGATGGGTGAGAGCCAGGTTTCAGAGTTGGAGTCAGGAACACACTGATGGGGATCAAAGGCAGATGAACAGACAGCGTCCTCCTTAGACATTAGCCACTGAAGGAAGAGAGCCGACCCTTTGATCCCTCAGCTTTTATACTGAGCAGGGGGCAGATGGGTTGGAATACCCCTGTTGGTCAGTTCTGGGTCACCTGTCCTGTCCGCTCCTCCCTGCAGGTGTGACCCCTCTACGCTTTTCCGTTTCCGACCCTCCAACAGGGCAAATAATGAAATTAGCTGACCTTGGTCGCTATAGCAACAAGTATAAGCAAGAGCCTCTCTGCATACCACTCCTTGGTAGTACAAACTGTCTTATCACTCTGAAAACGAACCATTTTAGACACAACATGCTGTTAATTTCAGAGAGTTAGAATACGCCTAGCTAAGAAATAAAATTACTGAACAGAAAGTTGGTTCTGTTTTACCTCAAACCAGGACACCTTACTCCCCTACTTTAAGTGTCATCTCTGCCATGCATGAACAGAAAAGGAAAAAGGCAGGTGAATGGGGAACAGGTTGTAGCATACATGCTGAGTTGGGGGTGAGGCGTAGTCCAGTATTTTCTATAGTAGGCAGAGCATCACTATTATATTTACTTCAGTTGTAATGTGACTTAGGACTGAATATCTAGCTTTCTGAGAATAAAACTCATGATAATTGAAGGTTATTGTGCCTTCTTACTGTTAGTATTCAGAAGAGAAATGTCCTAAGTTTAAATTGATTTAACTTGAAGCACCAAGTAAAATGTTCTTATTTTTCAGTTTTGCTTGGAGTAAGTACTGAAGGAGAATTTTTTAATTTGTCAACACTGTGGGCAGTCTTTAATTGTTCAACCTCTAAATGCTTTATCTTTGCATTAGTTCATTCTGCTTTACATTTCTTGGATAATTGTACGCTGCTTAATGCACATCTGTTTATGCCGTGATTTATATCTGCGATGATACAGATGTGATTTAAAAACTCAAAGTACAGTACAAAATTCCATATATATTCATGTGTTCATGCATCACAGTGCCTTTAAGCTTGCTGTTAAAAATGTCAAGATGCATATGGCAAAACTGAATTTTCTCTATACTGTAAAAAACATGGACTTAAGGGGAAATCTCCCTGTTGAATTTCAGTGCGGGGATTTAAACTGGTCTTTCCTTCTTTTTTTTTTTAATGCACTGGTTTTTATTACAGATATGTAGTGATGCCTTGCAGTAAGAGGGTATATTTCACTGTCTTAAACTGAAGTTTAAAATCCTTGAGTCCGACCTAGAAAGTCTAGCCATAAAGCAAAAATTTAACAAATACAAACATCAAGAAGCAAGCTTGTAAAATAGAATTTTTCAGAAAATGCGTACTTGGCTAACAGCATCTGTTTGAAGTAAAACAGATTAACTATTTCAGTCAGTTGTTTATTTTAAATGTCATGGTTCTTTTGGTAGTGATGATCAGTTTATTAATGCGAGGTCCAAATTCTTAAATGAAATTTCACCTTAAACATAATTTGAATTAGATTATTTTATAAATATTCTGCCATCTTGCCACTTTCAACAATGTATATTTATGTAAAACTTCTGAATTTCTGTTTTTGACCCTCTCCTCGTTTTGCAGAATCCAGTGACTGTTTCCTTAATTGTAGACACGCTGTAGTTTGTCTGTATGTTGTTTTCCACATTTGTAGCAGCCTGCTATCTCTTAACTTCATCTTTATATCAGTCAAAAGTCCAAATAGAGCTCTAGGTCTTTGAGGGTTTTTCAATGCTGAGGCATGTATGTAAATTAATTTGAGTTTAATATTAAAGGGGAGTAAGCTTCCAGAGTGGAGGAAAAATAAAGCAACTTTCCACATGGGAATGTCAAGAGATGAGGTTATTGCTGTGCAAGTGAGGATTCTGAGATGGGTGCCTGAAGACCTTAGTACTCTGCAGTATAGACTGGCAGTTTAGCAGCTGTCTATCAATAATTGAATTGCTCCAGTAGTGGGACAGGAACCATTATAGATGGCAAGGTAAATCATGCCTGTTCATGAGTCAGAAAGGTAACGTGCCTTAAAGTTACGCTACTTTGATTTGGATTTAAGTTTCCTTGAACCCAAATACTATAACTTAAAAATAAGCCACAACTTCTGATGTTCCACAACTACAAATGTTCTATATTTAGCAAATGCATCATGAAATGATGGTTGGAACAATACAAATGGTGAGCAACTGTTGCAGAGTTACTGTTTGGAATCATAGGTCTTTGTTTTTCAGAAGTGCAAATCTGCCAACCTTTCTTTCAGCGGCTTATTAATACATACAGTTTTTGCAGAAGATGAGTGGACTTGTGCTTTACAGTTGTGAGGTGTGCATGAATGCCTGTCTAAAATTGTGCTTTTCCTAAGGACAATTAACCTACAATACTGTCTCCGAAGTGTTGTCTTGTGATCTTGTCCAGATGCAGTATTCTACAGAATTGGAAACAAAGAAGTATGCTTTTAAGTGTAAGTTTAATGACAATATCATGTTTATCACTTTTTTCTTTCTTTTTTTTCCCCCCTTCTAGTACTCACTTAATGAAAGAAAACTACTTGAAATGAGGACAGAAATAGTGGAGTTGGTAAGAACTTGGTAGCTTATTACTACACAGTAAATCTTTTCGTACTTGTGTTATAGACCCGGTATTCTTTTTGGAGTTGTTCATGTCTTTAGGCACTTAATGTGCAAAATGTCATTGTGCTTTATTTCCCTGTGTATTTTCATATTGGTACAGATAACTGAAGTAAAAAAGCTTTCATATATATTATTAGACCCTCTGCGTGTATACATGAAATGGTCAGTTTTGAAACTTGATGCACATAGTATTTTCTCTAGATTGGAATTCTACTTTTAATGTTAGTTTGTGAAATTAATTTTTATTTCCCCCCACCCCGTGTTCAGTGAGACTGAAACACATCACTAGATTCATTTGGTTAATTTTAGAGGAGGTTTTTAACACGCACTTCCTCTTCCTTTTGTTTCCTTTCTGTAGTATAGGGAATTATCCCTATGAAAATGTGTAGCACTAAATCATCAACTGATTCACAATGTTTCAGTAGTGCTGATTTGAAAATATCAGCAGCTGTTATTCTCAGTTTACAATTTTGATCTTTCAGTCTTTTCTGAGTAATAATTCTATCCCCTTTTTTTACAGAAGTCCTGTCTTCTGTCATAATCAGATTCTGAATTTGTCTGTAGCTGGTTTGGTGGTAGAATTCGTTACAAGATGAAGACATGCTTTTTTTTTACATCAGAAGACCAATTGTCAGTTTTTCTAATGATCCATAAATCTTTATGCTCCGGTGTGTTTTTGTCACAAGAGGCTCTTCCTGGACTTCTCAATAGCTCTCATAATTGAGCAGTGACTGTAAAGTCAGGGGGCGAAACGACAGATTGAAGTTAATGTTTATGCTGCTAGATTGAGATAAGGCATCCAGTTCTGCTACTTCGTAGGTTATGTGTTAAAGAACATGTAAGCGTATAAATTTCCCGAGTTCGCCAAATTATCGAGTTCTTTGGATACCTGCTAGGAAGGAACTTGTTCACTTTGAATGCAAATTAACATACATTTAAGGAGGAACCAAAAATACAACTTGAAGGGACGGGTTAAATTTCTAAATAAACTAGAAACTGTTCAAATATCATAATTTTGTTGCATTCTTTTTTAGCATGCGCAACAAGATCGAGCTTTGACCCAAACAGACAGGAAAATAGACACAGAAGTTGCAGATCTGAAAACAATGCTCGAATCGCACAAGCTTGATAATATTAAGTACTTAGCAGGTAAGGAGTCTGATGGCTGCCTCTGTTGAAACTGTTAAATATTGTTAAGTGTTTGGCACTCTTGGTTGTCTGTATTCATAAAGGCCCTGATTAAAAAAAAAAAATAAAAATACTTGAAATAGTCTCAGTCAAGGGTAGCACTCGTATTTGTGTACTTAACCCAGACAGAGTTTCCTATGAGTCGCAACTTTATTTTGCATGAGCTATGGCTGTATGACTTCTTGTTTTTTTCCTCTGCTTTATACTGTAATAATAATGTGTATGAGAAATCTAAAAGACTGCCTGTTAACAAGGGCCACAAAGTTCTTCTATGGCTGATTTAATCAATAAAAGCAGTCTGCTACATGCATTTCTAGGATTTCTTCATCTGTCTCGTGGACATCTATATGCAAAATGGAACAGTTCAGTTTTTCTGAGTGTTCAGTGCCACATACTCCTCTTTAAACTTTCATTTTTCAGGCACGTGCATTAGAAAAATACTGTATGTGCGTGTGCCTGCATTATTGCCCTGGGTAACTTACATCTTGGCATTTTTCTACTGATTGTGCAGTGCTATTAAATGAGCAGGTTTGCAGTAGAAAATTATTCTTCCGAATTAGATTTTCTGATTATTCTTTCACAATGGATTTTGTCACAAGTACAATCACATCTATTCATAGTACTGTACTTCAGGCATATCCTTTAGAGAGAGCCATTACTGGAAAATAAAAGGCCATTTATTAAAATGAGAGGAAATTCTTTTCCCCACCATCCCTACTCAAAAACATGTTGAACTCTGCATAGGGAAAAAAAAATTAAAAATAATTTGCATTGTGTTTGAAGTGCTCCTGTTGCAAACAATGGCAAAAATCTTTTGTGTGTATCTAGGAACCAAAAGTTGATTTCATTTACATAGAGATTTAAAAAATTGCAAACTGATAAGCCTCATAAAAGATAGCTTTCATGTATTTGTTTGCTGAATACTTGACTGTGATTTAATAATGTTGTTATTCATTTCTTCACTTAACAACTGTAACTTGCCATATTGATCTTTCTTGGAATGGTAAGCATCTAAGGGTTTCTTTCAGCCTTGTGATAGTTTTCCAGCCCAGTCTCCCTGCATTCTTTTTTTCCTTCCTTCTTAGTTGTCATTTTTGTGCCCCTCCACCTTGAAATTGTTTGTTGTTAAATAAAAACTGAATTTTCTTACATGGGGAAGGGGTGGTGGTTATACTTCTAGTATTGTAGTAAGATGTGTACATAGCTTTCTGAAGAAATGTTCTGAGAGCTAATGATTTATTGTCTCCATTTTTCTCCCCACTTTTATTTTCTTTCAGGTTCAGTATTTACATGCCTTACTGTAGCGCTGGGATTTTACCGTTTATGGATATAAGAAAACATCAATTTAAAGGGACTTCCACTGTCTTGGTTTCTGAAAAAAAGAAGTTTTATCTTTGCCTGGACTCTAACCAAGTCTTGACTGTTTTATTTATTTTTTTTTTTTTGTAAAGCAGACTGGATTGAGAATGTAACCAAAGATGTGCCTAGAAACCAACTGTACACATACCGTGCATATTCTGAAATTTACCTCTGATGAAAGAATGGTATATGCATTTCTGCCTTTCCCTCCATTCTGAACTGCAGTACACCGTGCTGCTACAAAGTGTTGCATGAGCAAAGACTGGCATTCGTACCAATGGTATGGGGCTGCATGCTGTGGAGAAGAACCTATGGAATTATGTTCCGTTGCCTATTCAGGCACGTATGCCGGAGTCAGTTGCACATATCAGACTGAAGCCTTGATTATTAATGTAAAACTGAAACTACACATTTTTGTGGCTTGGAGGCACTCTTGTATAAGTAGAATTTGTGTTAACTGAATCATGCTTACTTCCCTCCTTCTAACACTTGTTCATACAGTTACTATGATCAAATATTTGTTTTGCTATTTTTATAACACTATAGGTATCAGCTTGTTTTCCAGATGGCCGTCCAATCAGTCATTTTTTGTGAAAGTACTGTGTAATGATAGCAGTGTTTGCTGCTAGTTTTGTTTGTAGTATATTTCTAGAGGTTTTTGTGACTAACTTGCCTTTGGTACACGTAAGTATCTGATACTCATTCCATATGCTAATTGTTAACTTTTACCACTGTAACTGGAAGTTTGAAATGCAGTAATATACACTAGTGTTAATTTACGCTAAGTGATATGAAGTGTCTCTGGTGCTGCCTTCTTGATGGAAGAGAATTGATGCTTCTAGAAAGGAAAGGGCTTTTAAATGGTGGTTATGAAGCAGCGTTGTAGGCGAGGGAACCACAGTACTGACAGTCTTCTGGGTTTTTTGTTGTTTTACTTTAAAAAAAAAAAAAATCCTGTTGATTCTTCAAATGTGGAACTTTGATGGTGGTTATAACAATGAAAGCAGTAATGGAGACCTGCAAGGATGTTTAACCCAGTTCTGAGCAAGCCTGTGTGAACTATAAGGGCAGCTGAAAGCAATGAAGGCAGGCATCCAGCATATCCACATATCGGTCATTCTTCCACTGATGAAATAACTGCTTTAGTAGCAAAGCTGCCACCTGTGTTCCTTCAGTTAAGGGAAATTTCTCTTTGTTGCTTGATCTTAGGAGGAGAGAACAATCTATGCACTGGTAATAAATGCTGTTAGAGCACAATTACGGCTTTCCTTAATGAAAGTAAAGCTGTTTGGCTACTTTGTGCCTGTACTGTAATAACCATTTAACTTTTGGTGGTTGGGAGTGCCAACTTTGATCATGTGCAAGTGCGGAGGAAGAAATGGACGCCTGTAACAATGCTATACTGGCCTGAAATAAAGGATTTTCAATATTTCGTAGAAAATGCTATTTTCTTTATAAATGCAACTTTTTAATTTGAATTTAATCTCTTTGAAGGCAAGTCACTGCTAATAGGACTTCTTTTAAGCTAAGAATTAGCAAAGTCAACAGCCCCCCTAACACAGTGAAGATGCAAGAACAGTCAGTAATGTAAATAAGACTGTTATTGCAGACTAACTTAACATTAATGAAGCTATATTCAAGATCTTAACTTTTTTGTTTGAAAAAAAATTATTATTTTTTTTATACTAACTTACAGGACTTGACACTTTCTCAAATTAGGCGAGAAATAATTTAATGTTTGGAACGACTTCAGTGTTGATTCCTACCCTCTTTCCAGAACAGCTGATTCTATATATGTCTGTGTAATCAGTGCATCTTTGCCTGTATGCAAAAAAGCATCACATAAACAGTTATTTTAGTGACTGTTTAGAACTAATTTTAAATATAAGGTCTATCGTTCTAAAAATAGATACTATGCAATTAAACTTCTTTTCAGGGCAGGTGGAAGGAGGAAATGAAAGATTAGAGAGCAGCATTGTCCTGGAATTAGTGAAGTGTCAGGCAAACCAGCACTTTAACTGGTGAGTGTTCTAAACGAGGAATAAAGTTAATGTGTCATTCAGGAGAAGGACACTATAAATGGAAAATAATTATTACTTCCTAGTCCGTGAAGTCTTCCAAGTGTGGTGTAAAAGCTTGTTACTCCTATGTGCATAGATGCAAAATCATCTCCAATTCCCTCTGATTTTAAAGATCAGATTAGCAATCTTTCTAACACAGTCTCATCGTATTGGCATTCCAAAAAGGTAGAAAATCCCTCCTTATATTTCCAAACACAAATTCTTTCAGAGGGAGATTTAAACTCAAAGAATGAGCCTTTGGGTAAGGTAAGAAGCAAATAAATTGGGATGTACTACTAAATATCTCTTGCAAAGCAACATTTGAGTGTCAAATGATCACTAAATTCATAAATAGGAGACCTAAATTGGCAATTCTCCAGATTTTTTTCCTGTATCGTGCTGTATATTGTCTCTAATTTGAATCAGTAGCAATTCTAAATGTACAGAAATAATTTTCATATTTTGATTTTTAATTTGTAGAGCTCTTTCAAAAGATGCAAGTGAAAAATAAATGGGACTGTTTTACCATAAAACCACTTCAGCTGTGAAAATCTGCAGCAGCTCCCCCTTGATTCAGAAATGTATCTGGTCACTTCCGGCCCGGCAGGAAAAAAAGTATAAAAGAAAAAACTTAATCTAGAAATGTTAGATCTCTCGGGCTCTCTCTTTAAGTTAGTTTGCAAGAATAGAGGATGCAGCTAAAGCTGAGCTCCATCCAGCTCTGATTTGCTTTTGGGAAGAGCCCATCTCTATTGAGCACAGGTAAGAGTCGCAGTCTGCCTATGCTAACGCTAGTTGTGAGTTTTCCCTGTGAACTTGCATGTTCACGCAGCAAAGACAGGAGGTTTTTTAATGGTTTGTTTCCTTTTGGGGAAGGAAATTGAGAATCCTTCCATTTGCTGGAAAACCTCAGTTGCTCCAAAAGCCTGTGTTTTGCAGCACGAATCGAGATCCGGAGTTCTTGCGAAACTGTATTTACTTGTAATGTTAGTGGGAGTATACTGAATTTAACTGCTTGTCTGTCTTGCTTTCCCCCTTATCTGTAAGGGAGCCGTCTTCTTTTCACTGGTATGTATTACCTAAATTGTTTGCTTCGAGCATTTTATTACTGTTAAATCACATGCTGTCTAGCCCTTTCTCTATTGGAAGCGTTGATTGCATCGTTCATTTCCCAGAATGTTGTACAGTTGTACTTAAAACCATGAGCTGAGGAATGGAAACATATTTTTAATTTAGGTGCGAAATCCGCTTCAATTTTTCTAACCGCACATGTTTTTGGTTTACTAGGATAAGTCTTATTCTAGTCGTGAATAGTCACTGACCTTTTCGTAAACGGTGAAATCCTAGCGCTGGGCAGCTGTTCACGGTTCCTATTGACTTTGGAGAAGGTGTGCTTTTACCTTCCAATGTCTGGAGTCGTACGGCTTCAGTGGACTTTTCCTACTCTTGCTACCGTCTGTAGGCCTCACGCAGGAAAACTGGTGAGAGTTTTTGTGGGGGTTTTGTGTTGTGTTGTTTGGGTTTTTTTAATCAGCAAAGTAACTAAATTGCTGTGACTAGTTCCTTTGAACTACGGGTTGCAAGGTGTGAGCAAGACTTAGTTTTGCATCTCCCACGGAGTTTTCAGGAATCAAGTAAGCTGCCTTTATTATGATTTCTAAAATGATCAAAACTCTGCAAGACTGATCAATGTTTAACAGAACTGCTACGTGAAGTCTCTTTTCAAGAAATAAGTACACTGTGACATTGATGAGTTTTTTAAATGTTTTAATATATTTGGAAAAGTCGTATCTGGAAATTATTAGTTTGGCAATGGTGTTTTCTTTTTAATTATTTTTCCTTTACTTATATGTATCTTGGAATTTATAGGGCTTTTTGTTTGTAGGGTGAGGTGTTTTGCTGTTTACGTTTTTGGGGGGTTTGGATTTTTTTTTTTGTTTGGTTTGGTTTTTTTGGGTTTTCTTTTAGAGTAAAGCTTTCTGTATAAGCAATTCATTTTCTTCAGCCACTAAATAGAAAGTTAATTTACAATCAAATTTGTGCCTGGAATATTGGGGATTGCTTTAATGAGAAATAAATATGTACACTTTTGGAGACAGGGCCCGCTAGGTCTTTGTTAGGAAAGCTTCCTTTGGTGTAAAACACATTTTTTTACCCTATTGCCAAACATTTTAAAGCAGTGTTGTTGATTCTTTATTTTACATTTAAATTCTGTGTGAGAGCAATTGCATTTCATCCTTAACATGCGGTTTTGTAACTAGATAAAGATCACCGAGGAAAGATATCAGTGTTTGCATAGTGTTCCTCTGAAATCTGCCCATTCCAAGAAAGAAGATTCCCGTTTTCTTGGGCGGATGCCCAGCTGGTATCAAAAAGAAAGTACTGGAAATTAGTAAGAAAGTATTGCAGCAAATATCAGTCTTGGGCCAATGTTTATCCCCGTAGTGAGGGATGTCAATGTGTTGTAATGTTTCGAATACCCTTCCGCCCTCCGCTGTTCCGATATGTGCCCTGTCAAACTCTCAGAAGTTCATTATGTTCCCCATTGTATTCTGAAATTATATCAGCTTGATTCCATGAATAGTACTTGTGAATAGTCTCTTCTTCTTGCATAAGTAAAAATGTAGTGAGGGGAAAAAAGAAGGGTGGCGTGGTGTGTTTTTTTCATGTTGGGTTTTTTTCCCCCGTGGGTAAGCGGCACATGTTCTGTGAGAATTTTAAACAGAACTAGATGGTACATTAATATAATAATGGCATCCTTATAGCAAAGTCATACTTGGTCAAATCAAGCTTGTATCCAGGGCTCTGGGGTTTGCTTCAGAACCGATAGGGTGAGTAATAGTTCTGTTGGCAGGCATTGGGACAGGAAGCAGGGCAGGTTTCTCAGCACGAAGGGAAAACTCAGAGTTTAAAATGCTTATACTTTAATCTCCAGGCATGCTTTGGTCTTCCTCCATTGTTTGAAATCTTGTGGTCCTCTTATGTAGGACTATCAGCAATGCACGTTCTTCCGTGAATAGGCAGCTTTTCATTGTGATTCTGTGCAGAATAATTGTGTCACTCCAAGGATCTCTTTTCTTGTGGCAAAGGTGTACTAAGCATTATATATTTACAAAGTTCTCCCAGTGATGCAAGAAACGAATAAATACAAAGGCCGCTTCAGAAGCTCCCTTTAAAGACTACTTACCACAACCAGATCCAGATAGTGGCTGGAGATTTTGGTAATCTTTTATATCACGGCTTTCAAAAAAAGTCAATTCTAACGCCTCGTGATTTACATGCAGAGTACCCCTGTGTTCCTGAGATGCCAGCAAGGCCGAGGCACTAACCGCCGCCTTGGCTGAGCTACTGAACTGGTCACTGAGCTTTTAAGTTAAGACCAAATAAAGCTACAGGCATGAGCCTACACTAAAAAAAATTAACCACTGGCGATGCACGGATGAGACTGAGCACGTCTAGTGGAGACGCTGAATGTGGGTTTTACATTTTTTCGTTCAGTATTTTTCTTTGATGTAGTTAGTTGCCTTGTGTCACGTGTTGTATTGCAGTGCCATTCATAAGTACTGGGTTCTGGCAAGCTTTAAGAAGCTGAAATTCTATGGAAGTTGAGGGGAGGGGAAGTGCAAAATAAAGCTTACAGTTCCAAAAGTACATAGGAAAAATATTGCAGAGATCTTAGTATTTTTGTTTCCTCTAAAAAGGAGCCTTGTTTAAAAATTCATCTTTTTTTAGAAACTTCGGAGTTGATTTTTTTTTTTTTCATCCTCCTATCCACCTTCCAGGCTATGTGTTGCAGCACGCTCCTCTACGTGACTTGTTTCATTTGTACTACTCTCATTTGGGGTTACCCATGACCACAGCTCTCAAAAAGATAAGATATTACTCTCTCTTTTTGTTATTCGGTAAAAATGCATCCGAGGCTTCAGAAAAGTTTAACAGCGTATTGTCTGCTCAGCTGTTAAGTAGTTAACTTGTCTTATTTGAAACAGGGTCCCAGTTTGCCTTAAGGTGTCAGACCACGCCTGGCAGGTTATAAATGTGATGATTCATAAAGTGCGGTTAACTGGGGGGTTGGGAATGTCTAAGGAAGCTAATCCTGTTTGATAGAGAAAACAGTGGTAGTCATCAGCTAACAAAGCAAAAATATGCTCACTCTGAAAGGTAAATGTTTAATAGAAACCTCGTCTCCATTTACATAAATGCCAGTGTTTTGAAAGGTGTTTTCTCTTTCTGCTGTTACCTAACAGGAAGAAAAAATAGTGCATGGCTCTGTACTTGGGCACTCCTCGCTCACTTTCCTTTGCAGTTCCTAACTTCAGCTATTCAATATGTCACTTGATAAAACATTTTGGATTCTCTTATATGCCATTTGTGGTTTCAACGGTATTTTCGATCTTTCTTCCCCTGCCCAAGGTTGTAGAGAGATTTGGAGGAGGGAAGGGTTGGTTTTCAGTTTGTTCTTAATGAGGCATTTAATGTATTTCTTAATGAAACAGTGTTTAATGCATTAAAATATGACCAAAGGTTCTCTTGCAAGCCTTTACACGTTCACTGAAGTTAAAGGCTTATTTATATGAAGGTTTCGTGATCGATCTTTGTACAGCTTTTGTACAAATTGTATTTCAAGTAGCAATTTAAATATTCCTGTACACTGTTAGTACATCACCACATGCAGCAAAACCACAAGACCCTGAGGTACTCAAATATCTCTGAGTAAAACAAGCCACAGGATCGTGTATAAACAGATACAAATTTGGAGGGGGGGGGGGAGAATTGCAAGGTGCTAGAAGTCTGTGTACCGTATAAATATCTAAGATGCCAAATAGATAAGACTGTAGCAACAGTGAAAGAAAACATAAGCAGAGCCAGTTACTTCGGTCCGTAAATGAAGGTTAAGGCATGCAGTTCCTCTTGGCTCTCGGACAAAACCCAGCGATAGAGACAGACGGCTGTTTAATAACTGCCTCTGCAGCATGTGTAGCTGCCTGTTCCTTTAACTGGGGGTAGCGGTGTATTCAGCCAAAAATGGAGGTTTCCTTCATGTGCTTTTCTGTTGTCCTGGAATGAAACACTTTATTGCAAATACATGAAGTTTTATATAAGCTGCATTAGGCTTGGTGTGAAAATTGTAACTTAAAATGTGTGCACTCAGGGTTGGCTGGGGTTTTTTTTTGGTTTGTTTTTTTTGGGTTTTTTAGTTGCGTGTTTTGTTTGTTTTTTGTTTTAGATTTCATCTATGTTGCTCTGATGTACTGCGTTTGAGTCCTGATTGCAAACTACCAAAGGATGATTGTTCCTTGCTAATTACCCTTCCTGAAGTAACAGGTGTGCTAGGTGATGCGGTGGTAAGCCTAAGTCAGAATGAGCTGTAGTGATGCTCGTGAGACAGACTTGCTGTAGAGAGATTAGACAAGGTGGCCAAAATCAAGAAAAGTGAGGTGCTTCTTGAAGCACTGCTTCAAGGGGGGAACACTTGAAATACGTACACGTAACGAAAGGGAAAAAGCGCAAGAGATGGTAATGTAGACGAAGGCCTAAGAGTGATAGCAGGTAGCAAGTTAGTTGCTAAGTTACGAGGCAATTTTGGACAGCAGCTATGCAGGCAAGGATGGTTTAACGGGTCTGTGCCGAAGTTCCCCTGTTCAGAGATTATGTGGAAGCATTATGTCAGCGTCAAACCATCGCACGCGGAGTACGGCAGTTCTGTTGCTGGGAAAGACATCCGTGCTGCCGGAGAAAGGAGCTGCCTTGCTTTCCGTTCCACGTAGGGCTGGGGGAGGGGGCCAGCGCCAGCCTTTGTACCTCACTCTGTCCCACACTCATCTGAGTCCTCCAAATTCCAGCTCCTACTGGGATAATTATACAGGGAAATCCAGCTTTTAAGAGCAGAGAGGTAGTTCCTGCCTATTTTTCGTGGCGCTTCCTACCAGGGCTGTGAGCACTTAAAAATTCTGCCCTCTCAGAAGAGATCCCAGCCTGCCTGAGGATAGGAAACAATGGCCCTTGGCATAATCTCTTCTGCAGTGGGGATGGAATAGGGCTGTTGAATGATAAAAAGAGACTCTAATCTTTTGCTGGGATCCTGAGGGCTGGAGGGCTTTTCTCCCGGAATGGATTCTAGCCTTTCCAAAGACAAAGAATGGTGAATTCAGTAATGAGTCCCTAGCTAGCCAGCATAATAGATTCGCTCTATTTAAACCTTGTCCCGAGAGACCTGTATGCCGGTTGCTTTTTTTTTTTTTTTTTTTTAAATTTGTGGTCTTTGCCACCGTAGAGCTCAGATCGATGAAACTGCTCATCAAATATGTAACTAGCATTTGTGACGGGGATTGATAAATATGGCGAAATACAGCTAGGTATGACACAGACCGTTTCTTGCACTGATGCAGTGGGCTGACATAGGCTGTTGCCAGAATCTTGATTTCATTCTATTTTGGTATGTGATAAATGTTTGTCGACTAGTCAGACTTAAGAAGCCACACTTGATCTGTATGACTACTATGATTCTCTGAGCTCTTTTTCTAATACATCGGATTTAATTTACCGTGGATTGCTACCCGCAGCAGTATCAAGGGGCTTTTCAAATAATATAAAGAAAAGAATACTTGCTGATGTAAAAGGAAAAATGCATGAAAAGTAGTGTAGTTTTACCAAGGGTAGATTGTGCCAGACTAATTTGGCAGCTTTCTTTGGTAATAACTGTGTAACGGACTTTGTAGGCACAAGAAACGCAATAGATCTATTAGATTTTGACGTCAGGTTCCACATAATCTAACCTGAAGATATAAAGGTAATGCTATTAAGTAACCTCATGATGGCGAGACAAAAAGAGTTCTGTTCGCTGGTGTTCAGGAAAGACCAATTCAAACTGTAAGTATTCTGGAGAAAGGCTACTAGATTGTTCAGAGACATGATTTATTTAGCCTAACAAATGAAAACTGAAGCGAAGCTGGCTGACTTGGTATGTTAGCAGCCAACACAGGAAAAAGAATTATTTAAGGTGAAGGACACAGACTTGCCGTAAGTAGGCTTAGGATAGAAATTATGGTTCCTGACCACCAGAGAATTTAGGATTTGGAATAGTGGTCCAGTAGAAGCAGCAAGAAGTCTGCCTGGAAGACTAGCATGGACTGACATGGTCATAATAATGCTGTGTGGTGCTTATGTTAGCACAGACACGACTCCATAGGGAACTTACCCCTGTTGTAGTTTTATATAAACACTGGAGGGAAATGCTTTTTATTTTTTGGCTAGCTGGAAACTTTTACCAGAGTTGTAACTACAACATAATATCCATTGGTTCAAGTGTCAGGACTATGTCAGCATTTTTTTACAGTAATTTCAGTAGATCAAAAAACACATGTCATGCCCTAGTGTTCAATGAGTTTGAAAAATGCGATTTTTAAAGGGTTTGGTTTTTCTTAGTCTTCTAATCTTCTGCCAATGCATCTGAGATAATTTACTGTAAAACTCAAAACAGCACTAATGGGGTACTCCCCTCAATATAGCATGAGTTTGAAAGAGGAAACATCCAGATTCTGAAGTGCACTAAGCATTATTTTCGTCTTGAAATCATCTTTTAAATTTCTTTAAAGATATTTTTAATATATGTGAACATCCAATTATAGCTAAAGATAGTTTGCACTTCAATTATCCTCCCTTCCTCCTAGGTCCTCGGCAGACGAACAATCCCAGAAGTCTTTAGCCTGAGCGCTCTCTACCTCACGACACCTTGACTTCTGCCCTGCTCCCTGAAGTCCAAAGGTGAAGAAGGGACGTGTATGTGTATATATGTGTGCGCACATACAGGGAGGGCAAGGAAGGACACGTCTGCCTTGATTTACATTTGCTGTGCCCAGCCCTAGTGTTTATGCACACAGTTACAGCTGTACACACAATCCTGGTGTGAACAAAGGAGTTCCTCACACTGCTGTGAAAGCCATTTCTTAGAGTGCCAAAATCCTAGGCCCGTAAACAATTTGGTTGTTTCACAGTCTTCTCGACCTCCCTCAACAATCTGCACCTTCCCTTCCCTACTCAGTCCCAAACTGCCAAAGCCAACTCATGTCACCGTAGCCCTTAGCGCCTTGCTCCCCTTCCGTCTGGGCACCTCCCAGGGGTACCTCTGCTGCTCCCCACTGACCTGGTCCTGCAAGACTTCTTGCTGGAGATTTGGAGCGGTTCTTCGACAGCTGGCCTCAGCCCAACTGAGACTGATAGGAAGCTGAAGCCATTTTGAGGAGAAATGGATAAAATGGAAGCCTTTCCTGGTATCTTGACAGCACGAGTAACCTCTGCTCCTTCTCTGTTCATGAAGTCCAACTGCCGGTCATCATCCAGTTCGCAGATGTTGCAACACTGCACTGCAAGCCTCGGTTTTCTCGTGCTTTTTGCCTTTGGTGGAGAAACACGTGTGCTGTTATCCTGCCCTCCTCAGCCAATAGAAGAGTTGCCATAACTGAGATGTTAAGGTGTGATAGGGAGAGGAAATTAAGCGATTTGGGAAGTGCAAGCTTCCAGCTTGCCTGTCTTCAGTTATTTGTTTCTTTGTTTAGGTTTCGTGGGGAGAAATAGATAAGGCCCTTTAAAGAAGATTCTTAATTGGCAGCTTGGTAAAGCGGCAGTGGGAGTGTGTGTTGAAGAATCTGGAATAAACAACAAAACCAAAACATAAGGTCGTGATTCAAGCAAAGATGCCAGAGGGAGCACTCGGAGCAGACAATGCTTATTGCCCAATGGAGTCTAAAGTCCAGGCAGTGCGCGGATGCAGTCCAAGGGAGCTCTCCCAAAGCTGGGAATGGAGAGGTGCACAGAGAGCAGGCCACCGAGGAGGCAGCGTGTTTTCCTTTGGAAAGGGGCAGTAATGATTGTGCAGTAGACTGGAAATGTTTAGCCATGTAAAAGGTCTCAGTGTTAGCAGCAGCAATAGAAGCTTTTGCACGTTTCTTTATTAAAAAAATAAATCAGTCATTAACTTTTAGTGTGAGATAGCAGGTCAGTCACCATTTCTTACACAAACTATTGCAGCTGAAAATAACTGCTGGAAAACTTCCTAATTAGCCCTGTTGTTTTTCTTGTTTTGTTTTTTAAGAAGAGAAAAGTAGCTGAACTTCAGAATCTAGTTTCCTGTGGAAACAAAGCTTACGCAATCAGTGTTTGTCCTGTACCTAATAATTTTTGTAACCCTCTGGCAAATCAGACTTCGACTGAAGTTGAAAGAGCAATAATGTTAGACATAATTTTTTTTTTTTTTAACATTTCATGAAATCTGGCAGCAGGATAAGGGACAGAGTCGGGTTGCTGCCTTGACTGAAGAAAAGGCAAGAGGATCTCTGTCATTGTATGTTGCTTGCCAGCCAGCTGGCCACTCAGCACACACGTGCCGATGGTGAGTGCTTTGATAGCTCCAGACTAGTCCCAGCGTTTGTTGTCTCTTGGTAGTGACAGTGTCATCAGAGGCGTGAGGAGAGCTGGGATTATTGTGGTGAAGGAGAAAGAGATGTGGGACAAAGGACACAAATCCGTAGGAAATCAGGCTTCGTTAGTTCTGCTGCTCAGGAACAACATGTCTGTCTAACAATAGCTTTCTGCCCGAGCACATACGTCAGAACCAGATTATATTTCTATTTGCATACCTCCTTACCTGTCTCGGGAATGCCTCCGGCATAAAACTCCTCAATTTCTTTGCCTTCCTTAAGGCATGGGTCTCTCCTGAAGCGTAACTGTAATAGTTGCCTCTTATTTCTTAATAGATTTATTACTTTAAGTAAACAAAGTCAGATGAGCTGGGTTTAATAACAACATCAAATGTTTGCTGCTTTTTTTAATCCTCTTGGCTCTTCAGAAACAAGAGAGAGAGCAAATGAGCTGGATGCAATTCTGTGTTGTGCGCACGCAGAGCAGGACCTCAAGACAGTATTGTTGTGCAATGTAAACGAGGCATAAATTTATCCTACAGAACCCTTGTAGCCGATGATCTGAGAGGGAAAGAATCCAATGGATTTCTGAAGCATAGGATGAGCCTGTAGCACTGACAGGAAGAACAGGATTTTTTTGTTTTCTCCTAACTGAGCACATTTTATATGTACTTGTTGAAATAATAAGCATGGAGGAAAACAGAAGACAAAAAAAAAAGAAAAAACCACAAGAAAACTTTTACAGCCGCTGTTCAAAGGAATGCTGTAGTATCCAAGGGAGTTTTTAATCTGGAGGGAGAAAGAATAGGAGCTGTGCTCTTCTTTCTGTTTTATGTAGTCTAAGGTCTGTGTTATGCTCATTATAATGCTATCAGTGCTTCTAAATTAAAGTAGCAATGCCCAGATTCCACAGGGATGTGTGTCACAGGAATGCATGTGCTAGTAATTAAAACAGAGTTTTCAAACATTGCTTCAGATTCAGACAAGAACCTTTTTATGCAGTTGTGTAACAAAAAAATGAAGCTAGAGCCAAACTGGGGGGGGTAGCATTAATACACGGCACAGCCACTGACACAACATGAGACGTTGTGCGCTATTGTTGCTGCTAGCCACACTGAAGAAAAGAAGGGTTTTCAAATACTAGGTAGCATTTCAGAAGCTCAGCTTTTATGGAAGTCCAGCCAAAGCCCAGCTGAATGTTCCCACTGCTAACCGCTTTGAAAATTCACTCCAAAGAATAACTAGTCACTTACAAAGAAAATGAGATAAAATTACAATGAAACAGATATTACTTTATTAGATGCTACCACTGGGCTACTCAGTATCCAGCCATTAGTATTGTGTCTTCTCAGGGGCCAGTATTTGATGCTTCGGGAGGCGGGGGGGGGGGGGGCTGGAAAAAAAGGCACAAAGAGCCAAGTAAACTGCGCTGCACTTCGTGGGGGTAGGGGATAGTCCTTCCTGATCCCCCCACGGACAACGGGTCTGTGAAAAGAAATACAGAGCGATTACCCTAATCACAGTCTTAGCAAATGCGATTAATGATCAAACAGTTTTCCAATGTTTTGGCAAATCCTGTCTTAGTGTTATTTGCCTTGAATTCCTCCTGCAGCAATAAGCTGTGGAAGTTGACGAAATGCAAATGCAAAAAAGCACCACCTTTTGTGTCTCAAGGGTGCTATAACTTGATTATATCCACCCCGCTCTTTAGTAGCTGACCTAATTTCTTCTGTTGTTATAATTTTAGAAGGAAGTTTTTACAGGCTCTTTGTACATGATACGGATTAGAACTCCAAAGTATCCTGGACAAAAAAAAAAAAGGAGATGAAAAATAGTCTTTTGTTCCTGGTACATTGTTGGTTTAATTTATTTGGGTGTGTCTGGTGGAGGAACAGAGGAGCCTAATTTTAAGACTTTCTGATTTTGTTCACCTTGCATTTATGTGTTCTGAGGCTAAAATAAAGCTCGTGTTGCGCATGTAGGGTGGATAATGAATTAGCTCCAGTCACCAGCTTAACTGCTAAGAAATTTTACACCAGGTCAAACCTAACGCGTTGGTACACTTTGTCTAGCACCTCAGATCTACTTTCAAAACAAACACCACCAGCGTGTCATTAAAAGGCTATGGTACACCCACTGGCAAGGCCTGCCTCCCAGTAATGTGGCTGCGTGAGTCCTAGGCTGAGTCGAGGGGATCCTGCTACAAGCAACACTTTGCCCAGCGCGGTGGCGAAGGGGATGGGATTTGGCTCATGCAATTTTTGCAGTAACTTGCTATAGTCTGTCGATGTTTGCTCAGTCGCACCTAGTCAAACTGGTTTGCGTTGTCTCCTTGCCTTTTGTAAGTAAACCTTTCTCTTTTCTTTTTTCTTTTTTTTATTTTTTTCTTAAACTTGCTGGTGCTCACAGTTGTGCTATAATTGTTATTAGAAAGTATCAAGGTGGAAAAAATAGAGTGGGGTTCGGAGGCCTTGTGTGGAGTTCAGATTTAACTGCTTGGAATCGCTTGCTTTTGGTATATGTTCATTTAAGCAATTAATACATATGAGTGAGTGTAGCGCAGTGCTTCAGAGTCTTCCCAGCCCTTCCCTATACGGTTCAAGTAGCTACGTTGTTCTGTCACGGCACATGTCTAGGGAGAAATCAGAAAGTGGTTTTTGAATGGCATGAGCTGAAACCTTTCCCCTTGCTCACAAGGGGAGAAAGGTTGACTTGCAGCAATTTTTAATTCGGGAATGCAAACTCTGGGGAGATGAAGTCTCTTGAATAGCTGTGACAGCAGTCCTAATTTAGAGTAGAGCATTCGGGGACTAAATAAGTGGCACACCAGAGAGAGAAGGAGGTCTGGAAGGAGCCAGCAGAAACTGTGGATGGGTAACCTAGGTTATTGTGCTAATGACATTGTGTTTTGCTTTGAGATCTCCTGTAAAGAGAGACCGAGTCACTTTGTCTTGGCCTGTGTCATGGGGAAGGGGAGGCTAGGATTTATTTTTAATGACCAAAATAGCCGTACAGCTGCCAGGGAGTACCTTGGTTCCCTGCTCCCCCCCCTCACCCCCTTCCCCCCCCCCTCATCCCCCTAGCTCTCTGGGAGAGTTACAGGAAACTTTTCCCTTTCTCCTCCTCTATGCCACCAGCCACTGTTCTCCAACCATATCTCTCCAGACCTCCCTTCCATCCAGGCAGTGCCCCGCACGCCCTCCAGGCTTTTTAGCTTCTCCACTGATGTTTGATGAGATCTCTTTTCCCCCTGGGGTTCAGCCTGGGAAGGGGCTGACAGCAGGGACACCCCTTGCCTCCCACCCCACTTTCTCTGGGCTGGGGCCTCCCGGAGCGCCCCCGGTACAAGGGAAACCTCTCTGCACTGCTGGGAGCCTCCTTCTCCGGGGAGGGTGGCTTTCTTCTCCCTGCAGGCATTGCAATGCTATCAGCCCCCTGCTGAGGCGGTGTTTGATTTCCCTGTTTTATCTTTGGGCACCAAGGAGAGCATTTCATATCTATAAAAATGTGTATATTATATACCCTGTTACAGTGATATAACATACACTGGGAATAGGCTGGTGTAAATCCCTTTTATACAGCTTATCAGCCTCCCTAATAGGGAATTCATGGTATTTCAATTATATTGGTGTAGTTGCAGCTATACGTAGTTGCCTGTGTAAAAATAGGATGAGAAAAATCCCCTAGGTAAAAGAAATTTTGCTGGCCCATTGTAGAAAACCCTTCACATGCATAACTTTTGTTGCAGGTGTCCTGCTATTCTCCGTACGGGAGAGAAGCTCTTGTTCGTAATGGGCTGATGAGTCCTTTGACAAGTAAGCATGTTTACTCAGAAAGCGACCTGTCTAGCTCCATGCGTGACTAAACTGCGTACCTACGTAACTATATTTCTGTAACTCAAGCCTTCTCTGCTGCGCCCCTTTCCTCACGTAGGTTTGTTTTATTCTCTCCTGTCTGCCATGTCCATCATCCAGACTATGTGCTCCGCTAGCAGAAAGCGCGGTGCCCAAGGCGGCGTTTGATCACAGACACGGTCTGTATTGATGCGTTTTACAGCTCACTTGTGGCGCTCAGAATTCAGAGATGACTTAAAAATTTGAAAGTGAGAAAACTCATCTTCAAGTGTACCCAAACTTGTATTCGGCCTTACTCATTGCTTTGAGTATTAGGCAGAAGCATCACTGGAGTTCTTATGGGACTGGTTATCCCCACAAATATGAGCATTCATACGGCTTTTAGTAGACGTGGCAGAGCTACATCTACAGAGTATCAGGCTCTAGGGCTCCAAGCTTGCAAAATTACTTTCTTTAGATTGACATTAACAGAACTACACACAACGGCACTGTTCAGAGGATGAAGCCCTAAATTGGAAAGCGCTAGGCAGAAATTCAAACAGACTATGGAATTGCTGGACTGGGCAAAAAAGCTGTTAGCCTGGTAAGTCCGTCTCATTCATTTTCTTCCTTTCTCAGCGCAGTGCAACCACAGTCTCTATCCCACATACTGCCCTTAAAAATAATTTCGTATTTGTTTCAGTGCACTCCAGGCAGTTAATAGATTCTTTCCTATGTTCGTGAGTGCTTGACTTTCATCAGCTTCTATTTATTTGTTCATTGTACTTTTTAATTCCTCAGTGGGGGGTGGGGGGGGGGGAACCCAACGACTGAAGCCATTTTTTTCAGTTTTATCAAATTGTTCTTTAATCACTGTTGTGCATTTTTTCTTTCTTTTTGGCTGCTAAATTAGGAGTTAACTCCAGTTTCATAGCTAGTTTCTTCAAGTTTACCTGAAAGGGGCAGGGTGGAGAGGGAAGATAGCTTGCCCAAGTTTTATGATTTGTATTATAGCTATTCAGACAGAATGAAAAGAAGTATGCAACAAGGAGTGTCAACAAATTTCACAAGGATTAATGTTTGCATCACTGATAAAGCAGAAGAAGAAACGCATGGCATGATAAAAAGTAAAAGTGATCAGAAGAGGGTGTGACTGTGAAGGAGGAAGAAATTAGAAGTTGAATGACGGTAAAAGAGGGAGTCGGGGAGGGATTTAAGAAGGTGAGAAAATGGGCAAGAATAATTGTATTGACTTTTGGTTTGTAATAGGGGGGGAAAGGGCAATTCTGGATATCCCCCATATGGATATAGGGGAGATGGAAGGGGAGGGAACACACAAGAGTGCTGTGACTTTGAGCGAAAAGGTTGCAAAGCTTGAATGTGGTCTGGCTGCCTTGGAGTAGGACTGGCTTTCATTAGTCCAAGCAACTGGGTAGGACAAAAGAAAGGACAACGCTTATAAGCAGAGTAGAGTGATTGGAGTAGCGCTTCAGGGGGCTCCTCATAAGCTCAGCAGCCGCCATGTGAAGGCTGAATTGGCAAAGACACTTCCCCAAAAAGACATAGTGGCTAAAATGTAGGACTGGATGGATGCAGAGACCAAGATAAATGCACACGTCACTGATGCAGAATGCTGCCAACGTGACTGGGTACTGATCTGCAGGGAGAGGCAGGAGAGAGGAAGCCTGCTGAGATTTCCATTTCCATGGCGAATGGGAATGGAAAAGGAAGCCTCAGCTGTCAGAAGGGAGAAGTGAGGATGGAGTTGTGAAAGCCAAGGAGAGAAAGTGTTGAGAGGGAAGATAAAGTTGTCAGAGAGATGACAAAAGTAAGAGACAGGGATCGGCGAAGATATAAATAAAGACAGCATCATTTAAGGAAGCAGAAGTCATGAAAGCAATTTCAGTGGTGCAATGAGAGCAGGTAGGAGAACATCAGAAATGCAAGACAGAGTAGGAAAGAGGCTTGGAAGTACTTGCTGTATGTGAGTTGTGGTATTAGTCTTGGTGAGAAATGAGCCAAGGAAGTGAGGAAATGTTGTGAATATTGAGAACAACAGTGTGCACGCTAGAGGGGAGTTAGTGGAGGCTCCGAAGGACAGAGGAAACAGAGAGAAGTGTTAAAGAGCATGTGAAAGAGAAGTGATGTGAGTCTTAATAGCTTTAGGAATTGGTCTCGCACGGTAAAAAGGAGAAGTCATAGGAGAAAGCTTGCCAGAATGGGTAGGGAAGAATTTTTCAGAGACTTTTCTTTCCACTGTCTGAAACCTGATGGATGTACATACATTCTTTAGCGTGGAAGCTGGTTTTCACACAAACGAGCAAGATGAAAGGGAAGAATCGAGCATAAGGAGAGAAAGTTAAGGGAAAGGAGGGAAAGATTTTGGTAGAGGAATATGGAACTATCTAATTAGCCTAACTGGCGTCCTCTGTTGTTTCCTACAGCATCACCAGTTCTCAGTATCCACTGTACTGAGTGTCTGTGTAATGAAAAGTCAGGATTGAGGTCACCTGCCAGACAGGCAGATGCACCTGCTGACTTCTAAGCTTATGCCTCCGTCTCTTTTGTCAAAGATGAGAAGCGAGGAAAGAAAAACCAGTTTTCAAAGTCAGGGTCAGCAGAGACAAGCACATCATTTGCATTTTGCTTTATTAATGTGGGTTAGCTCAGCAGGCAAAGTCTAGCATACTGATAAATGATTTCATAACGAGAAAAATAGGGTCAGTGACTGCAAATCATGTTTCCCCCTAAAGTAAATGAGGCACTGTTGGTGGGGGAACGTGGGGAGGGGTGCCATATTTCATTTCATTCAGGAAGTACAGATGTAGGCTGGACCAAAAGGGCTCTGAATATTTCACTAAGGAAAAATTATGATGAAAAAGAGGTGGAGCTAGGCCCTGTAGTTATCCTACAGTCTTGCTCCTTGGTGGTGATGGTTAGCTCCTGTTGTATTGGGTCCATGTCTTCTCCCACTGTGTTTAATCTGAGCAGCTCACAGAGCTGGCTCTATCCCTGGTTTCTTGTACAGAAACCCTCATTACCCCTCTGTGGAAATGAGACCTTTTGCAGCTTGGCCCCTATAATCTCCCAAACTGTAATTGCTTCTCCCTTTACCCCATGCTCCCCGTGAGCTCAAGCACAGGTTTTATCCCCCTCTTCCTATAAAGTAACACTGAGTTACTGAGTACAGAACATCTTTTTACGGACGTATGACTGTGGAAGCAACTGGGCACATGCGTTCGAGGAATGCTAGCGCTGATCATGGCCTACTGAGGCAGCTCAAGAAATACACACAAAATAATCATTATCTATGTGTTTTTCCTTGCCGGAATCTTCTGAGCTTTCTCTGGGGAAAGGTCAGAGACTTTGAAGTCTTCTGCTCTCCTCCAAGTCATAGGAAACTTCTTTAGTTGCGAGTTGGATCTCACACCTAAACCGTCATGCCATGAAAGGATCATCTCTTCTGTTCCTCTGCTCAAGCTTTCTGTGCCTCCGAGTGCACCCCCAGCCTGTCAGGCCCACGGTGGGATTAGACAGCTCATCTCACCTGATCCAATAATTACTCGCTGCCAAAAGGGGCGATCCCATCCCACTCCACCTCCTCCCCAGCCCGTGCACCACAGCAGCTTCCCTTCCTCTGGCACTGGAGCTCATCTTGTTTCCTGGTAAGGATTTAAAGGGACCTAAACTAGTAGAAAACTGCCTCCGCCAAAGAAGGTGAGCGGTGTTTTTGCTGGATTAGCTAGGTGAGCCATCCCACCGCAGGATCACACGAGCACAGCCTGGGGGTGGCAGGTCTGCCCCGTTTGGTGTTGGAGAGCTGTTGGAGAGGCTGCATCACCACGCCATACCCCACAGCACGGAAGAATCCATGCTCAGTGCTGGTCCATGCTCCACATCCGAGAAAATTCTTCTATTCCACACTCCTGGACATGAGGCAAACTCGGCGGGACTGATTCAGCCTCCAGGTATCTGACTTTCCAAAGATGCTCTCATTTTGAATGGGAGCACTTGAGTTTTAGTAACTCTCCGCTTTGTCATCTCTGGAAGGCGTGTGACACGGGCCTGGAGAGTTCAGCTCCGCATTCACTGAGACATGTGGTAACTCAGCAATTTCTTAGCTTAAATCAGAATGCAAAAATTACACACAGGCACGCTCCCCAAATTGTCACAGTTGGGCATGATGAAGCACCTACACGTCGATCCAGAGCACATGTTACTTTTTTCCTGATTATACTGGCTCTGGCACCAGAACCCCAGGACAGGGATAAGCAAGTACTGAATTGAGATGAATTTATGCCTATTTTGTATCGAGACTGACATTTGTTTCTGTTTCCAGCACTATTATTAAAATGAAAATATGTAAGCTATGCCATATTTTGTGTTCCCATTTATTGGTGTAAATGAAGTGAGGTTTTTTTATCCTTTGAAAAAAGTTCCCTCAGAAAACTTTTGGCACTCTCTTCTCTGGCTTGCAGTGACCTTACATTAATATATTTTTTTGTGTGTGTCTTCCTTTTTTCATTCATGCTTTATCTATTGGGGCAGAGCTAAATCCAAATTTCAGCAACCTGTTCCCAGGGCTAAACAGCCAACCTACTATCTTTTAATTGTTGTTATTTCATTTTGTGGATCCTGGCTCTATAATCTCAGACAAGAAAAGTTAAAAGCAGGGCAGCATTGCACCCCGTAGTCTTTTGCAATATGTTTATATCCTGCATGAACATAATCATTTTACTTAGATCCAACATACATCTAAGATAAAAAACCTGATAGAAATGAGAACAATTAATTTGTCTTCAAATCTGGTAATTAAAAACAAATTTGTCAAACTAAAGGCATTCTATTGTGTTGGCTTACATCATAGTGCTATAATACTTGTAACACACAATGCAACTACTTCTGTAATCCTTTGATTTTTTTTTTCTTGTCTAAACTTTAAATAATACAATAAAATCTTCTGGGTAAACAAATGTCCATATAGTAACCTTGCATTATTACAAAGGTTTCTAAACATAGCATTGTATATTCATTATGAAAGGGAAATAGACAACTATTCTTTAATTACCACCTTTTAGCTCAGTTTGCTTACTTAGAGATATTCATATCTTTAAAGAAAGGAGCCGCCTCCTCTTCAAGGAAGTTATGCCATCGCTGTCCCCCACAGGAACCCTTGGGCTGTGTGGCTTTGCAGCACGGCAAAGTGGACATATTTCAGGCCAACGCAGAAATTGGTTCAGTGACTAATTGCATGTGTCTAAATGTGGTTTTTCTTTTTCGTAGGATGACAGGAATGTTTAAATAGAGGTCTGCAGGGGAACTGCTGCACCCCTCACTGCCTGTGGCCACCTCAGTGGGTGCTACGCTGATGTGGTCAAGAGGCAAAAAATGAAAGGTGACTTAAAGTGACTTCTATTCTCTGGCTTGCAGGAGGACCCGCGCTCGCTGCAGCACCAGACAACTTTGAATGAATCACAGGGTTCCAAGAATTAGCGACAAACCTCGTCACGTGGGCAACCTGCAGCACAGGAGCTGCCAGAACAATGCGGTGACTAAGGAGGCTGATGTGATCCCTGGATGTAGAATACCTTCCGTAGGAGTAAAGAGGTGATATTACAGTAACATTAAGGGAATAGCGTGTCTTGCTCTGGTGCCCACGCTTGAGAAAAATGATGTTGACAACTTAGGCTTCACAAAGGAGCAATAAGAGTTGCATGATATCGAAGCAAAGCTTGGTTTATGGTAAGAGACTTACAATCAGTCTCTCTAGTTTACTGAAAAGAAGACTAAGAGGGAACCTGATAACAAATGCTGTGCTGGTTCTTAACTACAAGGGGCTCTGTCATCCTGCAGACAAAGGCATTGCCACATCCCGTGGCAGCAGGTGAAAGCTAGAAATAAGGTGGATAGAGTAGTTCAGGGTAAAGATATCAATTAACTTCATCACAGTACTGTGCCTGGATCATATTCTGGCTTAACAGCCACAGCTAGACAACAGCTTAACAGCCAACAGCCCTTTTAATTAATATGGCAAAGGTGTCATGAAATGTGTGCATGAATAATTGAGACGATATGCTATGTAAATAGGGCCAAATGCAACTACCTGGAGCTCGGAGAACTCAAAGGGCTGACTGGGACATCTGCATTTGAATAGCTCTTAAGGGAGGATTGTGCAAATGAAGGGCTCTCTTGCTGCTATGGGCAATTCCAGGAGATGCTGGTTATGGCCCTCCCAAAAGCATGATTGTCCTGTGCTCCTTCCTGTACCATCTCTGCCATGTTAGCCTGTAAAACAATATGTCGTTCATCTTCAAATTCCTCCTCGGGGCTGGATTCAGGGGTCACACATGTATTCAGGGGAAAATACTCCTATGCTTCTCTCCCCTTAAAATTGATGAGGTTTTAGGCTGTCTGAAGATAAACATAGAATTCGGTTTTCTCTGAATGCAGCCAAGCAGCCTACTGATCGTGTCTAGGTAAAGAGCCGTTAGGGATCTTTCATTTCTTTGACTTCACACCAGTTTATTTCACGTTGTCTATTTAGATGCTAAGTACTTTACAGCGCAAACTGTCATTTCTATGGATGTAGTGTTTAGCACAGCTGAAGCCTGTCTTGCTTGGGAGTTCTAGATGCAACTTGAATGCAGATAATAGAAATTTATAATAAAGCTTGAATTGATGCTTAGTCTCCCATGCTGTATAGTTTGACATCAGCGCTGCTTTATCACTGCAAGTGTTTACAAAAGCCACAGTCTTTCTGAGAGGACTCATCAAATACTGTTGTAGAAGGTTGTTGTGCTTTGTCTCATAGCAAATGCCTCCAGAACGGGACTTTCTTTTCCATGATCATCACAAACTGAGACCACTCACATTTCATGTGCTCAAAGAAGAGCAAAAGAAATCACCATTTGCTAAACAGAAATTAATCTGAATCTAGCTAAGGACTGAAATAAATAAAAAAGACTTTTAGCATACACGGGCAGTCACTAGGTCCTTGGTTATCTGCCTGCCCTCAGCTCTCTGTACATAGCTCTAGTTCTAACGGATCCTGGTTAAAATTCAAATCAGTTTCAGCATTGCTGCTGTCTCTTCTAATTGACTCTGTCGATACTCTCAGCTAGTGGGAGGGACAGAGGAGCGAAGCAGGCAGAAAGGACCAAACGATTTTTAACACATGCTAGGCTATTCAGCAAAATGTTACGGACACGGGGGGCCTGACACTGCACAAGCATCGGGATTCCCCGTGTCCCGCCAAGGAGCGCTCTGTCAGAAAACCAAGAGCAATTTTTTTTATTATTATTTTTTTAAATGTTAGAAGCATTAGGCCCAGACAGCGGTTGAAAACCACAGCTCAGTTGGCGATGAGTGCTGTGCAGCAGCGGAAGTGCGTGGAAAAATTCTGGCTGACTCATCCATAATTCATCTGGCGTCCTGAGGAACGTGCGCACTGGAGCGGGATCCCTGGCACTCCTGCAAGGGAGACAGGTCTGCTGTCCTGGTGAGACCTGGGCAGCCACCAGCCCCCTTCCACGCAGGTAACCTCACAGCCCCCAGCCCACTGCCTCTGAGAGGGACTGATCCCCGTGCCACAGCATGGGGCAGGGGAGCGCAGCCCTGGGAGACTTCATGACGATGCTGCTGTGGGGAAGGGTCAGCGAGGGAGCTGGCCCCATGCCCTGGGATAACACGTGCGATGATTTGAGGAATCCATCCCAGCCTGTTCAATATTCACATCTTCACACCTGTGTGAGGCAAACTCTGCTTTGAGTGACTCTACTCATGGTGTACAGCCTCCTGCTGGGCTGCCTTTCCAAGGGCTCCTGGCAAAGGGCTGGCTGGGTGTTATTAAACCTTAATGATCTGTTCACACAGAACCCAAAAGGTAGGCGGCTGCAACCCGGGCAAAGTAGATTTTTAAGCCTGACCTTCAGCTTGGAGGTAGCTAAGCAACATATTCCATGTTGAGGGATTTCAGTCACCTGACGAGGTTATTTTAAAGGTATGACTGGCCTGAAGAGACAAGTAGAAAGTCTTGCGGGCTGTTTGAAAGAAAAACAAAGGAAACAGGATGAACATCAGAGACTGTGATTTGCAGTTGTGTGCAGTAGCTAAAACTCGGAGGAGTTTGCAAGAGAATCTTATGGAAAAGCATGGTGACAAGTAGTGAGGAAAAAATTACAGACAAATGAAAGTACATGTTAATTACTTTATCTCCATCCGTGCATTTCTTCTACTGCCCAGGGCTGAAGGAGCTGACTCCTTCAGGACTGACTGCTTCCACTGATTTTCTGAAGGGGTGAATGAAGTTCAGAGTACTCAAAATACCAGAGCTGCAAAATAAGCTTGCGGGAAATGTGTCTTATCAGCCATTAGTCCTAGGCTTGTGTGGTCAGCCACACAGCCTAGGCAGAGCAAGGACCTGAAGAGCACATACACACGGTAGTGCCCAAACACAAGGGCCTAGGGATGTCCAGCTGGATTATGGATGCCCCAAGACACCTGTACACCATAATGCTTGCTGCAGTGGTTGACTTCCACCTGAATGCTCTATTGGTGAGAGCATAGAAGAACTTGACGAAACAAGATTCAGAACTCATTAGCTATCCCACACAAGTCAAAACCATCAGTTATATTCAGAGTCTGCAAATGTATATCTCTTCTACTTCCAGAAGCTGTATTTCAGGAAACTATCTTTTCAGGGCTGTAGTCATTGTCATTACCCTCAATCATTTAAAAAAAAAAAAAAAAGTCATGACATAGAGACATAATCTAGAGAATGTAGCATGTTTTAATAATAAAAAATTTGCCTTGCCAAAGCAAAGTTTCTTTACTGCATGGTGCTTAATCTTGCATATACTTCCATGGTTATTTTCTTGTCTTAAATCTAATTACTTCCCAGTATTTCAGTTTGTCATATCTATTTTCATCTCATGTTCTGCCACTGTTCCTGAGAGTACACTCCGTTGCACAATTCTCTGTATTATTTATGTTGAGGCAGCTTCTGGGATAAAGAATTAGTCCTGGGATTTATCCACGGTTTTGACACTGGCCAGCTGGGTGACTTCTGGCCAAGTCACTGCACCTCTTCACCACAGTTTTCCCAGCAGTAAGAGTGGGGTAATAACCCGTTTTGAAAGCTGAAGATAAAACGCTATATAGTTTATCGTCCCTGTTTACAGCAATGATTTCACTCCTGTAGTAGACTTACACACTGAATTTTCCTTTTTTTTTTTTTTTTTTACAGATGAAAACCTGAAGACCAGCACCTGTCAAAGTGCTTATTAACCCATAACAGAACTGGCAAAAGCAGACCACCACTGAATGTTTCTTTTTCTCAGCCTGTTTCTCAGCAGTAATAGAGACAAGCTTTTAAACTAGATGCTTGTGACCTATTTGGAACATGTACAATCAGTGCAGACTTTGCTCATTGGTTCTGATTCTTGTTTTCTTAAGGGGGCCTCTGAAGGAACAAATGCAACTTTTCTTATACCTTTGACTATATGCACCCTTGGCGCAGGCAGGCAGGGGTGCTGCTTGAACTGCAACGGCCCCAGGACGTGGTAGGGAAGAGCTGCCTGAATTTGAGAGGAGAGCCTCACTGTGACACTTGTTTTTCGGTCCTGCCTGAGAGTTCACTGAACTCCACACAGAAGGTCTGTCAAGTTAGGAAAGTTTCCTGTAGAGTCTGCCTCTTCAAAAAATACCCAACAGCCAGATTAAATCTATCTTGCAGTGACTTCCATGTCATCAGACAGAGGAGTCTCTAAAGAGGTGCAAGCGCAACGGCCAAGTAATTGTGCTAGAGATGCATGAGTTAGTTAATTTTAAAAGATGTTTCCTGTTTCACCCTTATGCATGATCTTCTCTTAAAAAAAAGGCAAATTCAAAGTAGAACTAAATACATTTTCTTAAGTAGCATCAACTATGGGAAAGGTCCTTTCAACTCCATACCATATATAATCATGATACTGTAATCTCGTAATCGGGGTATCTTATCTCTGAAGTTGACATTTGGAGTTCAGCCATATATCAAAAAAAATCCCTCTGAAAGGGCAGATTAGTCAGATTACTACTGGCTTGCCTTTTTGCTATTACCTTATGTTTATTTCCTCAGTTACGCACTGCATAGTTCTAACATTGCGTGCTCCTTAGTAGTGAACATCTCCATTCCTGTTCAGAAACGGGGCCCTGGCTTTGTATCTGAACGCTATGCACTATCTGGCACACTATGCACCAATGCAAAGCTTGATTTACCAATAAGAATCCAAGGGAGTTCAAAATCTAGCACAAGTGAGATTCGAGGACCAGGACTAGGACTTTTGTTTTGGAGCTGCTAGTCAGAGATTTTTGCAGTAGTAGAGTCGATGTCCATCATCTGAGCCCTTGTAAACAAAGGCAAAACTGTGCAGTGCCTAATATGTTGGTGTTTATTTTAAGAGTATCATCTTGCAATACCAAATTCAAGAATTTGTCTCACGCATCTGTTGATTTTGTAACTAAAGCACTGTTGGTCAAATTGTTTTCCTCACTGCTTGGTAATTGTGGGAGGAAAAGATGTAAGTGGATCGGAATTGTGCACCACAACAACGAATGTAACTCTCATTTAAGGCACAGGATATGAGATAGAAGAATCAAACTGGAGCCAGCTGAGGACAGCTCTTCTACCAGGCACTCAAGTTCCTCAAGGAGCATTTTATTCAACCCTTGAAACCTAGCTGGGATATTTCTTCCAGTAGAACTACACCTGTAGTGTAGGCAGAGTGCAGACATTTTACCACAGTCAAACCATATGAGCTTGGCTGCACGTTCCTGTGTTCTTGGCAGCACTGAGGCAGCATGAATTAGTGATTTTTTTTTTTCATGTATGTGTTTGTAAAAGGCACGATACTGGATGTTCAACACCACTGAGAAGCCAACATAAATATACTGTGGTAATGACCTTCAGGATGTGGAAGAGAATGTTATATCACTTAATGATAAGTAAATAGAATAACAATTCAGGCCTTGTTAACTTGACAGTGTCTTTAAATTCAATACAGCGGTAGATACCTGGCCACTTCCTACCACGCTTTTTAAGTTCTGCATTAAGCATTGGAGGCTAGATATTACACCTGTACAGTATGTCCTTTCTTCTCAGTTAAAAATTAAAGTAAGAGGTCATTCTTGAACAGGCTCAGAAACTATACAGGGTTTTGATAAAATACAGGGCTAACTGTAGTTGTATAGAGCCCCTCCTCCTCTTCCTATCTTCCCCTGCTTTTAGGACACATATTAACGGGAGTTGTCTTTCAGGCAGTGTTGATGTCCACCATTAGCACACCTCTTGAAAAGGTGTTGCTGGATATGTCATCGTTTGCATTCATTTCTTCAGGAACGTAGAGAACCCTTGGTTGCCAGAGACAGAAAACACAAGCTCCGATAACCATCACTTGGCACTCCTCGCTGGCCAATTTTTAACTACTGCTTTCACACGCATTTGTTACTAGCCGTTCATTAACAAGGAATGATTAGTTGCTTGTTACAGCGGGGGAGGTGTCCTAAACTTTTCCTGCACTGTTGCCCCAGCAACGTTTGCTGGCTTTGTCTTCCAGTTCACATCAATCCTGCTTGAACCAACACCAAGCTGTAAGCGCACACCTGACCAAGGAACATTTAAAAGATTTGCGTGGCTGCATTTATATTCTCTGTGGGTAGCAGACATGGTTATAATCCTTCCTTTTCCTGCATTTTTTACTGTGATTCAATATTCCTTCTGTACATAAGACTGCGACACTTTAATTATGGATCATGCTTCCATTTAAATTGATGGAGAATTTGTATTAGAAGTTTGGAAGAGAAGTTGCTGCCTTCCCTGCTATTAATAGTATGACTGCTTTATATAAGTACATGACTCCCATACAGTGGATAAATTATAACAGACAAATAAGCATCTCTGCCCACAAGGAACTTTTACTTCTGCATAAAAAGAGATGAAAGGATACAGAGCAGGAAAGTTCAATGCAGAAAACAGACTGGGCTTTGGAGGGTAGAGAGAAAATGCTGCAAAGAAGTAGCAAGTCTGCGAAGGTCAAATCTTATCCTACCGATGATGGGCAGACAACAGAATTACGGCCAGCATTAGTGTCTCATACTACGTACAGCAATTCCTCGATTAGTGGTGACAATTGAGATGTCAGTAACTGAGGTGAAGAGGCTATTTTTCCCATTAAGTGTTTAATTTTGCAACGGTATTTCCTCTTGCCCAGGCTCTGCCTCACCTCTTCCTATGAGCCAGGGATGACATGTCACTGAGTCGCACCTCACTTCAGCTGCACTGCAGCTTCAGCAGCTTTTGGTCCCACCTCTTCAGCATTTTGCCAGTGCTACCTCCTCTTCTCCTTGCTCAGACACAAAGCTCAGGCAGGGAAGTTATTTTTTAATATGCCAGCCTGCCCATACCCAGTGCCGCTCTTCCTGCTGGGCCACCTGCTTGCCAGTTTGAGCTGCACACCCCGCTTGGCTTTGTGCTGACCAGGTGGGGCAGGAGGCTGCTTGGTGGCACCTAACACTTCATATGGGACCCACAGGGGCCAGGTAAAGACCCTCGTGCTGAATTGCATCAAATAAAGGAATTCATGCTGCAGGCAGGGGCTTTGGAGAGCAAAAGCATGCTTTGACCAACATGCTATCTCTAGAAGCCAAATGTGTAGTAAAAGAAATCACTAAAAGCAAAGCCCCCCACAAATTATACTATCTAAAATGACATAGATTTAAATTTCCCATACAGTGAATTTAAAGTAAATATCTCATGCCTGTAAAAATATTGTAAGACATTATAAAGGCTTCAAAGTCAAGCACCCATAATAATAAGAAACATGTTAATTTGGATTAAGCTTTGCAGCTTTAATTCTTTCCCTCTGAGTGCACTTGGATCCTAGCAGTCTTGATTTGTATGATCACATATAACTTTTTCCAGAACACAGAATGCTTGATTAAGCAGGAACTGGTTCATCTGTTTTTGTCAAATATGCTAGAATGGGAGGGATGTCCTCCAGGTACCTGTCTTTCTCCATTAACTGCTGACAGAAGTGAGGTGAGAACTTAGGTGACATACCTAACGCGCTGCTCAGTGAAGTGATTCCTGCTTCTAGTACTGACGCAGAAAGCTCTTACTGGGCGTACTAGACTTGTTCCCAGTAAAGCTCACCACCAGCTCATCCACGACCAGTGCAAGCCTTCCACGGAGAGAAACTGTAGTGCTTGACGGCTTCTGGTACGCTTCCACAGTGTGTCACTCGCTGGCTAAAAGAGGCCTGTGTGGCCCAGGAACCTTATGTCAATCAGAACTGAAACACGTCTCTCTCTGCACCAGTTTGTACCTTTCTGCAGTCTGGCAACAACTTTTGGAAATGCATTTTCAGGTTCTTCAGAGTCTCAAATGAACTTTTTTTAGCATGGACCCTTATCTAAAAATCCCGGCTGGTCAGTGCAGCAAACAAGAAAAACCTAACCTAATTAAGCTAAGGATAGAATTTTCATATGTGATTTGTATTGCTCTCACTAATGAGCTGGTTCTCCAACACAACTTCATGCTATTGGATAGAGAGAATGACCTTCCCTACAACATATGGCCTCCTATAGACTGCGCTTTTGTAAGGGTTGGTTTGGAGCTGGGGATAAACGCTACCTGTCATATGAATTTAATATGACACTTCAGTAAACTTGCAAGTTGCTAAAACTGCGATCTCAACAAGTCCAGCTGCTAAGTGCAAGACACTATATAAAAGGAGGTGTTTGCATTCACAGAGTTTAGTCAAAGTTGCTTGGCACGTCAACAACATAACATATTCACTAGGAGAAACAAGGAGTCTCTAACAACATGACATAACATATTCACTAGAAGAAATAAGGGGTCTCTAACAAGCAAGTTTATCCTAGAACTCCTAACCACAGACAAATAAAATTAAGCAAACTACTTGTTTATCAAAACCTTCCTTTAATTACCAAGAACTAGCCAAGTGTGACAAATCCGTGACAACACAAAATTGTTAGTTTCCTGCAATCTTTATGTTTAAAAATAAATTCCTCTCTACCATGAGACTTAATCTACTAAGGCCTGGGAGTACAGACAGCACTTGCCTGTTAACAAGCATTATTATACATTAATTAAGAGACAGAAAAGTCAACTGAAGCTAGCAATATACAATGGAGAGCTTTTTGAGATGGAAAAGATTTGCACTCCACACTTTTCCTCAACTTTTCTCAAAATATACCCAATATATTAAATATGAAGGGATCCATATATACAGATTACTGTTTGTTGCTCTACAAAGCTGTAACATGGAGAAGAATGCTGTCAGGTCAAATTAGGTGTTGCTGCTTTTCATTATTTCATTACAAATCCTTCAATACTTTTTTCAGCTGCTAAAGTCAAGGGACTGCAATAAGAATCCCAGCTTTTGTATTTTTTAAGCAAGTTTTTAATTCTTCTGTATGGCAAAAGCTTGTAAATGTGAAACGAAGGTCTCTGAAAAGCTCAGAAAACAGATGGCAAATAACCAACCACCTACCCATCCTCTCTAAATGTCTTATTTTTAAGAAAATGGGCTTTTAAGCCAAATTCATTTGTGGGTGGGCATTGACTCATGAGTTTTGAACACTTACTGTGGCAATGCAAATCTGGATCAAAACTTAAATTTCATGTTTCAAAAAGCACTGTTGAAAAAAATTTTAAAGCAACAGAAATGCTTCTATTCCATTTAGTTTTCAGGCTATCCAAATTAAATACATATTTTCAAACCACTCGAGCATTCCCTTACATCATTACTAGTCAAAACACGAGAAACCTGTTAGCGCATCAGTCCAGGAGGTTTTGAGAAGAGTTTAAGCAAGTGCCCGTCAGGAGCGCTCATGGGGTAGCTGGTCCAGCCGTGGAGGGGAGAGGAGGTCAGATGATATCCTCTCAGTCTTTCTCAGCATTTTGATTCCTAGAAAGGTAAAACTGACTTTATTATTAAGACACTTCCAAGGGGGGCAGTACCACCCGGCTGTAACAAATCAGTGACAATACCGCGACTTCTAAACAGCAAAGATTTTCATATCATACTCTATAGCATCCTCACACAGGTAAGTTCATAAGGTAAGTTAAAGGAAGTTACCAAGTAGATAAGATTCAGTCATTTTTAAGCTGATTAAACAATATTGTTGATGACAGACATTGGCATAGGTGTGGCTTGGCAAACAAAAATAATTGCTGATGATAATAATATGTACTAGAACAGGAAGCTACTCTTCCGCCAAGCTTCTGAGCATATACATTCCAATCATGACAGCATATATAATGGCAAGTTAATCTTAAAAACAATCACCTGCAAAATCGTGACCCTGTTTGAAATGTTTTAATAGCTCTGTCATGCAAGTATAATCCAAGGTTACTATGGCTGAAGAAAGTTACAAAAATATTGTGCATTTTGTCAGACGATGTGCTTTGTGGATGCATGTATTTCTACTCTTAAAATAAAAGGAGGCAACTGTCTGTACATCCCACAGACTTCTGGTATATTTAATATATTCCATAAATCATAACAGAATGATGAGTCCTGTACAGTAAAATACTACTGTCTAACAAGGGCAGCACATTTTCAGGATTTCAGATTTCAGCAGATATTCAGGATTTCATGCTAGCTTGTTTCCCTGGAACAGATTTGAAAGAGGCAATAGATTGGCAGTAGGACTGGGAGCAGCTACAATAACTAAAAATTATTAAAACTCAGTATTTTCACCTGACAGTTTCACATTCCTAAAGTCCATTTAAAACCTACTTCTGCCACTAAGATTAGCATGCGGAACATTTGAATTTGTAGGCGTGAGAGGTGCAGAGAGGAAAAAAAAACCAGTTTATCCTATGTAAACATCTATTTTACCGAAGAGCCAAGTGAGCTAAAGAAAAAAAGCGCGACAAATCTCCATCTGCGTGCAATTCCTGGAGCCTTACTCATCTCACTTCCTGATTCTCCTTCTTGGCCTCCTTTCCCTTAGGGCCCTCCCACCTCTATAAACACCATTAACAATAATTATCCCATCAGCGGAGACTCAAACATGCTTGACATCCTAACATCTGACAAGTAGGGGACGTTTCACAAAGGCCTGGCCTGGCTTTCGAGAAGTGGGTCAGCTTGACACATCCCATGTGCTTCTGAAAGCCCCGCAGCCTTTGAGCTTGCTCGTCTATGGCAATGGGCACCCTACCAAGGCACCCACTGGAAACAAAACACCGCCGGCTTTGCCAGAGGAACTCTAAAAATGTTTACCCGAAAGCGCGCAACTTGTAAATTTCCATCCTAAAACATCATATAGAGGATGTGTCGCGGTGCCTGGCCGCGCAGCCGCTTCCAAACTCGGCAGTTTTGTGATCCTCGTTAGTTAAACGAGGTACTGGAACTCTTCCAGCTGCTCGCAGGAGTCAGGGCAAGGGGAAAAGGAGCGCAGAGTGCTTCTGTCCCTCAGTCCAAGGAGGCTGGATGATCAGCTCATTCCTTCTTTCATTTCATCTTTTCCCGTCCTTCAACCCCACTTCACTCAGTTACTTACCATGAAGGGATTTTTTTAGTCCAGGCTGATCTGGCCAAACAAACTCTTTTACTGTAGAAATTCTGGCCACTCTGATTTTTACTTTTTTTTTTTCCAGTCAGACTTCAATGGCGTTTCTTATATTTCAACATTTAAATCATGCCAACTTGCTTCCACCCTCGGCAGAAACTCCTGATGACTCAGAAATGGATCTTGACCCGTTAGCTGAGAATCGCTTCTCTAATAGTGTTATGGTTTGATATCTGTTTTCACAAAAGGAATAAACCAATGCGTCTCATCATATTTTCTATCCTGCCCCCGCATAAATTTGTGTTGTGAATAAAACACATTCTATTCAGTTTGGAGGGCATTTTATTTCTGTGCTCATTTTGACATTTTAGTTAGAATACGATGCTTGTACAGCAGCCCAGACAGCGGAAACTATAAAATCTTCTATTTATGATCCATCCCGATGAACAGATTTTCAGTTCTCCTTAAACTGCCTTTTGATACTGGGCAACCCCCCCCCCATGCACCAGAAAATGATCAAAAATAATTGTTCTTCAGTGTGAAAAGAGGATATGGGAAAGAGCTATAAATAACAACTTTGGAAGAAAAGCATGAAGTTAACTACGAATAAACTTTAAACTCATTAACAAAATGCAAAGAAATTCAAAGACATCGGACTATAGAGATTAAATGTGGTGAGATTTTGTACAAAGAGTGGATCATACTTCTATAAAACTTGGGGCCCCCATAGATCACAGTGCCCGTGTACATACCAGAAAGGTAAGAACAGAATACAGGGAACAAGCCTGTTCACATTGTGTCTACACGCTGGCGGTCAAGTACCAAAACTAAATAGACACAGATGTATATCTCTCCATATATATATATATACACATACATATATAACACAACTGAAGCATTAGCAAGCAAGAGAGATTTCTAATCACTCTTGGTCTAACATAGGCACAGGTATAGTTGACTCATACAACAAAATTATTTCTGTTAGCCAATTGCTCAGTTCTATAAAAGCAGAATACCATGATAAGTGTGAGCAGCAATATAGTAACACTGTAAATTGCAACTTGATTACCATTTGATTCAACCAAGTTAATAGCTGATGATGGCCTATAATTCATATGTGATTCATTTCGGCAAGTGTTTAATTTGTCAGTTCATCAAGACTATCCTATATATGAGCAATTAAGTCAGCAGGAAAAAAAATAGTCCAAATAGCAAAGGGCTCGGCAAAAAAAATCCTCCAGGTAGTTTGAAGAGATCTATCCTTAACACTGTTGAAACATCATAGCCTACTTCTTAGTGGTTTTCTTTTCTTATTAGGATCAGTAATTCAGCACAGTAGGTACAACAATAAATAACACACTGCTGATTTCCAAGCAGCTTCTTGAAGCAGCGAAAATTAATTCCAAAACAGTTACAAAGAAACTATGCATTGGAAAAACTCAGCCAGGAGAAATGCTAAACAAAGAACAGCAAGCAGTTACCATCACTACAAACGAGAGAGATTACATTTCAGAAAGTGGCTGGAAATTTGTCAGGCTGGCAGCCGCGGCACATGTACTAAATTCACACGTAACTAGGAAGCTTGGTCCTATGGGTGGGACACGGGACATGCACAGAAATAGACTCCCAAGGAGAATCCTGGCCCTGTTTCCTGACGACAGCCAGAATGTTGTCAGCATCGCTGGCACAGATGGCCGTAGCCCACTTACTCGCTCCTCATGAACACACGGAGAGCAGCCAACACAGGATCCAGGAGTTAAATGAACCCCAGCAGCGCCGAGGCCACGCAGGACGCTCCATTGGGAGAAGAAGATGGGCTTGGGCAATCAGGAGAGTTTTCTCATTGATGCTGCCTGGAGGGTGTCAGTCAGGGGCTGCTCTCCCTTCTCCTCTGGCTCTGGCCCATGAGGCGCATCTGCCTGGAGGAGCTGGCTCCCGGAGAAACAGAGGGAACTGATCACCTGCACTCGCATTAAAAATCACATCCAACATGTTCACACCCTGTTGATATGTCCAACGGGAGGCCAAACAAACACCCTTAGCTGCTGGAATACTTGGGTTAGAATCACAGAATGGTTTGGGTTGGAAAGGACCTTCAAGATCATCTAGTTCCAATCCTCTGCCATGGGCAGGGACACCTCCCACTAGACCAGGCTGCTCAAAGCCCCATCCAGCCTGGCTGTGAACATCTCCAGGGATGGGGCATCCACAGCATCCAAAACAGGTTGCATTTTCTTTGGCTGAAATGGTCACTGAAAGTAAACATAAATGAGAAACAAGCATACAGAAGAAAATCTCTGCATATAAAATTAGGCCTAACCGGGCTTTTCTACAAAGCAAAATAAGTTCTGGCTGATCCATCTATTGAAAGTGTCAAAAAAAACCCTCACCTGAAACCCAAAGAGATTTTGGTGGACTAGTTCATGTTTTACAGTGTTTCAAAAGGCCTTTGATTAAATCCCTAAGACAGAGATGACTCAAGCAGCTAAGTAAGCACTGGGCAAGGAGAAAAGTACTATCGCGGCTCAAAAACTGGAGATGGAGAACAAAGAGCAAAATTCAACAGCGAGTTTCTGGAATGGCAGAAGGTTAATGACAGCCCGCTTCAGGGCTCTGTAGAAAGCCTCATGTTGTTGCTGTTATTTGCCACTGATCTAGAAAGAGGACTGTATTGTGAGAAAACATGCAGCTGTCATAATTATTTCAGTTAAGCAAGACATGAGGGGACTGTGATGATGAGGAAGTCCTAAAGAAACAGAACAGATCACGTAACGGTGAATTAAGTTCAATATTGAACATGCAAAATAAAGCACGTTAGAGAGGAACGTGACTTACCGCTTCCAAATCTGACAAGTCCCAATTCATGTATGACAACTGAAAAAGCAGAAACTGGGCATTTATGTAAATGTCTGTGGGCTCCCTCTAATCCTCATGAAGCGGTAGTCAGAAAACAAATAAGGTAATAGAACACAGGAAGAATAAATAACATATTGGTTAACACTGAGCACTAGAATCCCTCTACATAAAGGAATTTATTTTCTACTCTGGCATAGTCTACAGCCTACCTCACAAAAAGCCACGTGGACGAGTCTGTCTGCTGGCATGTTTAGGGGAAAAGGCTTTTTAAAAAAACAACTTTTTGATAGATTTGGATTATTTATCCTAGGAAGGTGATAAATGATCCAGTAAAATGACAGGATAAAAGCAATCAGAGCAGGGAATGATGTCGAGAATTAAGCACAGGAACACATTCTCTCCTGCCTTATTGTACAAGAAACAGGAAGTTGATGGGGGCATTCTCAAAATGAGTGACATGAAATATTTTTGCACGAATGCTAAGCGAGCCACGACTCATAAAGTAGCTATGGCAAAGAAATTATTGAAATTAAAAATTAAAGAGCTAAGACATACATACACTTATGAACATAACAAATACATCCCCCAAAGTTTATGTTAGCCAAACACTGCAGTTTTTTTAAACTCTAAAATACTAAGCTTTATGGTTTACAACAACCTCTAGATATTAGAAAGCAAACTTAGATCTAGCAGTAGATAGCGTAGCTGTGCTGGGGTAATTGACCCTTGGGCATGATTCAGCATGTTTTGGTGTCCATCCCAGGCATTTCTACCCTTGTATAGTTTACAGCTCCTTTTGATAAAGTATTTTTAGATAATTGCATTTTCTCCAGCCACAGATGCTACTAGACATCAAGGGGCAGTCTCGTGCAACAGCATATTTTGGTGACTATAGGCAAGAAATGTTTAGCTTCTTACAAGCCTTTGTGCATGTCACACCTGCATTACCTCACCAGCCATTTCGCACAGGTGAAGCATAATTAACCTCCTCTACTTCCTGCTTCTGTAGGTGTTCTCCAACGTGCTGGCAGCTGGAAATGGTTTGTGAAGTGCCCAGTCTTTGAGGTTCTAGACCTGCCTGTAAAATCCCCTTCCTCTTCTGACGTTCTCCGAGTCACGCTTGCCTGTCTGTAGGTGTTTCTCTTAGATTGCCACCATGCGAAAATACCAGTAGCAGGCAACCGCTTGTTAATCAATGACATTAAGAACAGGCAAAAAAATCCCCCAAAGCACAAACCGAAGAAAAAAAATAAAACGAACACACCCACATCCATCCCCAGCAACGCTACTCTGCTCCTCCTGCCCTCCTCAACCGAGCCTCTCTCAAGCCTTCCCGGCTCCTGTGGGTCGCCCTGTCCCGCTCTCGGCGGCGCTTCCCCTCGCCCCGTACCCTTGCAGGCCGGGCAGCAGAGACGGGCCAGGCCTGACAGGAGGCCGCCTCCCCAGGGGCGAGACCGGCCCTGCCGCCGCTTATTTTCTTCACCCGTCGCCACCGATCGCGGCACAAGCCGGCACAACGCCTCCGCCTCCACGTCCCTCTCCCGCCTCCACGCTTCTTCCCTCCGCGTTTCACCGCCGCCCTCGCGCCTCGCCGCCCGCCCAAACCGCCCAGCCTCGCGCCGGCCGCGGGGCTTCAGGCCCCGCCCCTTCTCCCCGCCCTCGCGCGCCGTCGCGAGCGCGGGAGGGGGCGGGGCGCAGCAACGGACCTGGGCTCAGCTGACTGCGGGGGGGGGGGAAGGGGAGGGTGACGGGACGGGGACGCACGGCGGCGCCTCGCGCCGGAGGGAGGGCGCGCGCGCGAGACGACGAGGAGGAAGAGGAGGAAAGAGCCGGCCCTTGCCGCGGCGCCTGGCGCGCGCTCTCCGCCCGCCTCGCTTCCGCCTGGCTCCGCTGCTCTCCCCGCCTCGCTCCCTCCGCCCGCCCGCCGCTCCGTCGGCCCGGCCCGGCTTTCCCCCGCTCCCATCGGGCAGCCCCGCCGGCCGCCGTCGCTTTCGTCGTCATCGCCCCCAACCCGCCCCCTTCCGAGACGCTCCGGTTGGGGGTGACCCGCCGGCCAGAGCCGCCGGCGGCCGCCTCGCTCCGCAGCGCCCGGGCCTGCCCGACGCTCCGCCCCGGGCCCCTCCGGTGACAGTCGCGACCGTGGGAGGTGGCGGCGGAGGAGGTGGAGGCCGAAGCCGGGATGTCCGGGCAACAGCAACAACAGCCGTCGCCGCCGCTCCCCTTGCCGGCCGCCGCACCCCCGCCGGCGCCGGGGATCCCCTCTGCCGCCGCCAACCCCGGCACCGCACCGGCCGCCGCGCTCCTGCTCCACCCGCCGCCACCGCCGCCGGCCACCGCCGCGCCGCCGCCACCCGCCGCCGGCAGCGGGCCCGCGGTGACGGGGGGCGGCGGTACCGGCGCGGCGCTGGGCCTGTCGGCGGGGAGCAGCAGTAGCGGCGGCGGAGGAGGCACCAGCGCCCCGGCGCCGTTCCCCCACGGCGACCCGGCCCTGAACGAGCAGGAGAAGGAGCTGAAGCGGCGGCTAAAGAGGCTTTACCCGGCCGTGGACGAGCAGGAGACGCCGCTGCCCCGCTCCTGGAGCCCGAAGGACAAATTCAGTTACATCGGCCTCTCCCAGAACAACCTGCGGGTACACTACAAAGGTGAGGGCCGGCCCGGGCCGCCGCCAACTCCCCTCTGTCCCGGGCGGGGCGCGGGGGGCCCTTCCCCGGGCCGGGGGCTGCCGGCCGGGGAGCACTGACCCGACCCCTCCGCCGGGCAGGGGAGTAACAATAACAGGAAATAACACACGCTCCTCGCCCCTCTTTCTTCTCCCCCCTGTGTCTTCTGATCCCCCCCCTAAATTGCCCGCAGCGTCTTGTTTTTCCTTATTTCGCCTTTATTTTTCTCTCCTTTACCCTCCCCCCTCAGTTTCTGTCGCGGTGCTGCGGGGGAGGGAGGGGGGACGGGGGGACACACACACACACAAGGGGCCGCCCCCGCCGCTTCATGCTTCGGGAGTGGGTATTATGTAAACTCCGAGGCTTCCTCCGTGGATTCAGGTATCACCAGAAGGTTTGGGTCGGAGGCAGGAGAATAAAGGAGGATCGGCATGACGTGTCCTGTTTATGGTAATGTGCGAGAAAAGAAGTGGCTTTTTTCTTTTTCTCCTCCCCCCCCCCACCTCCGAGAAGAGCAAGGGTTAAATGGAGTTAAGAGCAGCAAGCGTTAAGCTATTGAACACGGAAATGACGGGAGGGGAAAGCACAGAGAAAAACACCGGTTATTTTTATCTGTGAAAAATGGAATTAAAGTCACTGGTAACAGCCTCGCCTAACTATTCTACAGACTACAGAGGGATTTGAGGGAAGGAATGACAATAGGACTTATATTAATAAAGGTGACTATAAGTTTCTGCCTAGGTGTTTCATAGTTACTGATTTTCAAACAAAAGGTAAAAATCAGAGTATGTGTTTGTATAAATCGGCAAGAGGCAATAGAAGAAAAAAAAAAACAACTTGTGTTGATTGTTATGAAATGTCATAAAACCTGGAAATGTAAGCGTACACTCTGACCTGAAAAAACACAGACACATCTGGTGTTCTAGGCCTAAGTCCTAAAGTAGAAGTGTTGTGGATTCAAAACCACTTTTGAGTTGGCTGTGAAGAACTGGATCTTTTGTCAGTCTCTAGGCAAATGAACGTAATGGGAGGGGAAAAAAACAACCTTGCAATTATCCTTTCTCAGAGTTTACAGTGGAGAAATTCAAGTGAAATCTCGATAAACATGTTACTGTTTAATCGGAGGAGGAAAACGGCAACACAAACACATGTCAGGATTTGGCTGCCATGAAAGGATTAAATGTACTCTCAGAGACTTTTTTTTTTTTAAATAGAGAGGCTTTATTATTACATACAGAATACTCTGCTAAAAATGCTAACTTTAATGCACCATACAAAGGTAATAAAGGAGGTTGATGACTATAGAGCAGGTTTCTGGGAGGCACTGAGTGATTTAAGGACACGTTATTTAATACTCAACTCTGAATTTCCTGGCTTTTGTTCAGTGTTTTATGACCTTGTATTTTTAGAAGCATTTTGTATTTTCTACTGCTTAGTGGTGGCGGGCTGGTTTTTTTTTCTTATAGGATGATCATAGCTTTAAGGCCAGCAAGTCCTGCTGGTTTGGTTTTCTTTGACCAACTCTTTTTGTTCATGAACTGGAATTTAGCGATGGAACCTCTCTGGTCTGTCAGTGTAATTATAGAACTATATTTTCCAGCTTTCTTTGTGCTATCCCTGCCTGCTTTTCCTCACTTCTCTCTTTTGCCTGAGTGTTAATAAAAGAAATTCATTAACTCAAAGAAAATACAAGATGCTCAGCATGTTTCTGAAGTATAGGTAACATAGGAAATACTGTGGATAGTCTACCAGAAGTCATAAAGCACAGGTAGTAGGTTATAATAATAAAATACCTTTACTCTAGTTGTTAAATAATAGTGAGTGATGAAGACTGAAGAGTTCTAGATTAGCTCAGAGGACTGTGAAAAGGGGAGGTGCCAATATAACGTGTATACACTTTTCTTTCCCCTAAATGGGAATGAAGGTGGCTATTAGGGCAGCCCCACATATATGTTACCAGCCTGGCACCTGGAGTTGCTAACTGGGCTAAGCAATGAAAGGTATCAGGGAATTCCTACCTGAGAACTGGGGAAAAAAGCACTAAAACATCTGTTGCCTTTCCTCTCTCCTGGATCCTTCAGCCCTAAGACTACAATAAAAGGAAAGAAAATTAAGAGGTTCAGTGAGGAGAATAAGGGAAGGTGGCAAGTAAGAATGTGCTTAGCACTGTGAAATGTTTCTGCAAATCAGTTGCCCGTAGAGGTCTCAAAGCATTCAAAGTATCTTCTTGGGGAATATATTGGCACTTTCGGTGCTGCTTAAGTTCTCTAAGTAGTCACAGAAGAATGGTAGACGTCTCTGTTGCAAGGAAATTTGAATTGCACATTGAGCATGGATAAAGATTGTATTCTTGACCAAAATACTCAGGGAAGGAAGAGGAGATGGATGTCCAAAGAAGCCAGTAATCAAAAGCAATTCTTAGTATTTTCTATTACTGTAATATAGGTACCTTACAAGGTACTTACAGTTACCTTACATGGTACATTTCATCTTTCTCTGCTGCCTCTGTAGATTTCTGGCTGTGGAACTGGTTTTGTGGAGTAATTTCCCCCTGTCTGTGACTGATAGGAGGCAGAAAATGGTAACATCAGTGCTTTCCTTCCACCCTGGATGTGTTGGGAATGGCTTGCCTCTGGAAAAAGTGTGTGAGGGGCAACAGTCAGAGCAACAGCTTTCAAAGTTGTTTTTTCATATAACTAGCTTCGTAATTTTAATGTGCTGATGTATTGTTAGCAGTGATATTTTTGTTTCATTGGTTTGTGAGAGGAATGATGGTCCTCTGTATGTAATTTTGAAGATTCCATTCATTTTCTTGCATACCAGTGGACAACTTCTATGGAAACATGAGCTGCAGTAGATGTCTCTTTCTACCCACTGCAGCTGTGATGCTTTGTGTACTGCATTTCTGGACCTGAAGCTTTTTGCAAGCATCCTAGAGAGTGCTTAAAAATCAAAACTGCCACAAAACCAGGTGTTGATCAAGTAGTGGAGGTGTACAGAAAGGAGTACAGTCTAGCATCAGGATAACAGCTCTTTAAATTTTGTTGGGCATCAACAAAACCCGAGGGTCAGTGCTCTTTTGTGTTATCTCTCAGAATCGTAGTGTTACTTAAAAAAGAAAAGGAAAGCGTACATGTGGAGGTGGTTGAAGGGCAGATGGACTGACTGCCGTGTTGTTTACCAGAACAGGCTAATTTCTTTCCACAGTTATACTTTTACAAATTCTGACTCTTGATTAGGAAGCTTTGACAAAATCTGGATATGAAATACATATACTTTGTCATCAGTGATATTGTAATATATTAAAGACTATACCCAGGGTTTTTTTGTTTGTTAGATGGACAGATGTGTATTTCTGTGTTGCTGCCAGTTAGCTGTACAAGCTGATAGAAAGCTGACACTGTCCTAGTTACTGTTGTTTGTGGTATAACTATGTAAGGGAGACATGAAAAACAGTATCAGAAAAAAACTTGTCATTTCACTTAATTGTAATATTAACAGCTCTGAGCTGTGGTTAAGTGGTAAAGAAACCAAAAAGGGTCAGACAAGTGTATGCTACATGTAAAGCAGTTGCTGCACAAAATATGTAGCTATTAAGGTAAGACATCTTTAAAAATATTCCAACATATTTCTAAAATATGCAGAATTAATGCATGAATCTTGTTGAAAACAGGGATTTCATAAATGCTGTATGTAATATGAACGTTCCACTAGACAGACAAGTTCAGTTTCCAGCAGATAATCTGTGCTATGTAGTATAAGGAGATAAAAATATGGACTCAACGCAGATTGTAACCATGAAAGAAACTATATACAGAATTAGGTAAACAGACTGAATCATTAGTGCTAACTGAAATCATGGAAAGTCCTATAGTAACTTCACTTAAGTTAGTCTTGTGAAAATTGTCCAAAAAAAGCTGAGGAAAGTTATGCAATTTTGAGTAAGCTGCCATTGCGTGAACTTTTTCTAATGTATCACAGGCCAGGAAATCTTAGCCAGACATTTATTTACAATGCAGTTGCCTTTGAACTGTCTCTAGTGCCAAACTTAAAAAACAAAACAAACCAACCAAACACACAACCCCCACTATTTTATTTTCCAGTGCAAACTGTGCATCTCAATTTCTGTAACAAACAGAAGTGGATTCTATAGTAATAGTTTTGTGTTGTCATTCAGTGATATGAGGATGGTGTCAATTTCTCTGGTAGAAACCACTTGGAAGTAGATTCAGTACAGTACAGTATGCTTGTTTTGGACACTTTTGTAACTCTGAAATGTCTTGCTTTTTTAAACTGGGGAAAAAGTTCAAGTAAAATCAGTAATTTATGCACGTCTTTTTTTCTTGTCTCAGTGAAACTTTCCTAATGAATTCAGCAGAAGATTAGGCCTTGATTATTTTATTTTTGGCAGTGTGAGCAAATCATTGAACCACCTGTTGGAAATAACTGCAGTTCAGCTTATGTAAACTTCATTTAAGGATTTAAATTGTATAAACACACGTAGTTTTTTGTCTAGGTAGACACTCCTGTAGACTTCTTTTGGACTGTTTGGTGCATATGCATTACACACTTAGATCTAGGTTCAAAGACTATATTTTTGAAATCTGAAATGGCTTCTCCAAATATGGTTTTATTTGAATTGACTTTTTTCAAGTAGATGGAATTTTAATTTAGATTAATTTCAATTTAATTTTGCTAAAGGACTGACAATACTATTTTTAGTAAAAATCATCGGTGTCAATGAATGCTTAAAATAAAGCGTTACTCCTTGAGTGTGGTCAACTCATGGTTGTTAAAACACTTCTTATGAAAGCCCAATCAAAACCAATTCTGGTAATTGAACTTACCTATGATCTGGTTTACAGTGTATAGTTCAAGCTTTGTAAACCTGTTTTCCCTTCTCTGCCACAGTGCATCTGTTTGCAGAATTCTCTTTTTGATGCTGAAAATGATTAATGTTTAGTGTTAAATAATACATACTTTAAAAGTATTCTTTTAAATATTTCAGCTATAGTTTGCAACTGTGGAAGAAGTCTGTTTTAAGGAACATAAGGCACTATTCATATGATCTGCTTCAGGCGTTTGGAACCTCCGATTTAGAAGTTCAGAGTTGGGTGTCAAAGTTCCTTTTTATTCACAAGCAAGGAAGTGGGGATTCAGGTTACCAAAGAACGCTAGAGCACTACATGGTGTCAAACTAATGGGCCACTCGGCTCGGTGTCCCATCAGTGACAGTGGCCATAAGTGAGTGCCTATGGAAAAATTAAAAACATGTTGGGCATATGTGGTGTATCTGTGTTTTCCCCTCTCATTTTCCAGCCATTTTAAGCTGAAGGCTATCCTGAGCTGAAAACGGTTTATCAGTTAATTTCTATTCTAGAAGCTTACCCAGCATCTACTTAATATCCTTTGGTAAGAAATTTTGCAGTTCAACTATCTGCTTTGTAAAGAGCCTCTTTCTTGTTTTAAAGCTGGCTGATAACTATTATCTGTTGACTCCTCACGTAATCCAACATAGCTTGGTAGCACTGAAAGTCTCAACTAGCATGTTGAGACAATGTAGAGGTATTTGGAATATTTGAAAGTAGTTAACTGCTTGTTGCTGCTGAATTTGCTGTTAGAAATAATAACTGTATGTAACTACAAATAAAAGCAGCATACTCAAGTAGTAAAATGGGATTCATAGGAGATTATATTAAAAGGACAGCAGTTCTAAATTTAGGGTGTCTTCTGTTTGATGGGATGAAAGTAGTTTTGGGCACTGACTTCCCCAAGTGTGTTGCTTCACCACATGAGGTGTTTGGCAATACTGGTAAGGTATCCTGTTACTTCTGCCCCTGTGTCGACCTCTTATTTGCAGTGTGACAGCTGTGTGTGGCTGGGTTGTGAACTGGATCAGGGAACTGATCTGCTGCTTAAAAAAATCTGGTAGGTTTCTTAAATCCTGATCAGCTAATCAATCTGGTCCATGGTATGTCCTTGCAAATAGCTGGCTGAATTGGGGAGGGGTTGGGAGAAGGGGACTAGTTTCAGGAAGAGGTGCTAAAAATACCTTAAATTAGTATTGTTTCCAAACACTTGTATTGCAATTTCACAAAACAAAGTTGTCTGGATAATAGATGTGCATTTTCAATAATATTTGGCTAGTTCCTACTACTTTAGTTTTTTTATGTGGAAGACTTGCCCAAATAAGGAGACTGACTCAGACTGAAACTACACAGATTATCAAGTGCACAGAGTAACCAAGGGAACTTCTTTGCAGTCTACTTTAAAGTAAAAACCTAAGGACATTTAAAAAGACATTCTCTTTCCCCCCAACTAATGCATCATTTAATCAGCGCTGTCTGAATTTAAGAGATCTCTCAGGAGTTTAATGTTCTGCCCATAAAGTTCTGGGTGCCTTTTAGCTGAAGGATTTCTGCGTACTTAGGAATGATCATCTAATTTATAGTAGCTAAATAGTGAGCTACCAGCACTTGAAAACCAAGCAAACCTATGGAATCTCTAAGGTTATGTACTTGGTTATTACCTTGGTTGACGCAGCCTGAGGAAATAACTTGAAAGTGGTGAACATTAAAACATGCATGCTGTCTTGTGTATGGAGGAGTAAATTACTGTTTTTCCTCATCTGAGACTTCTGAAAACAACATGTAGAAGTTAGGTAAGAAGCTTAATATTGTAAAATCTGTGAGGTGATCAAAGGATCTAGTATAAAATATTTAGTAATGACATACGGAAGCGAGCAGTGCATTTGCACCCAGAAAAGTAAGATAGTTGGCTAGTTAGTTGCCTGAAGGTAGTAACACACTGGGGTGAACTAGTTACATCTGAAAAACTTTGTAGGTTAAACCTAATCTCAATGAGTGAAGAATTTGTGCTGTGATAGCAAAGTTTCAGATGCAAATGCAGCCATGGTGAAATGTAGAGTTCTCCTTGTCTGAGCGTGTGCCATTTGGTAAGAGCTGGTTGGTGCTAGCTCTACAGGCAGATAAGCGCTTGCTGTTTGATCAACACTTACACTAGAGGGCTCTGTGGTTAGAGGTTCACTAGCGTAGGTCAGCTGTGTTTGATCTTCCTGGATGGCTATGCTGTCCTTTTCCTGCGGTTTATTCCTTGCTGTATGACCCGACTTGCTGCACATGAGACGTGATTAATCTGTGCCTGAGCAATAATTCCAGTGTTAATGCTACTGGAAGGAGTGGTGTTTTTTTGTTTGTTTGGTTGGTTTTGGAGGTTTTTTTGGCATATGCAGATCAATTGCTATGCTGGTGCAGTAGGCCTCCCTGTCTGGACTGGAGATGACAGCTGGAGTGCTGCAGCCAAGTGATTTCTACAGCACACTCAAAACAGTCCTCTCTTTCCATCATGTCTCAGATCTACACGGAGAGTGGGCATGGGATCTGCGTGAATTATCGTTATGGCAATGACAGTCTGTTCCTGGTTGCCATCTTATTGAAATAACGCTTGCTAGGATCCAATATGCTTCCCACCTTGTGTGCTCGCGCACTCTCTTTTTTTTTTTTTTAAACTATGTCCCATGACCCCATGTGTGACTTTCACACAATGATGGAAGGATTTTAGTGTGCCTGGGAGAGAGCACTGAGCTTGCTTGAACAGGTTGCTGCTAAAATAAGTCATCTGGCCAAAAGCCTGCTTCCAAGTTGCCTTCAGAACAAAGGGCTGTGAAGAGGGTGACGCATTCAGAAGAGTTAGTCTTAGTGGAGCACAAGTGGCTCTCCGGTTTAGGTTGAAAATCCCTGGAGCAGACGAGCTGGTGTTGCACATTCTTCTTGTGGCAGAGCTGATACATAGTGAGTCTTATAAGAAAAAGGAGTAGGAGCTGCATTGTCTCAGCTGCAGGCTGTAATGCTTAGTGCTATCCTGAAATAACATTCAGAAGATGGAAGTGAATTGCAAGTCATACGTTCTATATAATGGCTGATGTTTATTCTGAAGGACATTAGAGATTAAACTCCGTTATATTGTGTTTCAGTCTACAAAAATGAGTAAGCCATCTGCATTTGAGAAATCATAACAGTTCTTTCAAACCCAGGTTGGCTTTTGTCAATTATGTTACTGTGGTGAAACTTTTTTCTAGTTTCCCTTCAAATAATTGTAGAACCTTTTAGAGTAGTATATCCAGAACTACTCACAGCATGCTTAGTTGCAGTGCAGGTGCCTACAATGAAAACTTAATGGTGGAAGAAAATATTCTAGCATAAAAATGAGGCTGGTTAGAATATTGTATCTTGTTTGCTTATTGCATAAGCCTTCTGTTTTGAGTAGTTGGTATATATACCTTTGAGTCATCTTCTGCAATTATCTAAAATACGTTTTTGTTGTGTTTTGAACGCACTTGTTTTTCAGGTCATGGAAAGACTCCAAAAGATGCTGCTTCTGTTCGAGCTACACATCCTATACCTGCAGCCTGTGGCATATACTATTTCGAAGTTAAAATTGTCAGCAAGGGAAGAGATGGGTAAGCATTGAATGCATTATTAATTAATTATTACCTGGAATAGTATCTCACATCATCTTTCTTTCAGTAAACAGATGCCTTTGGTATCAAAATTTATTTTCATATTTTACCACTTTTTATATATTTTAATTCCTTATTCATGGGAAGTTGCACTCTGCTATCTGGTTGTTTTAAGGGAGTTGATTGTGATATTCATTGTCCACAAATCAGTGTACACAATAAATATTGTATCAGCATCCTCTCTCTTGACAGAGGAGTTGGGGTTTGAATGACCATAGTTTGACCCTGCCCTTACATTTAAAGGTTTTGGTTTTTGACTATATGGCTTTACAGAATTTCATGTAATTTTTAGGAATTTTTTAGGGTGTGCAGCAGACCAGCTTACCTCCTCCGTACAGTCTTTTCATGGATGACATACCAATTTTAAAATGGAAAGTTATTCTTAAGGCTACTTGTTGGTGAACAGTAATTAGAATAAAGGGGAGTGTTCTGAATAGGTTCCTGGGAATTTGTCACGTTATGGAAGGAACAAGAGCTGATGAGTGAATGCAGCTGCTGCTTCCCAGAATCCATCTGAATTATGAATCTGTCAAAGCACAGGTGATACCGTGCTTTTAAGTTTACTGAGGTAGATAGAATCTCACCTGGGAAAGTCCTGAAGTGCTAATGAATTCCTTGCTAGACTGCTTTAATGCCTTTACATCTTTCACTGCTTTTGGTAGAGGGTGTGCTTTAATCCTGAGACATTGATTATGTTGCTTATGTAGGACTACATAAGCAATACTTCTTTCCAGTATGCTGTAGGATATACTGTGGTTCTACTTCAAGGTTCCAGTCAGGACTGAATGTACTGTACAAGGATGTTGCAGATGCTTATGTCCTGTTGTAAAAATAAATCTTGAGAGAAGGCCGTCATCGCTCTTTGGATGAAATTCAGTGCCTTTGTCTGTCTGTCTTGCTGCTATTTTCTTTCTTTCATTTTCCCAGTGTTCTGTAAGGCTTCTGTAAGTCAAAAATGGTATTCACACTTCTTTCTATTGCTTATAGTATTGCATAGAGATATTTTGAAAGAGTAGCCTCTCAATACTGCCCCGTGGAGGGGCATTTATGAGTGTGTTATCAGTTCTCTTCCCAAAAGTTATATCTGGGAGACTTCTTTGCTGTGAAAAACTTACGTGTGTAGTTGCTTTTGTCACACCATGAAGATCTAATTATTTTTAAATCAAGATGACAGAAGTTAGTGTTTCAATTAATATTTTGCTGTCCATTTTAGGAACACCTTTTGTGGGTTTTTTTTTTATTCCTTAAACATTTTTTTAAAAATTGGCCTGCTGCTGTCAGTTAAGGAGAGGTTCTTATTGTGATTTGCTAGTGATGCACGTGTCTATTCTTGAAATGTGTTTCTGCCTGCTTAGTTTGGAAGTTAGCTTTTTTGAAATGATGGATTTCAAAAGGTGTCCATGTGTGTATGCTATTTTACATAGCTCCTGTAACACTTTACCTTAGGCCTCTCTGTGTTGCTTTTTAGTAATTTCTAATTCAGTAGGCCACTCAGGGCAATCCTACAAAAATAGAAAACACCTTTGAATAAAATGTTCCAAGGTTTTGTAGTTTAAATGGTTATTTGTGAGGTGTACATAGCTAAGACTTGTGAAGTTGCCTGCTGAGATTGCTTTAAAAAATCGGACGGGTACTTCTTTCAGTTAATGATAATACATACTGCCTTGTTCTTACTTCAGCCTTGTGACCTTTTTTTAGTGTCACTTTATGAAACATTAGCCACATAATGAGCTATGTTCATTTTTTTTCATTGTATAAGATAGTGTCGATGCTGGGGAACACTGTGTGCAGAGCCAAAGCCAAACCTAGTTTAGTGGGTAAGGGGCAGGAGTTGACATGCGGAGCCTCACTGGATGTGGCGTGTGTGTATGTCTAGACTGTTTTCAAGAGGTCTTTGACTAGGTGTGGTGTCTTATGGTTCAGTGTTAGGCTGCATTCACACTAATAAATTCTTCTGTAATAAGTAAACTGGGGAATTTAATGCAGAGATCTGTAAGTAGGTCTATAGAAACCAGTTTGTGTCAGATACGGTTTATTAGTTCTTTCTCACTGCGTTTTGTGGTTCATATGGCTTGCTCCATGTACGTTTTTCCCATTTTCTTCTCTTCTTTACTTGGTGTCCAGTGATGGGAACAGAGTTCAGGAAGACCATATTTGTAGAGGACCAGCGTGTAACTAATAGGGTCAATTAGTTAAAACGCCTTACTGTTGCAAAAGTATGTGTTCTCAAGGCCTGAGTCTAGCTGTGAAAGCACTACAGATATATTTTATAGTACTGTTTAAAATAAATCCTAGACTACCTGAGGCACCTCAGATGTCTTATCTGCAAGTACTGCTTTCAGCTTTCATAAATGTCAGTGGATGATTTAATGGTTTTTATTTGGGGTTCCCTTTGGTAATGACCTTTACTATTTATATATTTTTTTTTAATAAACTCAGCTTAAAGTATTTAGTCCATGTACTATGTTATATGGGCAAGTCTAACAGCATTCTTGCTTGTGTGCTCTACTTAGCATGGCTTGCCTCAAATCATCAAAAATCTTTTTCTAAAAACCTAGTCTAGGAGATTTATTTTTTTGTGCTACTTTAGCTCTTGGTGGCACTGCTCCTGGAATACGTTCTTGCATATCTCAAAGTTGCTGGATAATCATGAAGATTATTCTGCTCTTCTGAAGGAGCGTAGCTCTTCTTAGCGTAGGGCATGGATGTGGCATGGCTTCCAGTATAGCTTATCATAGCTGTCTGTGTGTGAGACAAGTGTTGGTTTTGTCACACTGGTGACCTAGGTCATTAAATTCTTTATGTATTTAGGGGGGTAACAGTCTTGAGTAGGAATTTGAAGGTGCATAATACGTTAATTTTGCAGATGTTCATGATGATCAACTTCTAGGCATTATGGACACATTGAAGAAAGCATGAAAGCAGCCTTACTAGGAAGTAAGAAATGGGTATGGAGGTTGGTGCTGCAGAGCAGACGAAGACTGAAGTTGCTTTTTGATATCTCAGTGAGGGCTGATAGGGCCATGCAGCAACAGATGAGAAAAAGGGAAGTGAGAATTACAGTTAATAAAAGTAATAAGGTTGAAATATCATTCAAACAAAAACTGTTTGGTATTTTTACAGTGTTTGGCATGAAGAGTCCCAAGGTCTTTTATGTGCTGCTACAGTACAGACACGTGAAATAATTATCTTAAATATTTTTAAATTCTTCTTAAAAGTGCTAACCTGCTGTCATGTTGCTCTGTAAATATTTTCTGTTGTTCTGTATTTCTTCAGTTTTCTTCCTTAATTTCATGTCTCCGTTTGCAGTCTGAAGACCTCTGTTTATTTACATTCTCCTTTTATACTCTGTTTTGCTTTGTTTTGTTTGGCTTCATGTGGAACATTGTGGACAGTGATGTGAGCAATTGGAGATGATAACAGTAGATGAGTAATGGCTGTAAGTATGGGGAACAGTACCAAGGTGGTGATTAGAAAGCATGCTAGGAAGGAGAATATTAACTGCAATAAATTATAACTGCATATCTGTGGGAATCCCTAGTTAATTGAAAAATAAATAAATACGTATATATGTCAGTTAAAGCAGAGTATTGCAGCAAGTACTGTGAAAAATTCTGGTATGATTGGGGAAGTTAAACATAGTTGTACCTTTAAATTAAACCTTTATAAGCTATTAACGCAGTCCGCATTTGTAAATGATCTATCAGAGAACCAGAAGTAATGTTCATAGCTTTTATTCTGTATTTCTTAATACACTACTCAAGGGAATGAGATAGGCTTTTTGTTGCCTTTTACATACAACTCTAATTTTAGTTTCATCTATTTTTCTAGAATAGGAGCTTAACTAAAGGAAACTACATTGGTAGTCTAGGAACGTGAAAGAACAAGGGTGTGCTAAGTCCTGTCGACCTGTTATTGTCGTTTGGAGATGTAAGCCCTTAGTCTCTAAATCTGTTATAACACTGTACTGTCCCCTCACTTTCCAAAAATGATCACCATGGTGGCTGTTCTCTAAGCTAGGTAGGTATATCCAAATGAGGCATTCTGGTCTCTCTCAAATGTTGATTTCAGTTTTCTTATGCTGCATTTTACTGAGTTCATTTCCACTAGTCTTTTACATATTTAGATCCTCTGTCTTTGTGTAAAGTGGTAATGCATCTGCCTTAACAGCCCCACAGTTAATACTTTATTTCAGATCCCAGTTAATGTTTTCCTCTTTTACACAACTAAAGATACTTGCATGATACTGTCATAATTTATGTAAACTACAAATCTGATAGCTTTGTGCTGTTGGCTGTGGGTGTCCTTTAATGGTGAAGAGTCATCTATCATCTCTCTTGGTTGAGAGTCTATGAGCTTTGCTGTAACCTTAGGTTGCACTCTGTGGCATTTCATACTGGGCGTAAGCATACTCTGGTTCCACTTTCCAAGCAGCTGTCAAAGGTATCCACTAGCTACCTGGCTTTCAGAAGCAAAATGCTGTTCCATTATTTTATGTTGAAAACAGCTTATGTGTGTATGATTTACTGAGTGATCGCCCATTTCTACATGAATTTCAGTCTTAGAAATCAATCATATTGATTCTTGTAATGAATCTCTCCATTTCCAGTCAGGGCAATGGTTTTTGAATGTTTTAAATTCTTACTCTAAACCATAGTTTGAAGACTTTGTGGTGGTTTGGCCATGAGGAGAAGCGGTCTCTGAACACTCAGTGAGTTTGCTTCCCTTGTCCCAGTTCATGACTGTTTGTGTCAGCTTTGTGGTGGACCTGATCAGGTAGCTCATTCTCCAAAAGTTGACCTCAGGAGTGAGTTAGTTTTCAGCCATGTTCGTTCTCCACTATGGCTGTTTGTATCGCTTCATGAGTAGCTATGGCAGCAAAAGAGAGGGGCATTTGGGCCAGAAATGAGCACGCAGGAGGATGGGAATGCTACTTTTGATCGTGGTCTCAGCTTATGCCCACTTAATTTTAGTTTAAATACAGCTTTTTGTTTTTATAAATCTTTCACCAGGAGATACTTTTAATGTGTTTCTTTCACAGGGAAAATGAACTTTTGGGGAAGACATCTTTATCCTTGGTGTCTTGAATTTCTGTCCGTTCTTTATCTTATTCTTTGATTCGTAAATACAATTACTAGCAATGAGCAAGTGATAGTGATGCCATGTACATCTAGATAGTCTTTAGTGCTTTTAGAACGGCTCAGGAAGATGTATGCTTAAAATCCAAAATCCTGTAAGCAGATGTGCTTTTTTTTTAAAAGAAGAATTAAAACAAGAATTGGAAGTCATAAGCCATCTAGAAGAATAAAATGAAAGCTAAGTTTAGAAACGCATTAGTCTTTTAGCAGATAGCACTTAGCTTACACTTGCGAGCATGGTTGTTAAGTCTGTGGTGTGGTTGTACTGAGGCAGATCTTCATGGGCATGCTTTGTATTGCATGTGTAAATTCTAAATGTTCTCCACTAAAATAAAATGTTACTACAAGTAATGAATATGCTTTTTGGTAAAGCAGTGTTAGTAAGGCTGGATTATGGCTGTTCTTTAACATTGGCCGTACAATAAGTCGTCTGTTGTTTTGGCAGTTCTCTTGTATGCATTGTGAAGAAGTAAAAAAGGAAAAACTATCCAAAACAAAAAATACCATGAGAATTAAGCTTGAGTTTTCATGACACCTATGCCTATGGTTTAGCCTAAGCTGGTTTAGTGTGTTTGAGTGATATTTGTGAAATACAAATGCTTTGTTGTCTTCTAGAGCATGTATGTGTAACTCTAAACAGAAACCATACTATTACTGCAAATTGTTTCTGTTGCAGTAAGTTGGCTTTTCCTTTATCATGCAGTATACCCATTTTCTTGTTCGCAACAAAAACATAAACCAATAAACAAAATACAGAACGTTGTCAGTTGCTGTTTTGTTTGTATTTGTTTTGTACACTACTAATCTAATGTAAAAACTTCGTGCAGTCTGAAGACCTATTTTTATAGTTTTGATGTGTCCTCAGCAGTTATTTGTTATAACAGGCATTTGTCACAACAACATGCAAGTCTCATACAACACTCAGTCAATACAATACAAGACTCAGTCTCCATTTACATATAAGCATGTCTTGCATCGTTATTAGCGAGTACTTGTGTATAGAGTAGAATCCGATAAAGTCTGCAGTAGCTTTCTTGCATTAGTGCCTTCATTTGAATTGCAGCAGCTGCAAGAAGAGATTGCGTCATGAATCAGCAAACATATCTTTTCTTAAACTGTATCAGTTTTCACCTGAGTATACCTCACCAGACATTTGACAGAAATAAACAGCAACTAAATGTGTAAGAGGATTATTTGAAGTTTGTGTTTAACTGGTCAGAAATATGCGGAACTGGAACAAGGGAGTTTTATTTCTTTGTTGATGTTTTCTAGAAATTAAGATTTCTAATTTAAAAAGAAAGTCAAGATAATGTATTTAATTTCTTGGTCCCTGCTTCTTGCAAAATCTTTTAAGTTATTTTTTTCTTATGAGGTTCATTCATATAAAGGTAGTGTATAGATGATAATCCTGCTGCTGCCTGGACTTGGATTATATCATTTTCTATCTATTTTTCTTTTCTGACAATATGGTCCCCAAAAAAGCTTTAGACCTTAGGGAGAAGTGTCATGAGACAGAAATTGTGCAACCTCAGAAAGTGTGAGGGCTGTCAGTAAATGGGAATCTTTCTAGGAACATTATAGGTATCACAAGCAAAATTTTACAGGAATAACAATTTGAAGTGCTGTGCAAGATGACTGCCTGGCTTCCTTCCCTCCCCCTAGAACTGGATTCATCTGAAACCTGGGTTTATCGTGTTCAAAATACTGTTTCCTTGGAAACATTCCATAAAATTAAACTTGTTTTCAATTTGAAATGAAAGACTCAAACTGTCTATGGCATATTTTGAAACATTTAGATAGAGAAAAATTTAACAGCTCATTTCTTATTGTGATTGTGCAGACAATAAAAATCTTGGATTAGCATATTCCTGAAAAATTTTAATGCAGAGTAATTATATTAAAGGTGAAATTTAGATACTTTTTTAGTGTGCTGTATTGCTGACCTTATAGTATGGTGTCAGCGAAGACAGTGTAGAAAACTATAGGAGAACATTATTCAAACTTTTTACATCCTTGCCAGTCAGTCAGTTGTGAAGGCCCTTTAGAAGGTCATTTAGTCTTAAAATTCTTACGGGTGTTGCAGTTTTTTCTAGTTGTACCACTTTCTAAGAAACAAACTTGATAGCAAAACAAGCTGCACCTGTTGTATAGCCTACAGTTTTTTTCAGTGTGTTAATTTTACTTTTCTTCATAGTCAATGCATTTGAAACATTAGGATATATTCTCAGTTAACATTATTTAGGAGTGTGAATGTCTGTTAGTGCTTGGACCTTAGGTTCCTTACAGATATTACGGTAACTTAGGTTTTACCACCGTATGGTTGAAGTTGCTTTCTTTAAATATATAGCGTGTAGGTGATAAAGATACCAAGTTGATCACTTTTGGTGATCATTATCACCAAAACAGCTTGGATTTCGAAGCATGATCTAGCGGGTCCCCAGTTTATACTGTCTTTAATAGAACATGTAGGCACAGTGGGAGTCAGACGCAATTTCACTCTTTCCAGATAGCAGGTTGCTAATGAAATATCTGTAGTGGGGAGGCTGTTATAGGTTTTTTTATTACTTAAAGATATGCTCAATTATTATACTTGTCTTTTCAAATACAGTGTGGATTTTTAATTTTTTTTTCTTTTTAACAAGAGAAGTGGTTATTTAGTATTTAAATTTATCTTTAGCTACTAGTAAGCTTTATGAGGTACCTGTGATGTGATATAGTTTTTGAGATTCTGTATTCCTTTTTATGAAATGGGAGGGATAGGATATAATTAGGCTGAATTCTGATTATTATCGACTTCTATATTGAAAGATTTTCCATACACCTTCAATACAGTGGCTAAAAGATCTAACGGAACAGCTTCACACAAAAATCAGAATTGTGTATCTGTTATATGAACTTCTGGGTTGGTTGGTTTTTTTCCCTTATGTTTTAGCAGTCTCCAGTTCTGTACCATCTCTTATTGCTATTTTTTCCTTCTATTTGATTCTGCTTTTTTTTTTTATTTCTCACACTTAGTCTCTTCAGGCATCCAAGTAGAAACTTTAGGCTCCAGCAAAAATGTGAATTTAGCTCTTTGACTGGAAAGAGCTTGAGGAGAAAATAGTTATTGTGAGCTTGATGCTTGTTATACGTTTCACTGCAGAGAAGCCTAGGCTTTTCAGTCTGTGTTAGGGGAAAAAAATAGATATCATAGTGCCTGTATTTTTGACATTGCCTTTTATTTTGCTTTGTGGCAAAAAGTTGAATCTTCAGCAAATTCGAAACTCTTTGTAGTTTCGTAGTATACCTAAAAATTTCTATTTGACTTGCAGTTGTGAAGTGTAAACTAGAAGATGTGCTGAGACATTAAAGTAGTAGTCTGTATCTTTAGTGAACTGGAACTATAATAAATAAAATTTGAAATGAAAAATCAAGAGTATGTAAGATGTGCTTGCTTTCTTGGTCCTTAATACTAATTTGGCTGCACTTTAAATTGGTTTTCAGTCTTTTATTTCAGTCTCTCATGGGTTGACTTCCTGTATTCCGTGAGTGGTTTTATATGTTGTTTGTAATTTTATGAGCTCCTAGAAGACTTGAGCACTTTAATGAGGTGATGAGTAGCAACTGATGGGACTGAAATGCTTAGAGAGACGGGATTCTTCATAAAAAAAGAAGGGTCCCAGGCCACTCGCTGCCACTTGCCTAGGTAAGTGATCCTCCCAGCGCAGCAGCCAAGGATGTTTACGGCTGGAGAGCTGAGGTGGAGGCACCGTCCACAGGTACGGAGGGAAGTGATGAGGGAGGTGACATCAGAACCACACCATTACTCACCCTCCCTATTCTCTCAAACCACGCTGTGTTGTGGCCGTTTTTGGAAGGTGCAACATGTTGGCCTGAGCGTGTTGCTTCCTGGTGTTGACACCTCTGTTTCCTCAGGCATGCTGTTATGGCATGACATATCCTAAGTGGACCTGTTCTTCCCGTCTGTGGCAATCTCCTAGACCAAACCCATTCGTGTGACAGGACAGCAGGAAATGTATCATGAACTGACTGAGAACAGTCTGTGCCTCCATTGCACCTGTGTGCTAGCGTGTCTGCTTCTTGTGCTGCCCTGCATTTTTATCATGGAGTAAGGGAGAAAAACTTAAATACATAGCTTTGCTACTGTTTTTCTCTAGATTCTGAGACACATGATATGTGAACAGGAGGGCAATTTATGTAATTCCTCCCACTGAAGCAAGTGTTTTTGCAGAAAGTGACTCTGGATCTAAATATGAGCTAAGTGTCTTTAAAAACCAAGCAAAAAAGTCTTTTTAAGCCTATGAAGCTTACAGGTGCCAGAAGAAAAACAGTTACATGTAGTGGTTTGGCATAAATACAGCTCGTGTGGATGAAATTTTAGAGCCTGGCTGTCATGCTACTGTTTTCCTTCTCAATTTATACTGTACTACATCTAGCTGAACATGAGATTAGCTATCCATCAACTATAACAAATAATAAATTATCTTAATTGACGAGCCTTTAATTTCACTCACTTCCAAACCGTAAATTGCAACCATTCCTTTTTCCTTTTGAAAGATGTCTGTAATGTGTTAATTATTTGAAATGTCTTAATCTGACTTTACTTGAGTTTCTATGAATATCACGTCTCCTTGATGAAATGGTGCTTACATTCCAAGTAGTTGTAAGTGAATCCCAGGGAAAAATATATACTAACATCCATCTTCTTACTGAGATGGTGTCAGTGCCTAGTGCCTTCTAGTCGTTGCTAATGGGTAAAAAAAATCCTTGTTCCCAGCTGTATTAAATACGGTGGGTCCAGTTCGTGTTTACAGTTGTTACTGTGTTAAAGAGGGGGCTCAGAGTTGTTATATCTGAAGGAGAAAAAACAGGCGGTACCAAAATATTACCTAGATGATGATTTTCTATCTAGCATTTCATGTTTTTCTGTACCCTTAATCTTGTTTCTATAAGAGTACTGAAATGAAATTTTGAGTAGGATGAAGGTTTTTTTTTTAATATGACTTACATTGAAAGGCTTTTTGCAGTCAGTGGAGGTCTTTGTTATCTAAAATTATTTTTAAAAATAAATTTCTTTAATAAAGTCTCCTTAACAGGAGACTTTACAATAACGGATTTTCAGTCTTTACGTGAGAATCCTTCATGCATCAAACTCCAGACTATGCTAATAACAATTCTGCCTTTACTGTTTAAGACAAAATCAAGAGTTTTCCACTTGTTGCTTTCATTTCCAATTGTTTTGTTGACTCTGCTGCTGCAGTGGTGCCTCAGTAATGTAATTAGCAATGCAGCAAAGACTAATCCTTTTGTTTGTTGCCCTTTGCTTCAGCTCTTCGGTATCTCTAAATGTAGTATCTGCTTTATATGTTTCTGAGGTTCCATTTCACGGTGGTGGGATGTTGGAGGTAGACAAAGATGGGTATCATATGTTAGAAATGATCAGAGAAGGGCTTTGTAATATTGAACACAGAAGCAGTTACGGTAACTGTTGGAAGTGATCACTAGAAAAAACAAAGCCCAGTACACAGTTAAGCATATGACTTCTGAGATTTCCTGCTCAGTTTCATTCTATATTAAATGTATTTAAAATAGCAGATTGACCTGTAGTTCCTAGAAGAATAGTTGCTTTAAATTAGCATTTTATGAGATGGGAATACAAAGGTCACGTTTGTTCTCTTAAACTGTTTTCAAATTGGCATGGGTGATTTTTTTTTCATACATATTATTAATTATTTCATGATAAATTGATATTAACTAATTTGAACTAGTGTCAAAATGATTTGCATGTTTTGTTAAACTAGGAAATGTTAGGTTTAGGCAATTCTTGGATGCTTGCTTTTAGTTGGTGGGCTTTGGTGTTTTGGGGGCAGGGTGAAAGCTTAGCTTTTCATTGTGCTGTTTTTTCTCTTTGGTTTCCTGTCATCTTGGTCACAAAATGACTTTTGCTTAAGAAACAGAAGAAAAACTGATTTTACAAACTTCAAATAGGGTGATTTCTGGGGGAGGGAATTATTAATTTCAACTTTGCAGTATTTGTTATTAAATTGCTAACAATTGCACTGGACGCTGACTTTATTAAAACTACCTTTGTAAAGCTGACTGGGACTTTATTGACCTACCCATAACTTGTCTAACTCAGGATTGCTGGTCAGCAAATGAAAAATGTTTTCCCTCTGTAGTTTGCCAACAGCTAAGTAACATTGCTGGTAAATTTCTCAAGATAGCATTCTGCTCCGTGATACAGGCCTTCAGTGTTTTCATCTGATCTTTTCATAAATGCAAGGATGCATTTTGCTGCTGAAATAATGCACAGTTTTGCATGCATTTTGTAAAATTACTCATTCCAGTTTATCTGCTAAATGTGATTATTTACATGGAAGGTGATGAGATTGGTATGTGTATAGCTTTACCCCTGCTTTCAAAATAAGACATGACCTTTGGCTTTCTTCATTCACGCTTTAAGCTTTATGGCTAATAGCAGTATTCTCCATCAATAACCCAGGATGCCTAAAAGAGAATAGTTGTCCTCACCTCTTGGAGGGACAGAGTCTGTCTGTATACAGTATGTATCGGGAATTACTTTTCAGTTTCCTTGCTGTTGTGCCAGTATTAAATGACCTCTCAGCAGCTTAACTGGTATATGATTAATCAGCATAGTGTTTCTTGGCAATATCCCACATAGATATATATTTTTGTAAGAGACAGATAAATTTCTTTTGTTTTTTCATTTTTACAGTTACATGGGAATTGGGCTTTCAGCACAGGGTGTGAACATGAACAGACTACCAGGTATGTTTCAGCAATTATTACATTTGGTAAGTTACTTATATTGGTTAATAGTGTTTTTAAAATATGCTTGACACTGATGGGAAGTTTCTGGTAAGCAACAGAGAGTGTAGCATGATACCTCTCTCTGTTTTATCTGTTATGTACATTATGTAAAGCTTGCAGGTAAAAAGTTTAGCTTTTTCTTATTCGTTTTCCGGTACATTTGCTCTTGTGTTACTCCCATCAACTCTTAGTGTTATTTATAACATTATGGAGGTGCTTTTTAGCAAACAGATACATTTTAAAAATTTCATCGTGTTTCCTGATAGAAAAGCAGCTATAGATTTTCTTTCTCTGTAAACCTAATTTCTAGCAATAAAGATGAGCTACTATGATAAAAACTTTCTGTCAAACATGGAATGAGCTTTCCTACTGTCGGTTTCTGTACCATTACCTATCCAGCCTCAATAGTAAGGATGTGTAGCATAGTTTTAAGTTTTCACTGTTACATTGACCTGCTTCATCCAGGGATGCTGGTCTTGTTAACAGTTGTCTCTAGTATCTCTGTGTAGTATTTAAAGAAGTTTTGTGTGTGTGTGTATGTGTTGGGGTTTTTTAATAGATCTTTAAATGTAAAAGAAACCCAACAAACCCAACCACCAAGAAACCACTTATTTTTTTGAAATTGTTACTAATATCCAAGTATAAAATCATGTTGAATTGACCTTAGAGTATCCGTATTTTGTTTCTTTTGCATTGGTACTTTCTCACACAAATGTCCTGATAGAGGGCCTTATGATGACGGCAAGTCCCATTTACACTGTGAGCCCAGCTAAGGGGGATGAATGGGTGGCATTAAGTTTGTTTAGAGTATGATTTAGGATGCATTGCAAATAGTTATCAAAGATACTAGTAATCAATGTAACTGCGGTAATTTGGGGTATTTAATTTACTCAGAGATGCCTAATGTGGTGCCAGCTGAAGCTACTGATCATACAGATTAAGGACCTAAGTATGGAAAATAGTTTCAAATTAACCTTTTAAGCAGCAACTTGACAGAAGAAGAATAAACCCACAATCCTTTTTAATCTTTAAAAATAATCTGAGTTGTCAGTATAAATTCTTATAGTCAGAATGAGCACGTATATATGTATGAAATTTGATGATTTGTGTTAAAGATCATGCTCTATATTATTTTGAATAGGCATTTAAAAAAAGATTTTGTGGTGCCTGAAATTTTATTCCTTTTCTATGTGTTTTTGTTTAGTATTGAATTGCAGGGAGCGTAGACAGGTATTTTTAAATGAGCTCAGACTAAAATTGCTTGCTGTGAATTTCCTTGAGTAGTGTAACTATATGAAGCTTCTTAACTGGTTCTGCAGCTTCTTCATCTGCAAAATTAGCACCATATTTGCATACATAATGATTTGCCTGCTGGCTGTGACTTTCACCTGTATTGATAATTTTTTTTCCTCCTTCTTTTTTAATTTTTAGGGGCAGCAAAGCTAGTGGCACTATAGTCTGGAGATTCTGCTATTACGCAGAGACTGCTTGGTGCTGAAGCGTCATTAAGAATAATCAGGAGTAGAAATGTGTTTCCCCAGAGATGCGTGTTTGGGTCTTAGCCAGGGAGAATTTGATTATGACATATGGTAGCAATAGTTTTGCAAGATGAAAGGGAGAGCAGGAGAATCTTTACTGCTTTATTGGGACATGTCAGATCTGCATATAGCTTTTCAAATCTCAACATTGTAGCTGATCATATTTTTGGTGTTGATAATTTTGTGCGTTCACTTAAAGAGAAAAATGTGTTATCTGAGCTGCGTTATCTGTTATGTACTACAAATGGAATTACCTGTTCAGCCATTTTGAGAAAAGAAGTTGTCACTTTTTTTTAAATGAAACAGGTTTTTTAGTTAGATAAGAAATCTCAGAAATCAGAAGCTAAGCATAGTAATTAACTGTATTAATGTGGTTAGAATATACTAACTTTGCGTAGTCTTTCCATTATTTCATAATAAAGGAAATGAGTAAATTGCAAATGCTTTTGTTCTCTAGGTTGGGATAAACATTCATATGGTTACCATGGAGATGATGGACATTCATTCTGTTCCTCTGGAACTGGACAACCCTACGGCCCAACGTTTACTACGGGTGATGTCATTGGTTGTTGTGTCAACCTTATCAATAATACCTGCTTCTACACAAAGAATGGACACAGCTTGGGTATGGAGAATTGTTATCTTTAATGGTAACATTAAGTCTGTAAGTCTGTTGTAAATCTGAACCTCTCTTCATGTCAGGAGCAAAGTGTTCAAATAGTTCTTTCGATAGTCTCATAATTCATGAATTAATTAAAGAATAAGGAAAGAAAGGAAAAATAATTTCTTTCGTGCAGCTTCCATTCCTAACATTCATCCTAACTAACATTCCTTGTGAATTTGGAAGGATTTGTCATAGCATCTCATTCCATAGGACCGGCATTTATGAATTCCACTACTACATCCACAAATAATACTTGATGTATATAACATAAAGTAATAGATACAAGAGAACCGGAGAACAGATATAGATAAAACTCATTGCTACTGTGTTTGGGCATATCTAGCCTTCATTAAAACCTTACATCAGACGGGCAATATTTTGAACATATTTTGGAGAACAGTGTCTTTTGGGTTCCCAGCCTGGAGTCATGCATAGTTGGGCTAAAGCTATGAATTATACAAGCTGTGCTAAAATTAAGTCTGTTAAATGCTTGTAGTAAATTTTAGCATTATGCAACACTGCAAGACAACTCGAGTTTGAAGGTGGCAGGAGGGGTTAGAATTAAATTTTTTGATGCAATATATATAATTTTTTGGTTACTTAATGCAATTTAATGAGCAAAGATACAGAGTGTAAAGAAAGAACGGAAAAAAATCTACTTCTTGCATTAAGGAGAGAGCAAGGGCTTGGAAAGATGTCTTGGAATTGTGCTGAGAGGAGTAGGAAGTTTCAAGGGATAAAGCTCAGAAAGAAGAAATAAGTTTTTTGTTATGGGTGGAAATGTGATAAGGAAAAGAGAGGCTAGCTTGAGATGAAATAGGAGACTATTGAGATAGGGACTCTTGAAGTCTCTGTTCTGTTTTCTCACATTGCCAAACACGAGGAAGGTTTGGAAAGTAGTAAGGGGAAGAACGTGGTTTAAATTCTTTTCCTTGTCTCTCAGAACAAGACTGCTTGTTTGTTTGCTCAGGCCCCGAGCAAACAGATCTAGCTTTGGAGTTGCTCAGCCCTTACTCAGAGCAGGGCTTGGGTGGCTCTAGAAGTCAATTCCAAGTAATCACTTCTGTAATTCTATTTTATCGTGATTTAATGTTTCTTCTAAATTGCATGAGTCTATATACTTGGACTTAAAACCTTGACACCTACAGCAGTGGGACACTTGAACCATGCACTGTATGGTTGTTTCTTTTGGCACTGTTTCAGGGTATGTGTCAAAATGGAAGATAACAGCCTCATGTTGTGTTTACCCTAATCTTTAACTGGGTTAAAGCTGAGAAGGGTAGTCTTGCCTTATTCCCTTTTTGGAACTGGTAACAGTGTGCCTGCAGGTGAGTTCGATCAGATTGTTGATCAACCAGAGACACTGGTTTTCTGACTGCCCTTATTGGTTACATGCATGGAGGAGCTAATAAGGGAGGAGCAGAACCTTCTCTTTCAGTGGAGGTCTTAAAGCAGACTGGACTAGGCCAACTATGAAACAACACGCCAAGTGATTAAAATCTGTTTGAAAAGGAGAGCAGAATGGCATAGGTGAGGAGAGGCTAGCAAAATGTCATCTGTCACAGCCAGACTCTGACAAACACTTCATGGATTTCAGAAGGAAACCTGACAGCTGTTCTGCTGTCGCGGGCTTTGCTAGCTTGAATTTCTAACACAGTAATGTTGATTCTGTGTTTAGGGGAAAAAGAAATTAGAAATTTTGGCTGTCTTGCTGACTTTCTGCTGCTACTGATTGTCCAGAATTTCTGTACAATTGTGACTTGGAGGACGTTTATGTTTCTTCCCTGGGCCACAGATGTACTCTAGAGTGTTGGAAATCTCTGGCTCAGCCTAGGATTTGATGCTGCCAAAAGGGCTAAGCAATTATTTATGTAAGTGTGAAATCCTGGGTTGAAAAAAAAACCACAAAACCAGCCTGCCCCCCCCCCCAGCCCAAACCCTAATGCCTACATGTCACTCAGTCATCATTTATCTGTCTTGCCTACTGCCATGGTTATTTTGGAAAAGAGTGAGTTGGAAGTCAAAATGTGCCAAACAGAGAAAGTAGTAATAGCTTAGAAAAGGTGTGAACAGGTAATAGATAAAATGATAGCTTTGAGATGTGATGGGAGGAAACAGATTAACTCTTAAATGTCATTCTTTGGTATCAAAGATGTGAGTAAGGAATCCAGATGCTCTTGAGACTTGAAGTCTTGGTGAAGAATGGAGATGGAAAGCAGGGGTGGAATTTAGGAGAAAAGGTTAAAAGCTTTGTTTTATTCTTAAATTTGAAAAGTCAGTGATACAAAATAAGAGTTTGAAGGGATAGGTAGATTCAAATCATTATGCACTCGTAAAAAAATAAAATTGAAGAAATACTTGCAACAATAAAGGAAATTGTGAAATACTGCTACCATTTGGCTGTCGGAAGGAGATTTCCTGATATTTATTTTTTTAACTGAAAGCTGCTTCCCCTCCCTCCCACAATATTGCTTGAAGTTCCTGAATAGTGGTCAGATTTTTCTCTAATCCTGAGACAGCAAAATCACTGCCTTGGTCTTATGGGTAGATGGATGCTTGTAATTATATAACAAGATACTAAGTTCTTCTGTTTGAAAACCGAAACAAACCACCCTGGCGTGGATTAGAGTGAAACATTTACCAGACTAGTTTGGAGTATTATGTAAAGATAATGCCAACTAATGAAGAAAAAGAAATAGCAAAGAAACTGTTAAATCTTTGTGTGTGAGCATTAAGACAAGCAAGTGAAAAAATATCTTCAGAGATTCTCATTTTTCCTGTTAGTTTTCATCTATAGCCAGAATTTTCATACTTTTTTAATCTGCGTATCTGTATGATGTTTGCTAAATCTTAAGCCCTGTTTTGAAAAGTTGAGGGCAAATTGAGCGCTTTTGAATGAAAATTACATTTTGCCAAATACTGCCCTTTATTATTCAAGCACATCAGTTGTGCCTAAGCATCATGGATGTCACCATACTTTACTTATTTTTGAGATAGTTTGGGTGAGTTTTCTGAACTAATAATGATACACGTAAGAAAATGAGGCTAGAATCCAGACATGTGGGAATTAATCTTAATTTTCTTTTCATTACAGGCATTGCTTTCACAGATTTACCGGTAAGATAAGTGCATTTTCAAACAGCTTTCATGTGTATTATAAACAGAGGTTTCACATGTAACTTGCATTTACCTTATGCTTCTTGGAAATACAATGATAATCTTCTTAACCAATTTACTATCAGATATTTCTCCTCCTCATTTCAGTGATGATTTGTTAATTGAAGCAAAAAGTTTTTAAACGGATCCTCACAGGGGTTTTCCTTTTCAGGTTTTTAGCATTCAGGCATTTCTAATGGAAGTTCAGCAGAAAATAATACATACCAGTATTTATTAAATAATTTTTTTGACACATGAATGCCTTACAAAGTCAAAGCTACATTAAACACCAGCTTTGTGCATGTGTGTACACATGAGTGTATGCAGTTGTGTATCATATTCAGAAAGGTTGACTACTTAAGACCTAAGGTCACTGTAACTCATGCTTGGTGCCTAATTTTCAAAATCTTTCTCTATGCTGTTCATTCCATAAGATCAAATGTATCAAAGTATTATTATTTTTTTTTAAGAAAGCTGCAGATATCTGAAGTCTTTTAGCTTTTCAGTCAATTAAATTGTACTTTCCTTAAAATGGCTATAAATGTGTTCCCTATGCTACTGGTAAAGGCGTGATACTGGACTGACTTTGTTTTTTTTCCTCATCCACTTCATTTCTGATTTAATCTGGTTAGGGTGCAGTGTGTGACACGCTTCCATCTGGCCAGCTACTCTGTTTGCTGTGGCCTTAGGAGGCAAGGGCAGATATTAAGGAAAAAAGAAGTCAATAACCCAGGGTGCCTCCCAGCCCCCCCCACAGGATTGGCTACTTCATGTAGGAAGCCACTGCCACTGTCCTGGATCCGTGGGATGCCAGGAGGGCTCCTTGCTAGCACGTGGTAGCAGCACAGGAGAACTGACACTGTAATCTGAAGTTTGAAGCTGGACCCCTCCTCATTAGAATGGATTGTTTTCAGCTCCTTAAAAGATTTGAGACTTATGCTTGGTTGATTAGTCTACACTAGGTAACGCTATGAGCAAAGTTTATTTGGAGGGGAAAAAAAAAGGGGGAGGGGGGCAGGGGGAGAAGATTGGTTTGGGCATGGTTTTAACAGACAGAGTGTTTTTTTCTTTAATTTCACTGCGTTTCAGTGTTCCTACTGACCTGCATGTTGATACCTTCTTTTTGATAGCTTTAATTTATTTAGACATATAGTTCTGTAGATGAGCGTACCATTATACCATACCACCATTGATTGCAGTGTAAATATGATGTAGGTATATTCATAACTTAAAAAAAACCAAAACCAAACAACAAGAAAACCCCACCCACCCAAAACCTCAATAGATGCATTGCCATTTCTGAGATGCTAGTTGAATTTAAGAAAGTTACTCTAATCCCAATAGGCAGATTTTATTTTTCTCATATTGGCATATTTCAAATTTGCATGGAGACCTAATCTCTAAGCAGAAAATAAAACTGAGACAACAATAAATGCTTTAAAGTCTTTTTCTAGATACAAGTCCAGGAATTCACGAGAACTTCAATGCACTGTTACAGTTCTTTTTAGGCGCTACACTTGGACTTTGAGGCTAATGAGTTCTCTATCCTGTCAGTTCTTACCACTAAAATTCTGCGATGTTTTAAGTATTTCACCCCAAAAGGAAAATGGCCCACTTTGTAAGTTTAATTTTTGTTCTCTTTTTAAAAGAAACTTTAATCCTGGTCTTTAAAAATCATTTAAAAATTGGTGTTTAATCTTTTGTAAAATTGAAACCAGAAGTTGTATACTTTAGCACAGTTTAAAAAGTGCATTTTCTGACTAGAAAGAGAATGATCAGTAAGGCTTTCTTATTTCAAAATGAAAAAATTGTGAACACTGGGAATAAAAATTAATCAGTCATTATATTGTTGGATTAGTAGAAGCTGCTTTAACTGCTGGACAGATGATCCAGAGGTATTTGCTTCTTCACACTACTAGTAACATTGGGGATATTATTACAGAGATGAAAAAAAAAAAGTGGGGAATTTAGAATAAAAGGAAAAAACTAATTAAAGAATTTCTTGCAGCCAAACTTGTACCCTACAGTAGGGCTTCAAACACCAGGAGAGGTTGTGGATGCTAATTTTGGACAACACCCATTTGTATTTGATATTGAAGACTATATGAGAGAATGGAGAACCAAAATTCAAGCACAGATTGACAGATTTCCGATAGGAGATCGGGAAGGAGAGTGGCAAACAATGATTCAGAAGTAAGACTTTGAATATTGTTCATTTTAGAAATAAGTTTATAATTGCATGATTTCGGAGGTCTTTAAAACAAAGTAACTACTGTCTTGTGCAAAAAATTACAGATAGTATTAAAAACTAGTATTAATAGTTTTGTTGACGTAACGGGCTTAATAAATACATATAAAATTGAGAATGAATAGATGTTTGGGGGAAGACACATCTGCATCATTACTTAATTGAGAGTTTATAATGATGTGTGTAAGTCCTCTATTCTGCTGTGACCTCTCTAACGTGAGTTGGGGAGTTTAGAAAAATGCTGTGGTTGTAATGGGCAATTTTAATGCTTTGGGCTCTGGAAATTTCCCTTCACGTTCTCAGCCTTCAGCATGCCAGGTTAAGTTGTGGCTCAGTAGTGCCTCGCTGGGAAAAAAGGTGGTTGTGGCTTTGCATTTTGTATTTCTTCAGTGAAAACAAAAACTTACTGTACAGACGTTTCACTTCAGTGTATGTATTGAGCAAAACCAGAAGCTTAATTAGCAGGTAATACTTTAATTGAGCTTACCTTTAGGTGATGAATCATTTTTATTAAAATTCATCATAATAAAATTATACATTGATTATTTTTGTTATTGTTCTTCTGTACAGTGTTTTGAAGATACTGGCTCTTTAACTGAATTGCTTTTGTCTGACTTCATTTGAAATTCAGAAATTTCTATACAATTTCTTTAATTTAGTCACTTTTTTTCAGAAAAGGGATTTTACATTCAAGAAGTTCTTGATTTCTTACCTGTGTTTAATGAGTGTGTCTGGGTTTTGTTTTTGTTTATTTTTAGAATGGTATCATCTTACTTAGTTCACCATGGATACTGTGCAACAGCAGAGGCATTCGCCAGATCCACAGACCAGACTGTGCTAGAAGAATTAGCTTCCATTAAAAATAGACAAAGTAAGCCTGGAAAGCATGTTACATCCTTTGTTTTCCTCCCTTAAACGAATATTACGTAAAACTTTCTCTTAAGCATCATTGTAGAATTTCCTTTCAGCACTACTCCGTAGTATAGTTCTTTACTGTCATGTAAAGTTATATACATATGAACGGCTGGTTAAGATGAACTTCTGCACTAATGCTTTGGAACTTGTTTGATGTAGCGGATTACCTTTCTCTTGAATGGAAAACTGGGATCTGTCTTAAACAAATGTGAATAATGACTCTAAACGAGTGTTTGTGAGAGATAATGGTCAGTCACAAACAGGAATATAAAACTCGGTCTTGACAAACATTTAGAGTTTTATCTCAACTGTGAAAAGGGGTAGAGTTTAGAGAATGCCTTGTAAGTTAAATCAAGTTTGAGTTTTCCTGCTTACAAATGTGAGGGGGAAGAGGATAAGGAGAACTAACAGCAGTTTAGTTCTGACTTGCTGTGGCAGCGCTGTTTGGCAGCCTGATTAAATAGTGCCTTCCCCGCTCATTTAAATCCCTGCTGTACGCACACAAGCATTTGTGTGACTGCATGACGTACCATACGGGGAAACTGCTCTGGTTGAAAAATAACCCATTTGTTGGGCTGGTTTTCATTTGGATCAGTTTCCCTGTTGGCGGATAGAGCTGGGAGGCTTTTTGTGCCTTGTGCTGGGTTACAGCAACAGGAGCATCAATAAAGCAGGAACTGTCATGGAAAGGCGTAGTCAACTGTAGCCCGACTGGGAAGTGTGTGTTGTAGGTGAGAGAGAATACATTTTGGTTTTCTTAGTCAAAATTGAACCTGTGGGAGGTGGGATGCAATTTGGATGTTCTTGGGTGACAATAGTTTGGTATGTGCTTATTTATAAAGGAAAGAAAATGAGAAATAAATTGCAGAAGAGTGTCTGCAATCTTAATCTAGCTCTAAATGAGCAATCTCAGTACAAAGTAGTTGTATGCTGGCAATAAATAAAAATATTGAGTATTCATTTACATATATGTAGGTGAAATACAATTCTTAAATTTTCCTATTGAACATTTTAAGGAAGCGTGATCTTTCTTTACACTCTTTTTTTCGAAGAGGAAAAAACCTTGTTGATTGATGATTGCAGTGTCTTTTAATCATTAGTTTACGTGTATGAATCCGTAAGCTGTCCATTTAACTGATGTTGGTTTTGGTGAACAGAAATTCAGAAATTGGTTTTGGCAGGATGAATGGAGAACCCATTGAAACAACGTAACAGCTGTATCCAAGTTTACTAGAAAAAAATCCTAATCTCTTATTTGTTTTTTGGTGAACAGGAATTCAGAAATTGGTTTTAGCAGGAAGAATGGGAGAAGCCATTGAAACAACACAACAGTTGTATCCAAGTTTACTAGAAAGAAATCCTAATCTCTTATTTGCATTAAAGTGAGTCTTCAAATTATACAGATGTGTGTTTATAGATGACACAGTACCTTCTGAGACAAGACAGTTACTCATTTAAAGCTTTCACAGAAATTTAAACAAAGTTAAGCAGCGTTTTTTAGAAAATGTGTATAGTTCACTTTTTTATGCTATATTATTTGCTACGTGTTTAACTAGGTTTTGTCATCAAGTTCCTGTTTTGCAGTATAATTCACATCTCACTGTAGGCTTGTCTCTAGAACTACATTTTGTAATTTTTCAAATCACTTTTATTCAAATTGAGTGGCAAGTAAAATTTAAAATGTACACTGATACAGTATCATATTCAAGAAGTTTAAGAGTTTATCTCTTCCTCCAAATGGGTGACTGACTTTAAAGACCAGTTTAAATGATGTGTTTCACTCCTTGTCACTTTACTAGAAACCTCTGGCTACTACCGTGGAAATTCCATAATCCCAAAGAGTTGTCTTGGCTTCCCAAGCACACAATAGTTGCCTTCGTTCTGGCATTTTTACTTGCCGGCTGTGCTAATCCTCCAGAATTTTGTATCATGTTGTAGTGTTTGAATGTGCAAAAAACCTCTTATCTCCTATAAGACCAAAGCACTTGAATTTTTATGTTCAGTTAAGTAACTTGGAATGTGTTTGAAGTCTGTCATGCTCAAGTGCCAAACAGAATTCACGTGATAGCACTGCAGACTTATCACAGAATTCACAAAATGCAAACGTTTTGGTGAAAGGCTTCACTCGATAACGTCAACTCATGTTATCTTTTTCTCAGTCTGTCTTTCTAAATTTTGCCTGCTCTATTGAGACTATCCAAGCCTAAAACATTAAGCAGTAGTTCTGAGCTTCCTTAAAGTCTACAGTTAAAACCTCCTTATCTAAAATAAAATTGACAAAGAGCAACAGCCTCTAAAGGGAAGGTTTGTATATGAGCTTGCTTTTCAAACTGTTTTCTAGTGCAAATGTTTAATGTTAAAAGTTACCATTTAATGCTTACTGTTCCAGAGGATCAAACTATGTTCTCATTTACTTTGAGAGAAATGACAGACGTGACAACGTAAGGACATATCCTTCTCAGGAAATAACCTTGCCCCTGCCAATAAAACAAAGCAGTTAAAACAAGAAAATACAGTTTAGTTCTCTGAACTTTGAGGACTTATTGCCAAAGTCTGTCCTCGAAGGATAATATTCCTGTTCTCCTCCCTCACAAATTTTGTAATTGTGCGTTTTGGGCTGAATACTCTAAGGCTTATTGATCATTGGGTTACTGACATCCAGCATTTTGTTGAGTCAGACTTTTTGTATATTTAACACTAAAATTAAATCATTGTTATCGTTGGTAAATTGAAATGTGTTAATTGTTTTGTTAGCTTAACTTTTTTGCCTTTTGTTTAGGGTGCGCCAGTTTATAGAGATGGTGAATGGTACAGACAGTGAAGTGCGGTGTTTGGGAGGCCACAGTCCAAAATCTCAAGACAGTTACCCTGTTAGCCCACGATCATTCAGTAGTCCTAGCATGAGTCCCAGCCACGGAATGAATATTCACAATTTGGCAACAGGCAAAGGGAGCAGCACACACTTTTCTGGTAAGTTGATGTAGAGGATATACCACAGAGATTTGGATGTACCACACCGTGTAGACTTTTTTTTTAACAATTAAATATCGGGAGAAGTTATAAATACTCGCAGACCGAGTATTTGTTTTACTTAAGAGTTGATGCTGAATGCTTTGTATAAAAGGATAGTTTTAATGATTAAAATACATGGTTCTCAGTCACTGGGGAAATGGAAAGTATATAAATGGAATCAAGACTTTTTTGCATGTGCTCTTGGTTTTACCAAGGGTTTGCAAAGTAGGTTGCCACTAATTTCTAAGAAACGTTTGCTTCCGGGAGATGGAAGGTTCTGACACAAATTTCTGTTATCCTTTTGATGGTGATTTATGGATTGGGTAAGGTGGTTTAGTAAGTGGTGTATATGTTCCATTTCCTGTGGTGTTTATGGAATAGTAGGAACAGCTGCTTTTGTGTAGGAAATACCAGGAGCTGGGTTGTGGAGTTAGGTAACAGACTTTCTGCTGGCAGCCAAATTTCAGTCTGCACAGTTGAAACAGTTCTGAGAGTGCCTTGTTGGTGGTAAAGCTTCAGTGGGAAGCCATGAATGTTCAGAGCTGCCCCGTGGCTATGGGGAGATGCCTGTGCCTTCCAAGCACCCCTGCAGAGAAGTTGAGCATGCTAGAATGGTATGTGAGTGTGTCATCTTTGAACCCAAGACTCTGAAGGTAGCAGACAGAGGCTGTCATCTTCTGTTTCATTCTTAAATCCAAACTGGAGCTGACTGGGGGGCATTTTATTTCGTTGTTATTATTATTATTTTTGTCTCGGTGGGATTCAGAAGGAAGCCAGTGTAGCGTGGCCATCAGAACACCTGCTGCCCTTGGAAAGGCAGCAGCTTCGTTTTAATTCCCTCTGTGTCGAGGCTGTGCTGGCACGTATGTGAGTGGAGGTCCACTCCGATTTTCTGTTTGTTCTTCAGGTAGTTATTGGGATGTATTGTAGAAAGTACCTCTTAACTTTCTAATTTTGAAAATAGAGACACCACTTAATAAGCAAGTCGATGTATGTATTATTAGAATTGAGGTTTGGGGTTTCCTGAATGGCAGAAAGCTTTTTATTTATAATAAACCCTTCCTGTGACCTGTTTCTATATTAGAAGATACTAGGGAGCTCCTGCTTTTGGGCTTGATAGAGCTGTCAATTACACGTTAGCTTCAAATAGTAGTTTCTTGATTACATTTTAGAGGGGTCAGAAGAGATTTTAGCCAGACATCATAATTTCACAGCATGGTGTAATTTTATTTAGCAAAGCACAATATTAACAATTAAAATAATTATATGAGGAAGGAGGGAGGCATAGCAACGTGTAAATTGTTTTCAGCACTGAATTTTACTGCATATTTATCAAGAGAATTACGCGATTAGGAATTAGTAAGATGCATGTCTGCTTCCATTCATAATGATTGCAGTGGCCTAGAAAAGATTTTCAGATCTTTCAGAAACATTGTATCAGTTTTAAGAAATGATTCAACTTTGATGCAGTTTTCTGTTTTACTGGTATGTAAGTACAACTGAAAAGCTCTCTCATGTATGTGTTGGTACTTGTTAAATTATGTTTAACTTCCGCACTGTAGAAGCCTCAAAGGTTCAAATACCTGAAACACAGAGGCTTAGTATTTGGGTTTGTTTGTTTGGCAAATCTAGTGGTTACTGACCAGGAACAATTAAGCTGTGCTTATTTCGCTTCTATAGATCGGTACTTACAAATAAGTTTGTAGGTGATTACAGCTGTTAAAACTTTCTTTCAGGGTTTGAAAGTAGTTGCAGTAATGGAGTAATATCAAATAAAGCGCATCAATCTTACTGTCATAGTAAACACACGACCACCAGCTTGAATGTACCAGAGCTCAACAACATAAATGTATCAAGATCACAGCAGGTTAACAGCTATTCCAGGTAAATAATTTTCAGATGCTTCTAACTTACATTAAAGCTTGTGTTACGCATGTGTGTTTTATTGCAGAGAAGAGTTTTCAGTGGAATTTGATGTGATTCTTTTCAAGGACAGTTAAAACAGTGTAAGGGTCCAGCAGCTTGGGATCACTCTAGCATGCTTTGGTTTAGTTTTAACTGCTCAAGCTCAATAGACTCTGTTTTCTCCTGTTTCATTAAAGAAATGCAATGGACAAAAATAAATTACCTTGCTTATAGCTATTTCTGGTCAGTTTTGAAGTTGTATAGTGAAGATGAACTAGCTCTCTGCCACTTGGGATTTTAATTTTAACCACTGACATTGATTTAAGCATGTTGCATGTAGGTAATGAAAAGTTTTCCAGATGCTCTCCGTTTGTCGCAAAGTAAACACAGTTGAGATGCGTATGAAATGCGGACTGCCTTCCATTGCACACACAAGAATTGTTTGCCTACTCAAAGCACTGTCACTTGGGCAAATACATTCAATTCAGAGAATGAAAATAGATGTATTAACCAGGGTTAATGTGGTTACTAATAACCAGTAAATACTAAGCTCTGGGTTGCACTGATGCAGCAGAACCTAATTTGATGTGAAATACAACAGTACTCGGCTGCATTGTCCAGGATGGATTCCCAAAACTACTGACTAGGATGTCGTGGTGATAACAAAAACTATTTCGGTTTGATAGTGACGATTAGGGAAAAAAAGTAAGAGTAACAACTTACTTTTTAACTTCCTGATTTGTGTTTGCGTCAACAATTGCTTCTGCCGAAAAGCCTGGCAGTGTCCAGGCAACTTCTGAGATTTTTCACAGGAGGAAGACAATTCCTTGGCTGTGGTGTTCCTTAAAGGAAGCTGAGTATTTTTGGTTGCTTAGAAGCAAGATATTAAACTTTTAAACTGAATCTTTTTGGTCTTGAGAGGGGTTTTAGGTTGTCATTCTCCATGATGAAATAGAACAGGCTAGGATGTAACTGTCAGCAAAGCTCAGTCCCCAAAGCCATGCTGGTGTTTTCTAAAAGTGCTTCTGTGACCTGCTGTGAGCAAAGTGTGGTGAGGAGTTGTATGCTCTGAATTTGGCTCTGAGTGATCTTCAGTGCCCTGGTTTACTCAGAATTTGCTTTGGGTCTGTCGTCTTTTTCTCCTGTCATTACACGGAGAGTAAATGAGAGATCAGGGCTTTTTTGAAAGAATTATTTACCTAAATATGATATTCTCATGAGTTAACTGTGGTTAGAAAAAAAAACAGTGGGAATAGCATATTTTCTCCAGCTCTCTATATATACAGATATATGAACAAGGAACTTTTTGGTATGTATTTAGAAAGTGTTGCACTACTTACTCCTGAATAATGGTGGTTGTGATTTATTTTTCACCATCTGAAATTGTTATTTTACTGAATGCTAATGTTATTTCAGAGACCCTTAAAATTTCCCTGGTGCTCTGGTACCACCAGTGGCTGTGGAAAAAACCTGTGGTCTAACTTGGTAGTGTTTAAAGGCAGCTATTCGGTAGCCAAGATGAGGAAGTACTGTGCTGAAGTGGTGAAGAAGATACGCCTAAGTACTTAAATATGAGTAAAACTTCTATTTATTGCTCTCTTTTCAGCAATGATGTAGACATGGAAACAGATCACTACTCCAATGGGGTTGCTGAGACTTCATCCAATGGCTTCCTAAATGGTAGTTCTAAACATGATCACGAAATGGAAGAATGTGACACAGAAATGGGTCTGCAGTGATATTTCTTACATTTTTATTAAGTGATGGCAACAAGGTTATGTTTTTACTTGCAATGCTTCCCAACTTGAAATCTAGGGATATTAGCTCAAATCTTCATTTTGTTTGTTTGTTTTGCTGTTATTAGATGTAAATCTTATACCCACTGATTTAGGTGGTCCAATGTCAGTGTGAGAACAGGGGAAATTGGTAACTCGTGGATATTGAAACTAGCATCAATTTCTAAGGAGGTACCTTTGAGAAGAAACATCCTGTTGCGCAGCACGCCTGGGTTAGGGTTGGCAGATTGCTTCTGCCTCTTCCTCTGGTCCATAGTTCTCATGGCATCTTTGCACTCCACAGTAAGAGTAGAAATTCCAAATCATTTAGATTGAAGAACGCAAAGTGCTAATATTAAATGCTCAAGAAAACAGCTATACTTGGGAACTGAGATGTTAAAAAAAGAAAAAAAAAAAGTTTTCCGCCAGAAAAATATGCTGTTTTACATAGGTGTGGTCTAAAAAATAACTTTGTTTTACTTAACCTGCTTTATATTCAGTCATACCTGTTAATGTTCATGACAAATGACTTTAAATACCCTCTGATTGCCAGCACACCATAAAAAGATACTGTTTACTGTCGGTTACGGTGGTAATTGTCCCTGTCCAGTAAAGGCAGTTGGATCACTTCAGTGCTCCAGGCTGGAGCTTAGCGAATGGTTGCTATTGCTGGCCTCATCTGAAGAAGTGGAAGAGTCCAGCCCAGCCATTTCTGCAGTTGCAGAACTATCGTCTCAAACAATTGATTTAACCGGACAGCAATTAATAGGTAGTTTAAATGAAATGTGAAACTCAGGACATCACTGGTAAACGTTCAGAATGGAGTAGTACTTACAGATGTCTACGAACGCTTCACAGTTCTGAGGGTGTGTGCTGCTGCTGCTGCTGATCATGCAGCTTTGCGGGTAAATACTAGGTAACTGGGTTGAAAAGCAAATATAATTGTTACAGCCCTGGAGGGGGAGATTCAAATTTCCAGGCTGTTTCTCTGCATTATGCTCTGAAACCGGATAAAAACAAGGCCTCATTTCTGTGACAGAAAAACCAGAACACTACTTCTACTCTCTTGCAGCCTTTCCCACAGCAGCTTGCTGTGACAAGACGTGAAGCGGCTGCGCAGGGTCGTTTGTGGTTGTTTAATGTAGTTGGTTAATGCCTTTGGAAAGTCATGTCCTAGATTGGGCTGCAATTAGCAACAAGCACCCCTGCTTGAAGACTTGTGGGTGCTTCACCTTTGTAAAACAGAAATGTGGCTCCTCAACCTACATTGTTTACTCCCCACAGTTTGAGTTTGGTGATTTTTGTTTTTTCTTTTTGGTGATCTTTTTTGTTTTCCAAAATATTTATATATTTTCCTTAGTGTTGTGTACATAATGTTAAGTAGGCAGATTTTTCCAGAGGTGCTATGTTCATGTTGGGGAAAAAAAAAAAAAAAGAAAAAATGGCCACTTATAAATCCTTGTTTGAAATAGTAGTCAGAATATGTCACTAGATAGCAATGTTAAAACCAGAAAGAAGAATGGTTTTGTAATTAAAGTGTACATCAAAATCCTGATTCAAAACTCGATTCCACTGATGAAAAAAAGCAAGGAATGGATAAATGCTTTTTTTTTTTTTAACAGGTTGCTTTAGTTGTGAATTTTAAAAAGGCAGAACTTTCAGAGAAGCCAAGGGTTGATTTACTATTCATAAACTGCATCTTTTAAAATCACTAGTATTGGTGAATATTGTAGCAAACAGTGAAGAAATCAATTGTAGCGTTCTGCTTGGTTACAAAGGAGCCTGAAATGTCCAAATTATTAAACTAATATATTCTAGAAGGAGTATGAACAGTCTAAATGACCATCTTGTAGCACCATCAATCATTGCTGTTTGGAAAGTTCAGGGTTTTTTTACCTCTGTTAGCAGTTCTGGACTCAGCGTATTTGCAGCAGTGCAAAGCCAAAGCATTAAAAAGGTAGCTCTGTGTGGACTTCTATTGTTGTCGGTATTAATTTTGAACTCCCATAAAATTTTAGGGTAAAACATTGGGTTGTAGTATAGTTAGTTGACTAATGGCAAAGGCTGTCTACACATGCTGTTTATTTTGCAACGGTTAATTTTTAAACTAAGTCTCTTAACGTTTATAAAGGAGCAATTCAGCAGTGCTCGGCATAGGAGCGCATCATGCCACGGCCTCTGGCCTGACGTGCTTTCTCTCTGAGAGGGCAGATGTCTTTTGAGTGGAATCAGTGCAGATTCTCTAGATCCATAGATTGTTACTGTCAGCTCTATTAGCGGTGGTGATGACGATATCATTTTTGCAGAAGTAGATTCAAGTCAGTTAAGACGTCAGCTATGTGGTGGCAGCCAAGCGGCTATTGAAAGAATGATCCATTTTGGAAGAGAATTGCAAGCAATGAGCGAGCAACTAAGAAGAGAATGTGGCAAAAACACAGCGAATAAGAAAATGCTCAAGGTATGTTTCATCTTGAAAGCGCGGCGGTAAGGTGAATAACTGTGCTGCCCAGTGGAAACTTCCCACAGCATACAGCATTGCAGTACTGTTCTGCTTTAACTTCTGGGATTTTTTTAGGTTTTTATTTTTTTTTTTTGTCTGAGAGCAGTATTCTAGACAGCTGTGGTTGGGATGTGTAGCATATTCACAGGGCAGGTAATCTCATACCGTAATACAATTAAAACCAGAGATGAATTTAGCACTTCCCTCTATCTCCTTTCTGACCATAGAGCTTGGGCCTCTTGAATCAAAGTGCTGTTTTCAACTCGAATAATAAACGAACTGCAAGAAGGAGGTTTGATACAGATGCCTAAAATGTGCTTTCTTTAGTATTCTCTGTGTTAATTAGTTAACCTTGATTTGTGACTGCTCTTGAAAAGAATTGCCCTGCCGAAGACTGACTGTATGCAATTTTCAGTGTTTTCTTTTTCCCCACCGCTTACTGAAATACTGTTAAATTCATCTACCCGTATAGTTTCCAGTTGGGAAAAACACTGCTTGCTCAAAGTGGAAGAAGTCATGTTACAGGGGTTTTTTAATCCATTTTTATTGATGAAGGACACTGACTATCACCTTCACGATTCTGAGTCAAAATAAGACAATAGTCCTCGTTTTCACTAGTAGAACGTAGCTGTGAGATGTAATAAAAATCATCTTTCCGCAGGACGCGTTCAGTTTACTTGCATATTCAGATCCCTGGAGCAGCCCTGTTGGAAATCAGCTTGACCCGATACAAAGAGAACCCGTGTGCTCTGTGCTCAATAGTGCAATACTCGGTAAGCGAGGCCTGGTGGCTTTCACGCGTGGTCCTGCCATCATCTGCTGGGCTTAGGACTGGGCTGGCCCAGTGATTAACGAAGTATAGCAATGTTGTGGGTACCCTCTTATTAAAAGAGGGGTAGTTTTGGGGGCATATCAGCGTAACAGACGTAATCGTCTTTGTTGTTCAAAGCAAAAAGGGGCCTATTCAATAATGGTGCGATGCAGGGAGTTTGAAAACGTCACTTTGTTGCTCCTGCTGTCTTGCAAGTAAACATGGGAATTTTGAAATTCATGATTTAAGCGAGCTTAAAATTTAAGTTTTCAGTGCGTTACTATGCAACTAATGAGGTATTGCAACTGCCACTTGATTCTTCTTCAGAGACTCACAATCTGCCAAAGCAACCGCCACTTGCCCTAGCAATGGGACAAGCGTCACAGTGTCTAGGATTGATGGCTCGATCGGGAATTGGATCCTGCGCGTTCGCCACAGTGGAAGACTACCTACACTAGCTATGCATTTGGAGATCTGAATGGTGGCGTGGCATATTCAACGTGGAAAGTAGACCAGCTCTGCTGACTGGAATTTGGAATTTTAATTATGTACTAAGGACAAGTCTGTTGCTTTATGTTGCTTCCTAGTTTACAGCATGATGCAAATGATTTCTAACTTAGTGTTAGGAGAAAATTTCCATCTTTAAACCTCTTAGACAACTAAGAGTTGAAAATATCACTGATAACGTCAGACATCCAAATTGACAAATACCGATCCTTTATAAACGATTGTCCAAAACAAACCAAAAATCCTGCTACCTTGTGGTGGGACGGGAGAATAGAAAACATGGATGTATTAGCATGTGGGTGATGTAAACGTCAAGCAGGATGACTTGCCAACCTCCACCCCCATTGTTACATAGTTCAATCAGTGTAATTTGCAAAATGCATAAACACCTGATGGTTTGGATATATAGTGTTGATGGGAAGAAATGATATTTTTTAATGTGTACTGTAAAACTTGAATTACTCAGGAGCTGAGTGAATATGTTTGTTGCTACTTACAATCCCAACCTGTTGATCTTAGTAGTTTTTTTTGTTTTAACATGGTCTTTTCAACTTTGTTTCCTTGTTTAACTACAGACAGCTTCTGTTGTGTAGACTCACCAGTTTAACTGTTGTATTATAACAGTATTACATGTCAACACAGTGTGGTTATGACCTATTTATATAAAAACCAAATATTTAGTCAATTTACAGTCTTAATTTAATCTTTGTACACCTTGCATTTTTAAAAGTGCTTAAATAGTACTATATTGCAATAAAATGTAGTGATATCATAATTAACCAGCCATTAAAAACTTACTTCTACATACATGGTAGCATGGACTCGTATGCTACGTTTCCTTGGTTCTGGAGTTCTGTCCTAGAGCAGCGGTTCTGAGGTAGACCCATGAATTCAGCATGGTAGCCTGCCCCTCCAACCAGGGATGCCACTTCCCTGCATCTGCAGCAGCTGGCCTCTCAAAGGTTGACTGTGTTCCTGCCATGAAGCAAGCCTGGTGAGCAGGGCAAAGTCAAGGCACCGAGTGAAACTTCAGTGCTCCCTGAAGATCGGGGGAAAAAAACTTATTCCTTTAAAATAACCATTGAGGCTGGGCAAGAAATGTCCCTGCAATGTGAGCTGACTTAATGATTCTCCCATTAGGATACAGCCTTGCTGTAGAGATGCAAATAGCTGAAAAAGCAGGAATAATTGACTGTTGGTAAGAAACGCAGCGTCCAGAACAGTAAGTACACATTCGTCTTTATTCTCTGCAAAGGAGTTGCCTCATGGAGGCAGCTCTACAAGCCTGGTCAAAACACCAGCTGTTCTACATCACAGTCACTGCCCTGGCCCAGCAGTTTCTTAGCTTCTCCAACCAACTTCTGAAAGGGGGAGGGAAGAGAACAAGGAAATAATTTCAGGCACGGCATTGTGACAGTTAGTGCCTTCTGGTGGCTGTTGGGTAGAGCTGAAAGAGGAGCACTGATGGAGAAGTGGGGAAAAAAAACCTGCTTTGTTGTGTTGAGAGCCTAACTTTCAGTAAAAGTCCTTAATTGCATCTTCTGAAAAAGCTGCCTTCACACTTGTTTTTTCAGCTGTGTTGAGAGCCAACGTTTTTTAAACCTTATTGCTCTTAGCTTTTTTTCTTGCCCTTAAAAAAAAGAAAAAGCTGTTAGTTATCATTTTCTTAGCCCATCTACTGGAGAAGCAGCAATCCATTGATACTGCAGCATTTCAGAACAGAAGACCCGACTGGAAAGCTGATAAAGATTCACATACAACAGGTGGCTTCCAGTGGTAGAGGCGCAGCGTGTGGCTGTAACGTATCTGTCCCTGTTCCTTTCTGTCGTGTCATTTTTATGAGGAGAAATAGGTGCTATTTCCCTGTGCTCACACAGAAGTTCTGGGATCTTGGCTTCTGTGCTTTGTTTTACACATACCTGAAATGACTTCCAACACCTCAGAGGTTGTAGGCTGAAGAGTATTTATTTTAACAAGTAAACGTGGCTCTCGGCCCAGATGCTATTTCTTAATGTACCAGAAATGAGGTAGTTTTTTTCAAGTTCAGCCCACTCAGGCTGTAGTGCCCTGCTGCCCTTCCCTTAATAGTGTTTTTTTTTCGAGTAAGAAGGTGTCTTTCCCTCTAGCATGGGAAAGGGTGGGTTTTTTTGTTTAAAAAAAGTGTAATTTAAATCATATATGCACAAAGTAGGACCTGCTTTGGCTTTTTCTATACTCACCCCACGATTTGTCCACAAACTGAACTGCAGCTTTTTTAACTGGGTCTCTCTTGTTTTCAAGGGAAAAAAATTCATTTGCTGAAATGGAGATGAGTGTTAATTAAGTTTAACAGAGGCAAATCTAGATGTAGCCCCACCCAAGAAAAACTGCTTACCCGGTACCCGGTTGGTGTCTGGTCCATAAAGCTGAGTGTTTAAAAAGTCTTTGGCAAGCTGTTGGTGGAGGCCTGTTAAACTCTGATCTTTTAAGCGCACAGCTGTATAGTTTCCTTTTGGCCTAGTTAAATGAAGAGATGTAAATCCCTGTATCATAGTTACAGAACAACAGACGCACTAGCCCATGCTTTCCTGTTTGAGCACAACAGGGGCCAGTGCTGATGTCTGATACTCGGCCATGCTTTTGGAAAAATTGGACCAAGACCTGTCATCATCATCATATGCCGTTATGTGCCCTGAGTAGTTCCTCAGGTCTCAAACCAGCCCCACCAGTAGCTAGCGCAATTCATCTATAGGGACAGCAGTGACAGAGAACTGGGGAGGGGAAAAAGCGAAATGCAGGAATTCAGTGCTCAACAACCAGACCTGTAGCAGCACGTAGCAGAATGTCTACTGCTGTGACTATCTATCTACTGCTGTGCTTATGACTGCACAGTTATCTCACAGCAGTTATATTAAAATACATATTAAAATTACTTTATAGATTTAGATGTGTGTGTGTGTGTGTGTATTTTACAAGTATGCTGCATCACAAGCATATTAAAGGTGCTTTTGGTACGTAAATATGCTTTCCGCCAGAGGAAGAGCGGCAGGAACATCAAGTGAAGAATACAGCCAATGACAGAAGAGCTGCTGTGATGCCCCCTCCCCAAGCCAGCAGAAGCACTGCCAACACACCAGGACAGCATACCTCTCCCAGCATACCTGACAACCTTTCTTTGCTTGGCTTTCTTCACCTGCCTTTGGGCTTGGTCCTGCTCTTCAACTTGACCCTGTCTCTGCTTTGCAGCCCCACCTCCACACTGTTCACCTAAAGTAAATTTAATAGAAAACAGAAAAAAATTCCAAACATTATGAATCAAGAGCTGTAAGGAAGAGGAACAGAAATGAAATAACGATGCTGTGAGAAATAAGATGTCTTTGGTTAACTCAAAGAGGCATTTTTCGGAAGCTCCAACTAATAAGAACTAGAAAGTGTTGCTCTCACAGAAGGGCTGTGAGAGGGAGGGGAAGAAGCATGCCACAGGGGAGCCACCCCAAGTACTACTAGCCAGCTTCCCCATTACTGGGCGTCAACACCACAAAATGGGATTCCTCACAAGACAACAAATCAACGCAACGCAACAGCAATATGTAATGTGCAAAGGGGAGTCCAGCCTTGGCTTTGTTCTCGCCATTAAGTACCACGGAGACTGAGCATTCAAAGCATCATCCTGAGCTCAACTCTTGTTTGTGCCAACAGATTTTTTTTTTTTTTAAACGATAATGAAGAAAAAGTAGCAGTTACATCATCCAGCTATATGAGAGATGGATGACAGAATTGTACTTTGAAGTATACATGAAGTGGGCTAGAAAACAGCAGTCATGAATACTCTAGACTCTTGATTCTCTAGTTCAGAATTCAAAAAAAAGTTACCTAATTTTTTACAGATGCTATTAAATTATAGTATGATATATAAAGCATCAAGGTGATTAAAAACTCTATCCATTAATAGCCTCTATAACTTAAATGAATGCTAAATATCAATCACCTTCGGGTAATCCCTGTTTTTTTTTTCTGTTCTGATACCTGCCCACTATTTCCTTAAACACCTTGGGCTATTTTAACTGAAGTCATTGTACAGCAAACAACTTCTGGAAGAGGCACAGAAATCGGGTTAAATATGACTCCAAGACCTTCCCCTCACACATTGTCAGACTTTCAAAAAGTCTCTGTACCAGAGTGCAAGGTCCCCTCCCCGCCCCCATTGCAGCTCTAGCACAGAAATGAAACCCCCGAGGTAGGTGGGAGCAAAAGGCATACCTGGGTCGTCCGCCGCATCTTGTCCCTCGGGTCTGTGGAAAGCGAAGACATAAAGTCACTCCACCAGTTCGTCCTCCCTCCCTTCACTCCCAAGCCACGAAAGCTCCCGTTTCCCCCCAGCCTCCCCACGCCAGGCCGCGAAGGGGCCGCACCACGGGCGGAGGCAATAGGCTCACCCGGACGCCCCCCGCACCCGCCCGTCCCTCCCCACGGCCCCCTCACCGTGCGGGCGGCGCGGCGGCCAGCTCCTGCAGCACGGCCTCGGGGAGCAGCTTCCGTCTCTGCGGGGAGAGGGCAGTTAGCGGGGCGGGGAGCAGCTGCCGGCCCCGGCGGGGGCGCGAACCGCGGGGTGAGGGGACTCCGTACCTTCTGCTCGACGAACAGCTCCTGCCGCCGCCGCCGCTTCTCCTTCAGCAGCTCCCGGTGCCTGCGGGGAGGCGGGAGGCGCCGTCAGTGCTTGGGGTGAGAGGAGGGAAAGGGTGGTGGTGGGGGGTGGGTGTCCGTACCTCCGGGCCGCCTCCCCCATGAGCTTCCGTTCGGTCTCGGCCACCTCCCTCGCCGCGCCGAAGGACACCTCCTCCGGGGCCTCATCCTCCGAGGAAGGCGGGCTGAGGAGGGCAGCGGGCAGCCCACGCTTCCCTTTCGCCGCCGCCGCTTTCTTGCCCGGCGCCATCTTCCTCCCTCACGCCACCCGGCCGCCCCGGAAGCGCTCCCTGCCTTCCGCCCGCCGCCACCCGCCCCTTGCGAGGCGGGACTCGCGCCCAGCGGCCTCTAACGGCCTCCAACGGCCGCGCGCGCGCGCAGACAGACGAGGCCCAGAGAGCGGCGGCCACCGGAGGTGTCGGCGGCGGGGCCTGAACTGGCCGCCCCGGGCCCCGCCGCCCGTTTATTGCCGTGGGGAGCAGGAGAGGGGACAGCCCGGCCGCCCCGCCGCCTCCCTCCACCCTCACGCCCGCGCCCCCGCCGCGCTGGGTCCCGCCGGGCCCGGCCTTTGCCCCGCCGGTCGCTCCGAGGTGCTCAGGAGATGATCTCCGTTTCGTGTCGGGCCAGCGCCGGCGGCAGGGTGGTCCCGCAGGGGCCCGGGAAGTGGAACCTGTAAGGAAAGAAGCAGCAGCCGGGTTTTGGTTTTTTTTGGTTTTTTTTGTTTTGTTTTTTTTTCTGGCAGTGCCTGAGTGCATTGGGCAGGCAGGTTAGTCCTGCTGCTGAGGGAGGGGGCTTTGGCCTTGTAGGACCTAGGGTCAGGCTTCAGCTTCACAGTTGTGTTTTCAGTGTAAGTTAATTTCACCAAGAAATCATAGAATGGTTTGGGTTGGAAGAGATCTTAAAGATCACCTAGTTCCAATCCACCTCCCACTAGACCAGGCTGCTCAAAGCCCCATCCAGCCTGGCCTTGAACAATTCCAGGGATGGAGCATCCACAGCTTCTTTGGGCAACCTGTTCCAGTGCCTCACCGCCCTCACAGTAAAGAATTTCTTACGAATATCTAATCGAAATCTACCTCCTTTTAGTTTAAAACTGTTACCCCTAATCCTATCACTACATGCCCTTGTAAAAAGGACCCCTGGATGTAAAAAGGAACCTGGATGAAGGGATAGAGTGCACCCTCAGCAAGTTTGCTGATGATCCAAAACTGGGAGGGGTGGCTGACACACCAGAAGGCTGTGCAGCCATACAGAGAGACCTGGACAGGCTGGAGAGCTGGGCAGAGAGGAACCTTATGAAATTCAACAAGGGCAAGTGGAGGGTGCTGCCCCTGGGGAGGAATAACCCCATGCACCAGTACAGGTTGGGGGCTGACCTGCTGGAGAGCAGCTCAGTGGAAAGAGACCTGGGAGTCCTGGTGGACAACAGGATGAGCATGAGCCAGCAATGTGCCTTTGTGGCCAAGAAGGCCAATGGCATCCTGGGGTGCATCAAGAAGAGTGTGGCCAGCAGGTCGAGGGAGGTCATGCTCCCCCTCTACTCTGCCTTGGTGAGGCCGCACCTGGAGTGGTGTGTCCAGTTCTGGGCTCCCCGGTTGAAGAAGGACACAGGGAACTGCTGGAGAGGGTGCAGCAGAGAGCTACAAAGATGATTAGGGGACTGGAGCATCTCTCTTATGAAGAAAGGCTGAAGGATTTGGTTCTCTTCAGTCTGGCAAAAAGATGACTGAGGGGGGATCTTATCAATGCTTATAAATACTTAAAGGGTGGGTGTCAGGAGGATGGGGCCAGGCTCTTTTCAGTGGTGCCCAGTGACAGGACAAGAGGTAACGGGCACAAACTTGGACATAGGAAGTTCCACCTAAACACGAGGACGAACTTCTTTACTTTGAGGGTGGCAGAGCACTGGAACAGGCTGCCCAGGGAGGTGGTGGAGTCTCCGTCTCTGGAGACATTCAAAACCCGCCTGGATACGTTCCTGTGCAACCTGCTGTAGGTGACCCTGCTCTGGCAGGGGGCTTGGACTAGATGATCTCCAGAGGTCCCTTCCAACCCTATGATTCTGTGGTTCTGTGAAAAGTCCCTCTCCAGCTTTCCTGTAGGCCCCCTTCAGATACTGGCAGCTGCTATAAGGTCTCCCTGGAGCCTCCTCCAGGCTGAACAACCCCAGCTCCCTCAGCCTGTCCTTATACGGGAGGTGCTCCAGCCCTTTGATCATCTTTGTGGCCCTCCTCTGGACCCGCTCCAACAGGTGCATGTCCTTGTGCTGGGGGCTCCAGAGCTGGATGCAATACTCCAGGTGGGGTCTCAGAGCAGAACAGAGGGGGAGAATCACCTCCCCTGCTGTGCTGGCCACGCTTCTTTTGATACAGCCCAGGATGCAGTTGGCCGCCTGGGCTGCAAATGCCCCAAATGCCCATTGCCGGCAATCTTACTGGCACAATCATCTTTTCTTACTAGAAAAAAATAATATTTCTTAAGCATTGGGGGAAAAACTAGATCGTGTCTGTTTAAAATTTTTCTAACCATTTTAGCAGTTCAATGCAAAAGACGGTGAAGACAGAGGGGACTAAAGTTTACTAGTTTAAAAACTGCAGAGCTTTACCTGAATCTGTCTGTAGCAGGAGTGGCTTCCATGTTAAACTCTGCAACTGGCACTCCTCTGGCAGACACCTGAGGGGCAAACATAGCGGCAGGATACACCACGGAGGAGGTCCCCACCTGCAGAGACAGGGCAAAAAATCATGAGTGTAGCAGGCCACTAGTTAAACAGACAGAACCAATCCAACCCACAAGGTAAGGACCCTTCTCAGAACACAGGAGGCGGAAAACCACTAAAGCATGGAAGATCCCTACTCAAATGAAACCAAATCGATATCTGTTATTTAGTGTCACTGCACATGTAGGTATTTAACATAGCGTAAGAATCAGGAATTGTTTCTCTGATGCAACTCAAAGCCTGTTTGTGCATTATAACTATAGATTTTAAAAAAAAAAAAAATCCCAGAAAGACAAAATGGCCGCCTTTGCCTGCAGGAAAACAAAACAAGATGTTCCTTCTGTTACTCAAGATTGTTCTGTGAAGGGTACACAATATTCTGAGCAAGTGTTTTGGTCAGCGATCTGGAACGTACGTGGCATGTAAACAACCTCACAAAAAAAGTAGCACGTGATAACTGCCAGCTGCCTTCCTACAACATTGTGTCACCTTTTTTTAAACTGAGCATCAAAATAATTATATTTTTCACTGTTTGAGAAATTCAACAGCTAAACAGTATTAGCTAACCTTTAATACTTGAACCTCTAACTCCTGTGTACGCTAGAGGCAGACTGCAGATCAAGATGCACACGTGCTGAACCTGTTAGCTTCTGAGTAGTCTATCTACATTTTCAAACCTTGTGGCTTTTTAATATTTTACGCTTAACACTAGAGAGTCCCCCAGGGGCTTTTGGCTCCCCTGGGGAAGTGCAGACGCATCTCCTTTGCCCAGAGGCTGCAGTGCCCTTCACGTGGCTTCCCTGACGGTTAAGAGGTAAGGGAAGCGGCACTCACCACCAAGCAGAGGTCGCATATCTCAAGCTCCTTCTCAACTGCTGTGAGAATGTCAGGATCCAGGGTTTCACCAAACCACACAACATGGGGACGGAGGAGCCCATTGCAGCCGTCCTCCTCGCACCTATTTAAAAATCACAACGTCACGCATTACGCTGCTGACGGGGATGTTTCAAGCTGCAAAATGGCAAAGCAGATTTCATTCTCATTTGGGCATGTCTCACCAGCCCTCACTTCTCCCTTCTCCTTCACAGCCCTCCCCAGACCCTCCTCTACCACGTGCTGGACTGAAGGCAGCTGAAGCCGTGCTACATGCGTGTGTTGGAAGTACACACACGCTGCCTCATCACACAGAACGGGTTGCTGAACAGTTTGCTCAGCTCAGATACTTAATTGCGTCTCCCCCTTACTCAGCTCCTGAAATGCATGAAACTTAAAACATAGCATGTGCTACAGACTTCGGCCTCCATCAACTTTAATAAACTGGCCAACAGGTTTTCAAGGAGAATGTCAACTGTAAGACACCTCTTTTCCTTAGGAACCAGATGAAAAATAGGGTGGTTTCTTGCATCTGCAACTAGCTAAGGCGAAGCTTCAGCCATTATAAAAAAAGCAGCATGGCACATTTAATGCCTGCAAGGGACTGTGCAGTGGCTGTACCCCAGCACGGTATTCCAGGCTGACTGAGTTTCTTACTGCATTTCTCCTACTACACTTCCTACAAACCCCCTGAGTTTAGGCATGTTAAAGCTTGCTGCTCAAGTACACAAACATGCAATCCCTTTAGCATCACGGTAAACTTCTAGTTTAGACAACTTCCTGTTGTCTGCTGTCTCCTGTAACTTTAATTCATTTCTCTGGGCTGAAGTCCTCCCCTCTTTTTCTCCTGTAGAATGTCTGGGTGTCCTTCCAAAACTATGTGAGCAGTAATATAAGCCTTCGAGATGCACAAAGCACGAAGAGGTAACAGCAAAAAACAAAGCGGTCCATACATACTGAGGAAGGTCTTCAACTGGAATTGCGGCGTCTTCTGTTTCAGGATCCGGAGCCCTGAAGTTACAAAATTGAAATACATATTCAGTCGTATAAAGTACCCTTTATATGTTAATAAAAACTCTGAAGCACGCTCTCCAATCAAGGAATCTTTGTGACTTCAGCCTACTTCAACACCTACTACAACCCTAAAATACCACACACAGGGCAGGCAGGCATTTGTCCAGAATTATCCCAGAGCTGAGCAGCTGTAATAAGCTGGGCAAAGTCTGTCAAAGGCACAACAAGTATTTACGGAGCTATCTAAAGATCTGGTGAAATGCAAAGGGAAAAAAACCCTAAAAATCTATGAGCGTATGCCTGTCCCCTGCACCTTATTTTTAATGGTGAAAAGAAGAGGATGAATAGAAAAAGGAGACCGAAGGATTCTTCTGCAGCTTTTTTAAGTTGCAGAAATCCTGGGAACTGATGCTTCTCTCCTGATTGTTTCACACATCTGTGTTTTGAGACCCATAATCATAACACTGTTATTGATGAGTTGAAAGACAAAAGGGGCTCAAGAGATGCAGAAGAGGACAATCCATGTATCAAGTGATCACAGTCCAATTTAAGGAATAAGCATCCGATTTAATAAAAAACCTGGGAGGTGAAGAGGATGGGAGTAAGCACACATTCTCAAAGAGTACAATTAGTTGATGCCTCATATGAGAGTTTCCAACCATCTGAAATTGTTCTAAGTAAAACAAATATAATGTTGTGCTAACTGAGAGATTAACAGTTATCCATTCACAGACTTATGTCTCCCTGATGTTACTAAACAGTATATTTGCGTCTCAGAACAGCTGTGTAAAATTTAAGCATTGATACTACTAAAGGAAAATGGGGTGGTTGACTGATACTCCTGTACGCTCCTAAAATGGCTCCTTGTCTATTGAACAGCAGCCAAAGTAGAAAATACAGAGAGTTTACAAGGCAGATGTATTACCCTTTCCCGGCCAACGCGGGGCATATCGGACTCTTGTAATTTGCAGCCACGTTTCCACAGTTGGTGCATCGAGTTTTAAATAAACTACCTGAAACGCACAAAGAGAAAACATCAGGGATCGAGCGATTGCTGTGAGGCATGGCTCATGTCGTACGAGTGCTCGTGTTTATCCCGGATGGCCTTTATTTGTCTTTGAAGACGATACCTTGCGGGGAACCCGCGGCATGAACGTAACAGCCAAGTGTTGGAACCTGGCAGCGTTATGAACGAGACGCTGTTTACACAGCGCGTACACATCCTTCTGTTCAGCATCCCACGGTGACCAGCACCATAGTTAAGCACAGACCGGGCCCAGCAAAGACAGACGCAGCCCTTTCAGCTGAAAGGCGGCGGCGACCAACAGCAACAGTCTCTCTAAGCTGTGACTTAGCACCTTGTTCTACCTCACCACACGACTAATGCACAGCCTTGTAAGAGTGTTTCAGAGGAAAATCATTATTTAAAGTATCACTGACGGAGATGATTTCTGCTTATTATTTCTCCCCTTAAACCAGAAATGTTTTCTAAAAATAAATATATATGCTGTTTAACGCTATTTTGTTTTATGCAAACTCCCCAACCCCAAGACTTCTGTAGAGTTACTGATGTGCTGTAGAGAGGCACAATACTACCAAGAGTTTAAAATTGGTTCTATTTTGTAAAGAATAAGGATAATCAAAATTAAACTATACACAAGGCTTTACCCTAGGATCCACAACTGCAAAAAAATCCGTGCAGGTTTCCTGTGTCCAAATCACAAAGTAGCGATGGGAAATTCCATTTATACCTTTTGTGATACTTAAGTTAAAAAGCGTCATAGTGCTGGAGGAGCAGGATGGGACTTTGTCCTGGGAGACTTTTCACTCTGCGGCAGGGGCTGTGGAGTGGAGAAAGGAGGAGTGGGGGCACCTCAAGGGATGGAGAAGGTCCTCCCCACCCTCGTCCTCTCCACACCCCTGGACTTCCTCAGGTCCAAAAGCCCCACTGACGCCCCATGGGCTGCACCTGCGTTGTGCTCCTCCAGCACTTTGTGGGAGAGAGGACAGGAACAAGGAATGCCACTAACTACAGGGAAGAGAGAGGGAGTCCCACTGGCTGCAGGAGAGAAAGGTTAAGGGAATCTCATCCGTTTCCAGCCCCTTGTTCCTCCTGTAGCCAAGGACCGCAGAGGTGGGTCTTTGAAGAACAGGACAGGACAGGGGGAAAGCACCGGGGCTGGGAAGACCAGCCTTGCCAATACACCCGTTACTGGTGGCAATACTGGTGTGGCACCACCACTACCACACAGTGGAAATCCTCATGGATTCTTTTCCCCTTTTCTAAGCGAAATCAGCCAAGTGTCACTATCCACATGTACTCAAGTGGACCTGAGGCAAAACTGAGCAAGCGGGAAGGGAGAACCAGCTCCTGCGTACTGTCAGAAACCAGTAAAATAGAAAGATGAGAAATAAAGAGAGGCTACGAGGTATCTGAAACAACTTCCAAAAGAGAACAGGGTGATATTGTAAATAACTTCATGCAAGTCATTATCATTTTAAAGACAAATTTCTTTTCTCCCAGCACTTATTCTGCTCTCTCTTCTCCCCCCCGAGGTTTGCTGGCCTGTAGCAGACAGGTAAGTTGATTCTTACCGTGAATTTCTAAGAGGTGCTTTGTGCCTGCCTTTCTGTGTAGTTCATCGATATTCTGAGTAATGACCACAACGCTCCTTCCTTGCTTGCTCAGTCGCTTTTCGCACTCTGCGATGGCAATGTGTGCAGGATTTGGATGTTTACTCAACATCACTTCCCGCCGATAATGGTAAAATTCCCATACACGAGAAGGGTTCCGCGCAAAAGCCCCCGGGCTAGCCAGCTCCTGGAAAAGACATAACAATTCATTCTGCCAAAGAAAGAGCAAGAAAACCCCCTCCCCAGATGAATCCTGGTAGATGACTCTCATTTACGCTGCTACCAGCACAACAAGATAATCAAAAGCAGATTATTTATAACCAGATGCAGTTGACGAGAATATAGTTCAATAGCCCTTACGAGGATGACAAGTCAAGTATCTTATCAAATGAGGAAATAACTGATATCGATGGCGTGGTACATGGTTTTACGTAGCACACTCGGACCTTATTCTGTGCTGCCCTACCAACTGTGAGGAGTTTAGTACAGCACAAAGGAAGAGGAGATATTTCAATGCACACGATCTTTGGCATTCAAAACTTTCTTTTCTGCAGCAGCCATAAAACTCAGCATCATGTGGATATATTTCCTTTACTAGCAATTTCTTTTCTGTCTTAAGTGTAACACGAGCCAAATTACAGCCATTGTCAAAACCAAAGTCTAATGTCATGGCTTTTATGTGCTGGTAAAATCTAAGCTATACTTTTCACACTAACTTTAATTTTGCCTTGTCTTTTTTTTTTTAAACGAGGAGTAGCTCAGTCTAATGCTTCAGTGCACAATTCTACTGATGTAAAAACGCTGAATGGAAGCTTTCTGATGCAGAAGGCATTTATACACACGTATGCTTTATTTGAATTGATAGTCACTGAAAGAAAAAACGCATCTTTAGATTCAAACCATCTTGAAAAAAATCATCTCTCCGACCCCTTTTTAACTTCATCAAATCTTTCATGAATGCCGTCATTAAAAAACAGAAAGACGGCAAATGTTATTGCAGTGTTTGGGGTAACAGTTAGTGGCGGTGTAAGGGTTACTGGAAGCACCTGCAGCACCACGCAGGGTCAGACTCAGGAGGCACCGATGCAACTGGCACATTTTGCCGCGGAGAGAGACAGAGCTTGTGGGAGAACTGAGGACCCTGAGGAACCCTGCCCCCAAACAAAAAAAAAACCAACAACAAACCCTAAAATATTTTTAAAGACTATTAGGAGAAACCAAGATTAAAAGAAAACAACTAGTTGTTATCATCGGTTCTGTCCTTTGCTATTTTGGTAAATAGTTCTTAAGAGTTTAAAACAGGAAAGGCCCCACGAGGTAGGAAAACGGTGAGGGTGTCAAAAGATGAGCAAGCAGCTAAGCTGCAAGGCAGCAAGAAAACAAGGAGGTAGAAAGACACAGAGCTGTCTGCAAGAACATTGTTTTTCCCAAAAAACTGGTAAACCAAAGACAGAAAAGCAGTTGCAGCCACCCAAAGCAGCCCCCCAGGGCACGGGGGGAGCTGCAGGGAGAGCTGCATCCCCACCAAACCACCACCGGCACACTTCCACCCTCGATGGTGGAAGCTTCTTCCCGGCTTCTTCTGACCCTTCACGCTCACCTACCTGATGAACAGAGAAGGGCAGACATGTGCCACCACCTGTGTACCTACCTGGGCTTGCCACTTTCTCCAGAAGCCTCCAGCCCCTCTGAAGGTGGGAACTCCGCTCTCCGCACTGACACCGGCTCCTGTGATAATGGCGATATGCTTCGCCTTGGCAAACACTTCTCGAAAATCAGCCATATCTACGTGTGGGGAGGAAAACCGGACAGCTCTTCAAACACTTACGCTTTGACATAAGAGGCCAGACAGACAGTGCTGGTGGACTTAGGGCTTCCACGTACGCCTCCCGTAACTTCAATATCAGAATACCAATTTTTTTCTGAGTTTCCGTATATTGGAATTTGAAGGGCAATTCCTGGAGATCCTCAAAAATACACATGAGCAAGCCCAGTGGGGTAACGTGTTAAACTATGAATACACTCAGTATTTGAAAGACAGAGCCTTAAGCTAAAACCCCACACCAGATGCTACCTTGATAACAACAGTTGCCACCACCACCCAGGAGCAGTTTGCTTTCTAATTGTAAGGTAAGATGCAGAGATGAAAAAGATTTATGCTTTGTTACAAAGTATCGCCTTCAAAATTAAGGTAATTTGAGAAAACGCATTTCCTCCAGAGGCATCTTGCCCATTTTTTAGGTTTGCAGTTGTATTTTCTATTTTTGAATGTATATTCCCTCCATTTTTCCCTGCACGGTAAAGTAACTTGGGAAAAAGACAGGAGATTTCCTTCGTGCTTTTCTAAGAGTCAAAACAAGATTAAAAAGGAACAGGTCAGCTACAGAGAGACAAAAAAAATTCTCTTCTAGTTTACTTCAGATACTAATTTTAAAGCAACATATTTTAGAATCACAGAATGGCTGAGGTGGGAAGGGACATCTGGATATTGGCTAGTCCAAACCCCCTGCTCAAGCAGCGTCAGCAGGAGCAGATTGTCCAAGACCGTGTCCAGTCAGGTGGCTTTTGAGTATCTCCAAGGATGGAGACTCTCCCACGCCTCTCTGCACAACCCATTCTAGTGTTTGACCATCCTCACAGTAAAAAGGTTTTTCTTGTGTTCAGATGGAATCTCGTGTGCTTTAATTTGGGTCCATCTTGTCTTCATTCCCTCCCATCAGGTGTTTTTACCCATTGATAAGATGCCCCAGAGCCTGGTCTCCTCCAGGCTGAGCAATCCCGGCTCTTTCAGCCTCTCCTCACACATCAGATGCTCCAAGCCATTTATCATCTTTGTGGCCCTTCGCTGGACTCTCTCCAGTAAGTCCGTATCTCTCTTGTAATGGGGAGCCCAGACTGGACCCAGCATTCCAGGTGTGTCTCAGCAGTGCTGAGCAGAGGGGAAGGATCACCTCCCTCCATCTGCTGGAGACGCTCTGCCGAGTGCAGCCCAGGGCACCCACCAGCCTTTGCCACAAGGGCTCATCGCTGGCTCATGGTCAAACTGGTGTCCACCAGGACGCTCAGGGCCTTTCCTGCTGTTCAGTCCCGGCCTGTCCCGGTGCATGGGGCTATTCCTTCCCCAGGGGCAGGACTTGACATTTCCATTTGCTGAACTTCGTGAAGTTCCCATAAGCCCACATCCCCAGTCTGTCAAGGTCTCTCTGGTTGGCAGCATGACCCTCTGGCGTATCAGCCATTCCTCCCAGCTTTGTGTCATCTAGAAACTTGCCAAGGGTACACTCTGCCCCATCATCCAGACCATTAATGAAGGCGTGAAACAATTTTGGCCCCTCTATTGACTCTTACAGTACACCATCACCACTGACTGGCCTCCAGGTGAAATCTGACCCGCTGATCACAGCCCCAGTCTTTGCATTTTACTGGGTGTTTGTTTGTTTGTGTTTTGTTGTGGTTTTTTCCAACCAAAGGCAGGTAAATTTTTATAAGGAGAGACAGTAGCAGGAGAAACCCCAAGACCCACACTGGAGAAGCCCCAAGACCCATAGCACAAGAGCCGTAGAACTAGGCAGAGAACACTACGATTCTGACGCCTGCTGTTGCAAACCAAACCTCAACAGCCCCGGAACGTGTAAAGATGAGGCCAAAAGCCCCCCTAGTCCAGTCTCCAGGCTCCGACAGAGGCCCAATGCTGATGCTCAAGGCAGCAGAAAAAGCAAGTGCACCCTGGCTACCCAACTCTTCGGGGTTTTGCCGTCATACCCGTGAAGTTCTGTGCCCAGTTTTCAAGTTAAAGCACATCCTCGAATTGGAAAAAAAAAACACAAAAGAAACAACACAAACCGCAGAACCCCCCAAACAAACAAAAAAGAGGATATTTGCTATTAGACTGAACAGGGCACCTGGGGCTATCCAAAACCCTGCTCCTGCATCGTTGCAAACGCTCGAGGCCCTCCGTAATTCTTGTACAAAGAAATAAGGAGTGAGTTTTATTACCCATTAGGAGTATGAAAAGGAAATGCAATTAACTAGCATTAAATACTAAATACAAGTGCTAAAAATGCGCCACCAGGCAATCACGCTGACTGCAACTACGCGAGGGTTTTTGGAAATATACAGAATACAGAGAGAGAAGATAAATTTTAGCAGCTAGGGGAAAAAAAGTAAATCAACTCCACGCTCTTCTAAACGTTTTGAATTAAACTATAGATCTCACCTACGACACGAAACCTCCTGGAATTTCACATCTAGCTTAAAAAAAAAAAAGACCTGCGGAGGACGCTAAAGCAAATTAACAGACTCCTTACTTGAACTAGGACGAGCCATTTCCAAGGACAACTTGTGTTTCCTCGAAGCCGCAGCCCGAAGACACGCTGGGGAAACCAACCTCCTCGCCGTCAATCGCAGGAGACTCATCGGCATCCCTCGGAAACACTCGACCTGCGAAGAAATAAAGGGAAAAAAAAACCAAAACAGGTATAAATATTTTTTTTTTTTTTTATTCCCCCCCTGTACCTTTAATTCCCCCCACCCCCCAATCAACCTCAGCGCTGCAAAACGCATCTCGAAGCTGCCACCCAGCCTACGTGCAGCCGCCCGCCTGCAGAAGGGCGAAGGGGAACCGCGCCGGAGGACGGAGCCCCGCCGAGGGGGAGGCGGCGGCGGCCGCCGCCGCCTCCCCCTCGGCGGGGCTCCGTCCTCCGGCGCGGTTCCCCGGAGGCCGCGGGTTCGCGTCCCGCCGGGGGCAATTTACCGGTAGCCGGTGGCTCCGCCGCGCCGAGGCCGAGGCGTGCGGCTCCCCACGTCCCGCCTCCGGGGTTTGCGGGGCGGACCCTCGGCTCGGCTCCGCTCCGCCCCTGTCTCGCCTGTCCCCGTTAAGGTCCCGCCCGTAAGGCTGCGATGCTGAGGCAACAGGGACAGATCGCTTTTTTTTTTTTTTTTCTTTTTAACGAGGAAGGCTCTTTTTCGCTTGTTTTTCCGCAGAAAAAAAGACAGCAGCCGCTTTCGTCCGGGCCTCTTCCTCTCCACCCTTCCCCAGCAATTTTCAATCTCTTCAATCCTTTTCAGTCAAGCTGAGATTTCACTCCCCCCCCACCCCGAATTCTGCAAATTACCAGCTCGATTACGAGGACCCCAAAACACGCACCCAGCCTTGGGAAAGGCTGAAAGGCACGACCCACCATGCTCCATGAAGTGCTCTTTTAAGTCATAGAATCACAGAATGGTTCGGGTTGGAAGGGACCTTAAAGATCACCTAGTTCCAACCCCCCTGCCCTGGGCAGGGACACCTCCCACTAGACCAGGCTGCTCAAAGCCCCATCCAGCCTGGCCTTGAACACCTCCAGGGATGGGGCATCCACAGCTTCCCTGGGCAACCTGTGCCAGTGCCTCACCACCCTCACAGTGAAAAAACGAAGTCCACCACCCTCTCACCAGCCCAGGGAGCAGCTCCGGCCTCTTACCCGGCCCCTGGGTACGGGCACAGGGAGCGACAGGAGGGCAGGGTGTGAAGAATACCCAGATGTTGCTCCCATGGCCTTGCAGCCCAGGTTTTATTCATTTCACTGCTTCACAGCGCTTCCTGCCACTTACATCATAACAGCATATAATATTCTGCCTCCAGCTACAAACATGAAGTCTTTTGTGGGGGAAGATTCGAGAGCGCCAGCAGCACTGATTACACGCTCGGCTTTTGCTTGCTGGACTCTACTGGCTGTTCTCCAAGCACTCCGGCCAAATCTCCATAAATGCATGTACACTTGAAAAAACAACACACAATAAATTCAGAAAAGAAGATAAAGGCCAGCATCATCTCCTCCAACACCGTACCTATCCCGATGGTCAAAATCATGTAAATCCCATCTAGACTGGGAAAACCACCAAGACAACAGGTTTGTTCTGGCAGCTCCGACAAATGAGGGATTGGCTCTGCCCTACATTATTCGGTATTATGACCGGGGTTGGTTTTTTTTTTAAATTGAGGTTTTAGTATGGATTGTACATCGTGCTTATTAGGCGGCGTATTTCAGATGCTGGTTAAGGTAACATTTAAAAAAAACAAAGCAATTTCCAGTTGGACCATCACCACGTTATTCCACCCATTACAAAGTTCAACACAGCAAACTACTAGTCTAACATTACTAATGGAAAACCTGCTTCTGTGTTTAGGTACCAGAATTTGAGGAGCACATCGACTAAAATGCTTGCACTTCCACATTACCTCATCACGCTCATGAGACAATTTGCTCCTGACTTTAAATTAACCCAGGGCAGGGCATGTTAACATGTGAGGTTTGCGAAAGTACAGGTCTTTCAGTAATAACAGAAGTCAAGACGGCACAGGTTATGCAAAGTGTGTAGAGCACAAAACCAGGTTGGCTTGTTTAGGTTCCTCCAGCATGTCTAGATTGTAGACCCTAAGTTCAGCTAATGCGAACCTGGTGTAAATACTGAATCTTTGCCATATGAAAATGGCCACATCAGTTTCAAAATTGTTTGCGGTGGCCTCGGACAAATACATTTATGCAAATGCGCATGGATACACAGACATATGCGTGCGTATAATCTTCATAATGGTTTTTAGAAAAAAGTGACATCTAAAATTAACTTGAAGACTGTGGTGTTGGGTGTAGGTACCTGGCAGTGTGCTAGAGTCATTTGTGCCTGATAAAATACTTCTGCATAAAGCATTTTTTTCTATTATAGTAATCTCTTCCAGCAGCAGTATCATTAATGCAGCGAGAGCAACTCTAGGTGGACACCAGAACTACGAAGTGTTCTGCGAAGATATTAACTTCGCCAAAATCAATTAACAGGCAAGAATGCTGTCTCAGAGGAGCCAAAAGCTACGTCAAGGGCAAGTACAGTGAACTTCGCACCCCTGGCTTGTGCTCCCCCCCCAGCGCATTTCCCTCCCAGCTGCCAACTGTGTTGTACGCAGCTGAGGCATTTACATATTTAGCAATGAATCCGCCTTGTCTCTCTTCCAGGAACTTGACCCGTCTCCCCTTGACCCACAGAACACCATTCTCTCTGGCAGGAGCTCCCCAGCTCCGCTCCCCCTCCTGCGAAGGACGGGGAAAGCAGCGGGTGGGGAAGGTGTATCCACAGGGGCTGCTCTTCTCTTCACGCTGCATGAACCGGTCAGTGCTAAAACGGGTGAATACCATCCAGTCTTCCACTCCAATCATATTTTCCTTCAGTATTTTTACAAAGTACTTTGCATCTGTGCACCGTCAGCTAGAAACAGCTTACTATTTGACCATGAAATCTAGTTGTTGTACCAAATACAAGCAAAACGGTTGTGGTGGTTTTTTTTTTTTTTTTTAAATCCCAAGTAAACAGTCTGTATTCTAACACACAATAGGTCTGTACCAATTAAATACAGTATGGCAGTATATAAATTACAGTTCTTTACAGTAAATAGTAAAATACGAGAGTCCGCTCACTGTACACAACAATCAAAGAAAGAACAGCAGCTTTTCAGTAAGGTCCCAGGTATCGCAATCATTCACTTGCTAGGAAACAAAGAAGAACAGATACAGCAGGCCATTCACTTCACTCATTTTTTACCGTGTTACTTTACAAATGTCCAGAACGCTTGTACAGGCATCTACAGTATCTACACATGGAACAACCTTCTTCGGAATTCATGAGCACCAGACACAAATCCCTCCATCATTCCCGTTATTAAAATAAACTTTACAGATTAAAATTACTTTAGCAGGTTCTATTTCATCTTGATAATAACCAGCAAGTAACAAGTGCAAAGTTTGCAGTCATGATCCATTTACTGCTTCTTTGTTTCCCCATCTCCCCCCGGCAACACCCAAAAAACCCAACACCCTCCCACCACCCCCCCCCACCCTGCAAAAAACGTTGTCCTCTCACACCCTTGCAGTAATACTGGTTCTGCAGTCAAACTGCCCGGCTGGCTTCTGTTAACCTATGAACTGCCAGACATATAGCTTCAGGCATTGTTAGTCATTTCAATCGAACGCCAAGTCAGCACAGTGGCAGGCCTCTAGGAAGACAAAATATACGAAGCAGTTGGATATTTCAGTGTGCTTAAACACGGAACATAAGGCTGCACGGTGCCCAGTGACTAAAAGAAACATGGCACCAAGTTATCAGTTAAAACATTTACAATAGAAAGATATAAACAGCAAATGTGTCAGTTGAAAACAAGTTCTTTGGTAATTAAGAACAGCAAACCGTAGCTCTTTTTTTTTTTTCCAAATACGGATTTACATCCTGTTTTTTCCCCCAATAAAATATTTTTTGTTGTTTAAAATATATCTCCCAAGTTGTTGCGTAGCAAATAGTCCAGTACCTCAGTTATCTACAGATCAGCTTTAACTGTATTTTAGTGTGCAGCCATATCTGCTCACTGGCAGACAAACTATAGATACACATTCATATATATATATAATATATATATTATTTATAAAAAATTAGAGAATTAAGTCAAGGACTCTAGAGAATACACATTCCGTATGGACAGATTAAAATGTTCAATAGCTTCAAAAAATCCATAAAAGTTTTCTACACAGTGATGCGTGTAGTAAGTGCAAAAATACTGCAGTTTAGTTAATCCAAGATTTCCTGTTTTCCTGTTTCCTAGAAAAAGCAGAAGCCGCTGCATCTCCTGAATGGCAAAGGACTTCTCCTCCTGCTTTAGGGGTGGATGATGAGCCTTGAAGCACGGAACTTTTCCGTTTCTCCGGAGCAGAAGATGCCTGAGACCGTGAAGTGCTGCTCCATTTCCTTGCGGAAGCTGGTGCTTTGCTGAGGCGCCCAGGACGAACAAAGACACCGTGTCGTGGTTTGCAGTGGAAGTACTCTCTGCCTTTTACAGTTCCGTCGTGCTTCCCTTCAATGAAAAGAAACGCACAGAATTAATTGTTGGTACTTCCATCAGCACATACAATCATAGTGTTGAAGTGGCTTCAACAATCTTTGGCTACCCCTCAAATGGTCAATGTAACGCCGAGTGGTGAAGCCAGATGCGTACCATACACTAGGGAGAGCAAAACCTGGAAAGGGAGGACTTGAATTGTGACCAAAATGGTGATTTCCTAAAAATATTACTTTGTTAACTAACAGTTTAAAAAGGCAAACATTTGTTCGCTTTACAAACTAAGCTATCCTCAAAACCAATTGCTTACAAAGCTTAAAACTGAAACACCAGGGATATTTCTAGTTTTTTAAAAGATCTGAAACGTTTCTGTAGGAATCTTTTAACACTAGCAGAGCACTGACTTCTGATCCCACCGAATTCAAGTTAAAGAAAACCCAAAAACCTGTGCTCTGTAATTAAGCTTCCCTCAGTGGAAAAAGAATAATCTCTGAAAGCTACAGAGAGCAAACCTATTTGACGAGTGATGTCTATCGTTAGTACTGCCCACGAACCTGCACGTTGATTAAAAAAAAAAAAAAAAACCCACAAAAAAACCCAAAAAACCAAAACCTGCCGAATTTCAGGCTTTGCTTTTCTGACCTATAAAAATAGATGGGTACCAACGGGAACTACCACAACATGCAAAAACATTATTCTGCATAGAGCTAGAAGAACAGGCCTTTAAGACAGTTAAAAATTAATTAAAGCATCCCTATAAGCAGAAAGCCTGGAACTGGGTGTACCAGATACCAAGCTTACATGAAGTTGGAGGTACTTCCCAGGACTGAACAGCGTATGATTGTGGTGCGACTTTAAAAATAGATCACGCTAGCTGCATCGATAACCCAGAGCAGATTTAGCCTTACCCAGCTGAACATTTAGTTCAACTCCAACCCAGATTCCAGCCGAAAAATCCACCGTTCCAACGTATCGCACTGTGCCCATCTTATTACTTCCAACACAGACTTGTTCACCCACGGCCACCCAGCTAGGCAAGACGTGGGCTTGATCTGCGGAAGCACCTTCTTCACAATCGGAACCATCCAAGTGGTCCTTCCCAATAAAATCGTCTATGGAAGTACCAGGGTAAGTCTCACGGTCTGCAGTCTCTTTTAGCAGTACAGAACAAAAAGGGCTTTCCACGGCGTCCGCAAGCCGGTCGCCCGCTGCTGCTGCAGGGCTCAGCCGGCCCACACACATGCTCTGCTCCTTGCCAGCACCTCGGGGTAACTCCGAGGCGCTCACTCCGTTAGAGGACACAAGGGAACACGACTGCGGAGCTGTCGAATGGTCAAAGTCCTTTCCGTCTTCGACGCCCATGAACTCTGTAAAGGAGTGATCTTCCAGAATGTCCGTCGTGTGCTCAACTGTTGCTTCACGCGCTGAAAATTCAATTGTACGACAGGTATTTTTGCCATCCGAGGAACTTAAAGCCAAAAGTGATCCAGCTCCGGGTAACTGCTGAGAGTCTCTGTCAGTGGCATCGAGGGACAGTGGTACTTGTTCTGTTAAGGCACTGTTTTCTTTCAGTGGTAACACAGGTAACTTTTCTCTTGCTAACTCCTTTTCTGACTCTTGACACTCCTTGTTCGAAGAAGATCTTAAATCATGTGCAAGAGATGACCCTGAGGGATCATTAGAGTCCAGCTCCTTCGTGTGACTGGCTAGCTGGTCTGTGCTATCACTACAGGGAACAAGCATGTCAGACAGAGTGGCGTTAGAGGCACTGTGGGAGAAGTAGCCACTAGTAATACTGCTAGTGGTGGGGCTGCGGGATACCTCTTTCTCAAGAACACGTGAACTCATAAAGTCTGATTTGGAAGAAAACCATTCCCTGTTCTCCAGGCTAGCATTGTAAACACTGAAGTCAGCAAACTCCTCCGGTACGTAAGGCCGGAAATTTTGAAAACTTTGTGGACTTATCAGCTTCTTATTAATGGCCTCCAACTCACTGTCTTCCTCCTCGGAGTCCTGCAAAAGAAGAGAGGGTTGCATGGGATTAGGAACCTACAACAGTAAAGTTTTCAAAATAAACTAATCTTCCTTGATTTTTTTTCCTTTCTGAACATTGAGAAATATATAACTTTAATATTCTTTAATTGAAGAATGGAAGACACCTCTGAAAAGACCTGCTGGGAACGTATCCTGGCTACACTGAGCTACTTAATTTTTAGAAAATAAAGATAAATTCTGTATAGTTCAGAAAATATAAAGCAATTAAAGTTTGGCATAAGGAAAGCTCACAACATGAAAAGTCCACCTTGTCAGGATGCCCCAGAGCCTGGTCTCCTCCAGGCTAAGCAGTCCTGGCTTTCCAAGCCTCTCCTCAGACGTCAGATGCTCCAAGCCATTAATCACCTTTTGTAACCCTGCACTGGACTCACTTCAGTAATTCCTTATCTTTCTTGTGCTGGGGAGCCCAGAACCAGACACAATACTCCAGCTATGGCCTCACTAGCACTGAGTAAAGAGCAAGTATCACCTCCTTCAACATGCTGGCAATGTCCAGTATACTGTTGGTCTTCTCTGCCACAAGGTTGCGTTGCTGGCTCATGGCCAGCTCGTTGTCCAGAAGGACCCCAAGGTACTTCTAGGCAAAGCTGCTCTCCAGACAGTCAGCCCCCAAAATATATTGGTGCCTGGTGTTATTCCTCACCAGATGCAAGACTTTGCATTTCCCCTTGTTGAACTTCATGAGATTCCTCTCTGCCCTGTTCTCCAACTTGTTGAGGTCCCTCTGAATAGTAGCACAACCCTCTGGAGTATCAGCTGCTTCTCCCAGTCTCGTATCATCTGTGAGCTTGCCGAGGGTGCACTCTATCCAATCACCCAGGCCATTAATGAAGGCATTGAACAGTACTGGTCCCAGTACTGAGGCCTGGAGTATACCGCTTGTTAAGACTTTGCAGCTCTGATCACAACCCTCTGGGCCCAGTCGTTCAACCAGTTTTGAATCCACTTCACTGTCCACCTATCTAACCTGTACTTTGTCAGCCCATCTGTAATAATGTTACAGGAGACAGTGTCAAAGGCTTTACTAAAGTCAAGGTAGACAACATCCTCTCCTCTCTCCTCATCCACCAAGCTAGTCACCTTATTGTAGAAGGCATCTGGGGTTGGTCAAGCATGATTTCCCCTTTGTGAATCCATGCTGACTACTCCCAGTCACCTCCTTGTCCTTCATGGGTTTGGAAATGCTTTCAAGGAGGATTTTCTCCATCACCTTCACAGAGACAGAAGCGAGGCTGACAGTCTGTAGTTAGAGGAATCTTTCTTTTTTGTCCTTCTTGAAGACAAGAGTGATATTTGCTCTTTTCCAGTCTTCAGGTACCTCTCTCCCAATTGCTATGATATTCAAAGATAATTGAGAGTAGCCTTGCAATAACATCAGCCAGCTCCCTCAGCACTCATGCATATGTTTACTTGAACAAACATGCAGTTTGTTTAAGTGCTCCCCAACCTGGTGGTCCTCTACCAAGGGTAAGTCTTCTTTGTTCCACGCTTTCACATAGGTCTCAGGGGCTTGTGTTCCTGAAGTTAGTTTTACAGATAAAGACTGACATAAAGAAGGCATTGAGTATGCTGGCCTTCTCTAAGCCATTTCTGACCCGTTCCCCTGCCCCAATCAGCAGCGCAATTAACTAAAACATCTCTGTAGGTATATATTAGGAAGCACATGCTTATGTGACAAGATCCTTCTCCTAACCTGGAGGTGGTTTTTTTTTCCAGTTTTTGTTTGTTTGATTTTTAAAAAAAACAGAACTGTAAAGATGGTCAAAATGACTTCTTCACTTTTCTTTTATCCTGCATTTTTTGAAGTGATCGCTACTTGCTATGGACCTTATCTATAACAAGGTCTCATTTTCATTCCCACCATGTTCAAGCTCATCGCAGATATAATTCAGTGATATTACCCATGCAGAATGGCCTCTTCAGCTGAATCAAGATTTCCAATTAATATTAAAGTTTTGTTGGAAGAGTAATCAGTATCTGAAGAAGATACCTCAGCTTGTCTAAGTATATCTAAAAAATCCAACCAGATTTCAGATTATTAATATTTGATCAAGTAAAGGCTTGGCATCCTTTGCTTACTAGTTTTTACAGGTTTGCTTCAGAGCTTATTTCTCATACAGAATTTGGATGAAGGCTTCACTTTGCCATTATTTATTTCTCTGCAGACGAGTGACAGTGCCAGGAAATGTCACATAAGACTATTAAAAATTATTTATATTATTGAAAAATCTTGTTCTTTACATCTGAAATCTCCAGGTGGTCCCTTTAGAAGTAAACGACAAAATTCATATCCACTTTATTGAGACTATGAATACCATTCCAAGCCTTCCAAACTAAAACATTATGCAAAGCATCTTTTTTGCATACTGGAGTGTACCTGTTGTTCATCTCTGAGGGACCTTTTCTCAATTATTCTTCTTACTCCTTCCCTTTCACCCTTATTACTTATGCCAAAATAAGTTTTGCTCTATGCAGAACCTTGTAGTTTGTTGCTTTTAAAATATTACAAACTGTAGTGTTTATCAAATACAGTGGGTTTAAGATATTACACAAACTCCAAACCGATAAACATTTCATGAAGGAAGTATTTCTAGTCGATACTTGCTAAACATCCACTTGAAAGGAAAAGGCATTTTTATAAGAGTTCTTTGTTTCTCCTTCAAATCCTGCAAGATTCCTCATTTGACTGAAAAAAAAAGTAATCTTAGTACACACAGGGTCCCTGTTCAGAATCGGGCTGGGTAACAGGCACTGTAACTGAGAAATGGCTCTACAGACACTGGTGACTCGATTAGGAAAAGTCAAACAAGTAACCGCATTGCCAGTCATGCGCCATTTCAGGGTTATCTATCATTGTAGATACAAAAGCTAAGGTACAGAGAAGCAGTCTTATTGCTAGAATGTGGGTTGTGAATAATGCTGCAAACAGGTGACGAGACATCACCTTGTGACAGACAAAAGGTGCCCCTTGTGCCCTTGTGGGGACAAAAAACATTTCCTTTCAAAGCTCTCCTCTTGAGCTCCCCAATGGAAACAAAGCAATTTCAGGCTTCTTCAAATTCCTGTGGATGTAAGATGTGGGGGGAAAAAAAAAGAGGGAAGCTGCCTTGTATTGCCCAGGCTATTGGCAGAAATGAAGATAAAATCCTTGAAAAATTGGTAAAGAAACTGCAGCCACTTCCCTGGGAAGTAACAGAAGGACTATAATGAAAAACAGATTTAAGAATTGATAACAGTAAGAATGTGCCAGCAAGAACTAAGGACACAGACTATACATCAAGATTTTGCAATAACAGAAGCAAAGAAAGCAAGAACACAGAGCACAGAATCACGGAACAACAGGGAAGGGACCTCTGGAGATCACCTAGTCCAACCCCCTGCCAGAGCAGGGTCACCTAGAGCAGGTTGCACAGGAACGCGTCCAGGCGGGTTTTGAATGTCTCCAGAGACGGAGACTCCACCACCTCCCTGGGCAGCCTGTTCCAGTGCTCTGCCACCCTCAAAGTAAAGAAGTTCCTCCTCATGTTTAGATGGAACTTCCTGTGCTCAAATTTGTGCCCGTTACCTCTTGTCCTGTCACTGGGCACCACTGAGAAGAGCCTGGCCCCATCCTCCTGGCACCCAGCCTTTAAGGATTTATAAGCATTGGTAAGATCCCCCCCTCAGTTGTCTTTTTTCCAGACTAAAAAGACCAAAGTCCCTCAGACTTTCTTCATAGGAGAGATGTCCCATTCCCCTAATCATCTTTGCAGCCCTTCCTAAAGGGCAGATTCCCTAAACCTGCTTTGTAACAAACATACTGTGTAGTTAAGAGTATACAAGTTTTCAAATCCCCAAATTATACCTCTCAAGATGCTAGTTCCTATTTTACTAATTTAAAAATCAGTAATACTTATTTAGTGGTTGCCCCACTGGTGCTTCAATTTTCATCGCCCACTAGGGGGACTTGCTCTTAGCCAAACCCCCCTTAGACATGTTAATTATGGGCAGTATTCAAATACACTCAATATGAAAACATTTCACCTGACCTTAACATATTCCACTGTACTTGCCTATTATATAGAACATGCCCTTATGTCATGCTGTTTTGAAACAGTCGCAATATTAAACGCATGTGGAAATACTGCCTGAAACTTTATGTTGAATACTCTATTTCAGGCCAATTGAATAAAAATATTTTTTGGTAACTGCTGGTTGGTTTTTTTCTTCCTTTGACAGATGTGTTTTGAATACTCAAGAAAAGTTAAGAACAGACCCCAGAGAAACATAAGAGGTCAAATATCATTCTTAGGCCTACTTAGATGCAGAACATTAATCTAGTTAATATTAGTAGCTTCCTGTGTGTTTAGTCACTTTACTTCTATGGCATTTTATACGTGCTGTAAGATGCAAGTGAGCATCACACCTGAAGCGACACCAATCATCCAGTGATTAACTAGGAGTATGAGGCTCTGTACCTTCAAGTGATCATTAACAGTATTGATTAACAATGTGAAAACTTTACTTTGAATCAAATACAGAGGAGCAGACAGCTGAAGTTTCACATGGAGCCATAACCCGTGACTCTGCCCCAGTATAACCCCTGAACTCATTCTGAGAGCACTATTGATCCAAATGTGTGAAATACATACTCCAGCCCAGTTAAAACATAGACTTGCTCCAGCTCGGAAAAACCGAGGGGTAGCCTGGGAAGCCTACATCTTACAGAGGCTTCCTTCCTAAAGTGATAAAAACTCCCAGAAGCCACCATTTGATAAACCCAGCGCCATAAGCTGTCAGGGCTACACAAAGCAGCCGTCTCAACCTCCTCCCCAGCAGTGGCTGCTGGTTCTTGCCTGCCTCCCAAGCGTCAAGTGTCTATAAGGTGATCAGACAGGGCAATAGATCCAAACGAAATATAACTCCGTGGTAGCATAGCTATCAGCTGGATAGACCAGTTCCCTTGACCTGACTTACTGTGTGCAATTGAACAAAAAGCTACGTTGATGCAAAGGAGAAGTCAATGCAAGGGCAGCAGCAAGCAGCTGACAACTGAAAGCGCAGCTCTTTCCAGGGCCCTGTTGGCTACAGCAGGTTTACAGTGTTCAGTGAATTAGTTCCATTCTAATTGGAAAAGCCTGGTACAGGATGTTGCCCTTTTCCATCTCTGAAAGCTTCTGTTTATCTTTGGAAAGCAGCACAGGCAAATGCCTGGGTTAATTCAGGGCATGCATGGGGTGGGACCCTGTTTTTACTCAAGGGATTAAAACTTCCACAAAGTTGCTATGGAAAATTTGGTAACAATTTAGTTTCCAGGGGATGTTTTTCAACCCACTAGAAGATTTTGTCTTCCAAACAACTTCAAGCTATTTGTATCAGTGAGTCAGTGTGAGTCAGCATGTCAGCTAACTTATGGAAAACTAACATGATTGAGAATAAAACAGCTGCTACCCAAAACCAGCAGCCAAGCTTCAAATGCATACACCAGAACACTCAGGATACTTTGGTATAACAACCTACAAAATAGCATTAGAAATCCAGAACAGACTTTTTAATAGCTTAGCTATATGGTAGGAATGAAAATAACTGCTGAATAGGAAGAATCCACCACTAGCACTTTGTTGTAAAAGAGGTCTATAATATAATAATTACAAGAAACAGTTTGAAGATTCTGAATTTTAAATCTAAAGCTCTGATTAAAGCAAGTATTTACAGCCATGTTCCACAGCCCAAAAACTGAATCCATCATACAGCGGAAATGAGGATACACTTTTTGTTGAAGCAGCAGTGAGAAAAAGATTTGGCAGGTGAAGATTAAAATGAAAGCCCTCCACCTCAATTCACCACCTGAATTATGATGAAGACAGGCTGCAGGTTAATTAAGAGCGGCAATTTGATTTTAGTCATATTACTTCCACATCAGGCAATGAGAAGCTTTTTATAGTGTACCGACACCTAAATGCACGGTTACTTACACCAAAGGGGATCATTCCATTTACTCTGGGGTATAGTCACAAAATCTGGGTAACATACAAGGTATATTAGAGTGACAACAACACGGTTCACTAAACCACCCTTTACCTGATCATTTGTGCCCTGTAAAAACTGAAGCCTCCCCTCTCCCGCCCACCCCAGAAGACAAATCACATATGAACGTTAAAAAAACCCCACAAACAAACCCCAAAACAAAACAAAATGCAAAACCCCAATTGAGTTAGTTCCAATGACAGCGTTTGCAAGCCAGGAAGGCAACTGTTCATTATAAGCATTAATCACGAGCGGTTATTTCCACATTACACCTTTTTTCTGCTGCAGTAGCGTGAGTGCCTTAAGCCCACCACCAACGGCCCTAAGCCCACCACCAGGCCTCGTAACGGGAACTGCTCCAAAACTTACAATCTTTTCCTTAGGTAGGCTATTGCTTTCTACGGGCATGCTGCTGGCATTGCTTCCCGAGGGCACAACGCCGCCAGCGCAATGCACCTGAGATGAAGGCATGCTCTGCAAAGGTTAAGACACGCAACACATCACACAAACCACAACTCTGACCACAGCGCTAAACACGTGCAAGTTAGAAAGGCGTTAAGACACGATGAAAGCGAAACGCCCACGCTGGCCACACATACTTCAAAATTCAAGTTAATAGGTAGAGAAACTCATGCGCTTCTCCCAGTAGAGTTTTAGGTTGAGGAATAAAGGTCAGGATTTAAACCACCCTAGATCACTGTTTCACAGAATTATGTTTTATCTATGAAAAAACACACCAACATCTTGCTGGAGAAAAAAAAATACGCAGGTTACTGTTAGTTTAAAATAGAACAGAAGTATCCTGTAAAGGAGAATACTTACCAAGAAGTGAAAAAAACCCCCCAGTGTTTCAGGTAAAAAACAAACACCAAAACCCCACCGCATACAAAGAACAACCTGATTAATTTTACTAGAGAATTAGAAAATTCTATTGCAACATATGCATGCTGCAAGTGATCTGCCAAGTACTCGAAATCACTCGATCTCCTTTAAAAAAAAAACAACAGGTGGTTTTCAAAGATTACCTCTTGACTAAGCAGAGGTCGGCTTTCAAGTGGGGTCTTCCTTTTATGTTCCTCTTTCACTGGCATTAAGGGCTTGAAAAACTTTGGTGGCTGAGGAGAAAATGCTTTAAAAGGGCTGGCCATTAAAGCATGGGAATTCTCTGCTACAACACCTGGGTGAAAAAGAAAAATACTGTATTACAGTGCTTCGTATCTTGAATGCAAGAGCATAATTGAAAATAACTGAAGGTTAAACCATGCATTTGGCAAGTTGCTGACTACAGAAGAACGTCAATATTTTAGTATCCAACCACCAGCGAAGCATGAGATAATGCAGAGCTCAGTGAAGGGAGATTACGCCCCTCAGAGACGCCTGGAAACAGAGGAAAAGCAGAGAATAGCAGTATCTGCCCCCTCCATTCTGAGGCTCCAATATTTTCTCCTTTTCTCAGTCATAAAAAGAGTGGGATGTGTCCTTGAAACTGGAACTGAGAGCTTTCTGCTTCCTGTGCCTCCCCTGACCTCTGCCCGCAACACTGCAACTCTGCCCTGGAACCAAACCAGGAATGCTGCACCACCAGGATGATAAAAAAAAGGAAATTATAGACAAGGAAACAATGAATAAACTCTCAGCCCCACTTTATTGCAGCCACAGCTCTACCTGTATTGCCTGATCAAGAAGAGTGTGTTACAATTTGACCTGAAGAAAATAAGGCACCTGTGACACACCGACATGGCAGAGCAAATATCCATATCAGGTAAAGAACCTGCAAAAGGACCCTTCCCACGTCAACAAAAGCATTTTCATTTTCAAATTCATAAAATAACAGCTGCTCCTTTTTGTTTGGTTGGTTGGTTTTTGCTTTGGGTTTTGTTTGTTTGTTTTTTTCTTTCCTTCTACTGTTTTGATTCACATTTAGCTTGTTCTTCTGCCCTCCTCTTAAGTTTTTTGGACAACCCCAACTTCCCATCCTTTCCTGGATGTCTTCGTGAATTTCTCCCTTTCTCCCCTACTTCCAGATTATGTTCAGCTGCTAAAGCAAGAAGCTGGATGATGCATTTAGTAGAAGAGCGGCACTGAGAATTTAATTTTTAGTTCAACGCAGTAATTAAAAACCCACAAACACTGTCATTACGGATATACTTTAAAGTCTCACCACTGCCATCTTTGCTTTTGCGAGGTGACTCCCTGGGTAAAGTACCATAGCATGATACATCTTGGTAACTGGAAGAACAGTCAGATATATCTAGGTGACTTTCAGACCAACCCTAAGAAACAAAAATACACAAATATGCATGCTGATACAGGCAAACATGGAAAAATTAACAGGTAAACTCAAAGGTAGGGTTTTTTTTAATAAAAAACAAAAAACCAAGGAATGTCAAGTTATTGACTTAAGACAATTTTCTATCTCACACAAATGGATTGTTTAGAAGCTAATTAGTTTTTCAGTGAAGTATATTAAGTTTTGCCATAACTTCCCCCTTCTTAAATATCAGTTTCCACAATTCTAATATGAAGAGCAGAGAAGGACAAGAAGGTTTAATTAGAAATATGTAATTAGTGCAGCATTTTGAAGATATAATATATAAAGACACCATTAAAAAAAACTGTTTTCCTATTTTTTATTCTCAAATACATCTTGCTTCAAAGAGGGAGAAAAAAAATATCGAAGAACGTGTGCCTTTTGTTGTCACATTTACATACCTTATCATCTTCATCACAGGCAGAAAGATCTAGTCGGCTACAGGACACCTACAGAACACCAACAGGCAGAATGACAAAATGCCTACCTTTTGTTTCTGAAATGCGTCTTCAGGAACTACTGTGATCATTTAAGTACTAGCAACTTTTCTGTTACCTTTTCAGCTAACATTAGTTAAAAGGACAGCTATGTTTGTGCTGTATGAGTGGGTGACAGGAGAACACATAAAATGCACAGAAAATGGAAAGTATCCCTTACGCAATGAAAAAATATAAAGGGACTTTAAAGTAAAAGTAATCTGGATCAGGGCAGTTGTCATCCTAAACCTCTTCCAAAACAAATATCCTTATAAAGGGAGAAGAGTTTCAAACAACCTCCCACTTCCCTGTCAACTTTGTTATCTCTTAGGATGGACAGTGGTGGGGAGCGGCTCTGAGCGACTGGTTAGTCCTACCTCAGAATAACCATTAGCGCATCACATTGCGCAAGCATTACAACAGCACACAAACAGCACCCCATTAGTATTAAGTAACCCGCGGATAAAGGGTCCTTACATTGTGGACATTCGGAGTGCTGATGCTTCTGCGGATGTTTCTCGCTTTGGTGGAGAGTGCCTCTTTGACTGTGACTGCCTGTGCAAAAAAAGAACACAGTAAGAACGATGCCATGGTCTCCTCAGGAGAAATGATCAAGCAGGATAGACACTTCTTTCAAGCAGGGCTTGCATACAAATCTTAATTCGCACACATAACCAATAAAATTTGTTTCTGAAACGCATTCTTTGGCCTTTGCCTGTTCGGGTTCTGCATACTACACCCTTGCCAGCTATAGTTACTAGACCCACTGCTATTGGAATTCTGTATTTCACAGATGTAACTCAGCCTTACATTTACCCATCCAATGTTCTCTAAAAATAACCCAAAATAAAAAACAACCAACACTTAATATTTTTAAAAGTTCAATCATCTCTACTTGAATTCCAGTTCAGAAGGTGCAAGAAGTGCCTTTTCCTTGCCTGTCTCAGTCGTTCAAGGCTCAAAATGTTCTCCACTTGCAGCACACCACGCGTGTATTTTTCAATGTACGTTTCACCATCCGACGTGCCCTCATTCTCACTCCTTGCGGCCATCAGTGCTAAGGTCTCACGATCCTCAATTTCTTCTGTAGCCTAAATGACAAGTTACACTATTGACGTTTTTAAGAATTAAAGCTTATTGCTTTTAATGTATTAATTCACTTCTGTAGACCATCTCAATCCAGGAATTAATTTGAACCAATAATCCTCAATTCAGTCAGTAATCCTAATCCTAATCAATGATTCAGAACTTTTCAACACAGACGCAAATAATGCTGAACTAAGAAGAGGTCGTGCTTGGGAGAAGTTTTGCACATTTTCTGTAGTCAATGTACTTCTAGAAAAAATGCATATGTAACCTGAAATCACATACATTAAGGATTAACTAATGACCACTTCCTAGGCAAGTAAATGCAACTTCCTTCCCAAATCTTAGATACTCTGTGTGATTTCCCTAGAGTTTAAATTTCAAGTACTACTACACAAAAGTGACAATTACACAGTTAGAAGGCTATTCACATTTGTCCAGATTTTTTTACCTTTAAGATAAATTTTATAGCAGATTTACAATTTGTACAAGCTTCTTCTATAAAAAGCAATTTATATTCCTGCTTTCACTGACCTGAACATCCCTCTGAATACCCTCAATATTCTCTCTGTAGACACTAACATGCTTTTAAAAATAGCTCTACTACAAGAACTGTCAAACACAGTAGAAGAGAAAATAAAATCCCTAGTTTTCAGCTGTTTGAAGAAAAACACGATCTCACCACTGAACTTCAGGATATACACTCACTTTGGCAAGCTGCCTCCTCTTAGCAAAGCAGGACATTTACTTCCCAATCAGTATCACCCACTGCAGTTGGTCATCCTATTCCTTTCAGTGAATTTACTACAGCAATATGCAACCTCATGAAGTTCAACAAGACCAAGCACAGGGTCCTGCACAAGGGTCAGGGCAATCGCAAGCACAAATACAGGCTGGGTGGAGAATGGACGGAGAATGGAGAGCAGCCCTGAGGAGAAGGACTTGGGGGTGTTGGCTGATGAGCAGCTCAACATGACCCAGCAATGTGCGCTTGCAGGCCAGAAAATCAACCACATCCTGGGCTGCATCAAAAGAAGCGTGGCCAGCACAGCAAGGGAGGTGATTCTCCCCCTCTATTCTGCTCTGAGACCCCACCTGGAGTATTGCATCCAGCTCTGGAGCCCCCAACACAAGAAGGACATGCACCTGTTGGAGCGGGTCCAGAGGAGGGCCACAAAGATGATCAAAGGGCTGGAGCATCTCCTGTATAAGGACAGGCTGAGAGAGTTGGGGCTGTTCAGCCTGGAGAAGAAAAGGCTCTGGGGAAACCTTATAGCGGCCTTCCAGTACTTAAAGGGGGCCTACAGGAAAGACGGGGAGGGACTCTTTATCAGAGAGTGTAGCAATGGGACGAGGGGTAAAGGTTTTAAATTGAAAGAGGGTCGATTTAGATTGGATATTAGGAAGAAATTCTTCACTGTGAGGGCGTGAGACACTGGAACAGGTTGCCCAGAGAAGCTGTGGATGCCCCATCCCTGGAGGTGTTCAAGGCCAGGCTGGATGGGGCTTTGAGCAGCCTGGTCTAGTGGGAGGTGTCCCTGCCCATGGCAGAGGGGTTGGAACTAGATGATCTTTAAGGTCCCTTCCAACCCAAACCAATCTATAATGCTATGATAATTTACCTTTGGTATATTGGATACTATTTCATAGGTCACTCCACAGGCATAATATATATTTTTCAAGGATATCCTCCTTTTCAAGCTCTGGGTAAAACTCTAGAAACAAAGCAATTTTCAATTATTGTTTTGACAATGATTATTTATGACATTCTAAGAAAGAAAAGGTTTTAATGCAAAAATTTATTTTACCACAAAAGCACATTTTCAGGATGGTAATTTTCTTTTTAGCATTGATGAACCTTTAAGTGCTCTTTACAGCCCTGCGCTCAGTAAACAATGCTACTAAGTTCAATCAGTAAAATTTTTCTCCCATTTTACACTGATGCTCTATCCTCATGTAATAACTCGTAACTGAGAAACTATGGCTGTAAGAAGTCCCTAATATACAGATACCAACATTTCTCATTTTGTCAGCCACCTGTTCAAACAGGTAGAAAATTCCTTCTGCAATACAAAGCACAAATCTGCTTTCAATCCATAACTGAAATCGTAACCAGAGGTTTCACTGTTGTAATCATGAGCTTAGCATGCTTCATTACCAGGTTAGTTAGCCCTTACATCACTAACTGTAAACATAGCTTTCACCTAGGTAAGGCATTTTAGACGAACAAAACTAGCAAAGGACAATACAACAAATAAAAAAAGGCATGGAATTCAGCTGCTTAGTAAGTTGCTTAGTAGTACAATAGCCATTTTGTGCTCCCCCCGCACTGCAAAATCTGAAGCAATTCTGAAATATGCTCTTGGTCTCAATCGCTTGGAAAACAGAAAGGGACATAATTTCAGAGCGCATCTCATTGTCTAAACCCATGAAGCAGCAGAGCAAGGGGAACAACAACCACTCGTGTAGCCAAAGCAAATGCCCTATCACAGATCATCATGTAAAAGTAGATAAAGAATATATACATTTGGGTAGTGGTGGGAAACAAGCCTAGTTTGTAATTAACAGACAAAGTAGCGAAGAAAAAAAAGATATATTGTGTTTACACTGAACATTTGAAGGCGCCAAAGATGTTTTCAGGAATAGAGTGGCTGCAGTGACCCTAGATAACATTTCAAGTTGTATAGACAAGAAGGTAAACTCCGTTTTTGTTCCAAAAGTAGCACCTGTTACACTCTGAACACAATCAGGTTAAAAAATCGACAGTTCAAAGGGATTTACCAGAAGTGCACAGCTTCACTGCAACCTATAATAATCGATTTTTCATTTGTCTTTCATAAGAACTGGACGGACCAAACTTACACAAAACGAAGCAAGCAGCTACGAAAACACTTTCCTAAAATTAAGGATATCAAACGAAGTTAATAATAATAACATATTAAGTTCCTACCTGCTTGTTATAAATATTGGCTGCAATCCTTTTGCGTAATACCAGTTCCATTGCAGCAGGATGGCTGAGCTGCACAGTAGTCTTCACTATCAAGTAAATTCTCTCATTTTGAGGAGTTACCCTATTCAGGTGCACTGAATCATGGACAGAAGAGTCCCAAGCAGCAGTGGCTGAAACCTATGCAGACAAGCAAAATGGAGGAAGAAAAAGGGAAATCAAAAACTCAATTACTCTAACAAAAGGTATAATTTGCAGTGACTTAACGTGAAGTAAAGCAATTCTTTAACGAAAGAAAAACAAGCGTCATTGAACAAAATGGCATCGAACCTCCTTTTCATAGTGAGGAATTTATCAGAAGAAGCATAAAAGAGGTGTTAAAATATTGGGGAACACAACTGTGAGCACAATCCCTGCATCGTGCAAACACCACATCAGAAGGAAGTCTTCAGAAAGAAGAGGCAGAGAGGAAAGCAGAAGCAAGACTGAAGGAAGGAATACAAATCCTACTGCAACTGTATTAAAAGTTTATCAAATTAAATGGCAAGTCTTCTATCTGTATTGGATTAGGTTATAAAGGCCTATAAAAAATAAACATGCTCCCATCCTGCAGAACATCTTTTTCCTTCCCCCTGCCTTCTCCCCAACTTCAGCATCCCATTTCTTCTGGAAACGGTCTCCTAAGCAATGGCCTGAGTTGGCACAGAAGGCGGAAGAAATGAGTTAAGAAATTTCAAAATGGATTCAGAACCATCCATTTCCAAAAATTCCCAAACTTTATATTTAAAAAAGTAATTGTGTACTACAAAGGAAAAAGTTTTATTTAAACATTATGCTTTGCCTAGCATGCACAATAAATGAAGTAGTTTTCTCTGAAGAATCAAGAGCCTGCAAGAGGAATGATGAAGCAGTGAGGAAAGAAGAAGGGGTTTTGAGTCAGGCAGATGAATTACCCTTCTACCAAGAAAAGCTAAGATTTATCACATTTGAATTAAGGCAAAAGGGCTAGCAAGTCATTATCCTCTTAAATTTTTAAACAAATAGGCCAGAAAATAAAGGCAACACTAGCTATAGATGGTACTTCTAAGACAAAAATATAGTAATAGTAGTTATTAAATATACACAAGTAGAAAATAAAACATTTGAAGAAAGTGTTAACATAAGCTGCAGTTGTCAAGAAGGAGGCTTGCTAACAATTTACCTCATCATCACTGTGTTTTATGATCGGCAGATAAAAGAATGGACTCCCATGCTCCTTTGGTAGTATTGAGTTAACTCCTGATGCATGGGGGCCTATAAGTTGTTCATTGGCACTGAGGTCATCAGCTAATGAAACAAATGTGCAAAGAATGAAATAGTTTTATACCAAAGGATATTAATATATAGAGGCAAAGTTGTAATACAAAGCTGTAATAAAGTCCTACCCATATTTCATGACACTTTTAATCCTGATTAATCTTATTACTATGCAATATATTGAAGACAATTTCAGCATACAAAAGAAGGGAAGTAAAACTAGGCTAAGATTCAGCCTGAACACATTCTCATGTAACCTAAACAGAATTCAAAACTGTTTCTAGTTATTCATAACATAAACTTACCCAGACAGAAAATTTCTGATTTATCCACCTGTCAGCCTAACCAGTTTATCTCTTAGTTAAATCACTTCTGATGTACCAGGGAATCTTGAAATTGAGAAAAGCAGTTCTAGCTACACTAGACTTTTAGCTGAACAAAAAAAAAAAAGTTGCGCAATGATCCATCAATCTGTTTAAATATCCTGTTTGATCTTCTGTCTGCTAATCTCTGCTGATAATGAAAAAAACAAAAAAAAATTTCTTGTGAGCATAAAGGAAAGAATGTATATCGATTTCCAACAGTGGCTTCTAAAGCAGGTATTAATATGTTGCCTATATAAACATCTCTAGTAGCCCACTGACGTACTGGATGTGACAAGGCCTGTGGATCCTCCCCTGCTTTATGTCCAATTTTATACTTACAGACTTGTTTCCTAAACAGTCCTTGAAGGTGGTGCTAACTCTAGTCTCTTGTTGCTCACTGTGTATCTGTGTCCTAAGAATATACAATAATCTTCTCACATGTAAAGCTAAATACCTTTAAAGGGAGATTTAGATTCTCTAACAAAACACCCATTGTAGTCCTAATGCACTCTTCATTAAATTAGCTGTTTAAACCTCTACAGATTGTTCTAACATACAGAATCAGAAGAAAAATAATTTTACAAGCCGTATCAGACAGTGCCATTGCCAGGACTTGTTCCGATTTCTTAGACATTTCAGATGCATTCGTTCATCAATTTATTCATCCAAACTAATTTCTACACCCCCTCACCAGGTTTCTTAATCTGCTATTACAACATACCATTCAAATCAAGGAAGAGAACAGGTATATGTGTTTCCATTCCTGCAGGTGGAATCCTGAAACAAAACAAACTACTGTCAATAAGGAAGGCAAATACATACCTAAGATAATCTGGGCAAACAGATCTCCAAGATTCTTATTAACTGTAACCAATGACTAAACCTGTCAACATTCTGATGGACAATTTGAATGCTTATGTTGCACAGACAATGTTTTGTTTATTTACGTGTGCAGCTAAATGTAATGCTTTACCAAAACTTAATTCACACCACACAGCACGTTTCAGTTGTTGTGAGGATGGTAAGTTTTAAACATCTTTTTGTGTTTCTTATAAAGTTAACTGGTTGTAGTCATCTCATACATAAAGGTTAGCAACCTTTCAAACAACTGGATATGTAACTACTGACAAGGCATTAGCCTTTACATCAATAAATACACTTTTCTCTGCATGACCACAGCACATTTCAGGTGGATATGGGGGGGGAAAAAAGAGGGGAAGGAAATAGCATCACTATATCATTCACCTGAGGAAGAAGAGATATTAGGTATTATCAGAGATACCAGTGTACACTTGATCAGAGCCATATTGTCCACATATTCCCAATTCTAACATGTTGCATTTCTCATTTTTGCACGTCAGTTCCAATGATCTTCATTAAAATACAAATGTAAGTGAAATTAAATGAGGAACGAGAACACTTCCTTTAAAAAAATCATAAGTTCTTCCCTCCCCATTCCTTATCAATGAAATTATCATGTGTTCTACCATTCACTTTTGAACCACTTCTTTACTGAAAGGAGTCAAGCTACAGGATAACTCTCAGAATTTTGAAGAAGTGTAAAATGCTATGTTAAATTCAAAGGTAGCTTTCAAGATCTGAAAATTATCTCAAAGCTACTTTATGCAGTGTGTTAACTAAGCAAACGTTTCTTACATTCGAACCAGTACCTGACCTTCTAGCCTTCTACCAACTAAGTGTAATTGGTAGCATTACAAGAAAATGTAGAAAGTTCTAAAACATTCTCAGATTTTTACCTTGTAATGTGCAATGGTTTTACTGAACGTACCAATTTGCAGGGGCACCGGGAATTCCACTGCCTGGCGCTGGAACAAATACTGCATTCCTCTCTTCTGTCAGCCCTACCCACTGTTCAACCAGCCGGGCTTCCCGTTCTATATCATCCTCAGATTTTTCTACAGTGAGAGAGATTAATATTACATATGAGATACATTTTTCATGGTATAGGGAATAAAGTACTTATGACAGGGACTTCAAGCTTCAGACCTTGTTTATTGCTGATCTTTTGAATCTGCTCATCCAAGTACTCTCTGCGTTTTATCAATGCATCAGACCACCTTTCTCGTACACAGTTTAAATCTTCTTCCTAATATGGAAAGAGAAAACAAAGTTATAAGGCTATGTGGCTAAGATTAAAGGGCAGTGACTTTTGTGATAATTTCATCAGAATTGATATTAAACAGCTTGCATGATGCAGAAAACCTTTTTTCCCCCGATTGACATGCACACTGATTAAGTCCCTCATCACCCATGAATGGAAGCTTATTTGCTTTCAAGTCTGAAATTCCAACAGGAGGAAAAGAAAACGTGACTGCCTCAGTTACTGATCAGAATGATACACCATAAGGCTAATTACTCGCAGAAGTGGCAATCACACTTTGCAACAGCATATGGAATAGGAAAAACAGGTATCATCAGTGGATCATAAGTTCTCCTGAAGATTAGACAGGTCAGTATGCCCTCAAACCTGCACAAAATTCCATTGCTAGCAGCTGCTATCAGTGCAATTAGGAGATTTCTCATGCAAACAAAACCCGTCATGCAATCATGCTTTGTGGTATCACAGAAAATTTGGTTCGTTCTTCTCTGTGATAAGTCAGGAAGCGCATAAACAGCCCGCAAGAAGTTAGTACCTAACTGGTATCTTTGAGATTGCTGTAAAACCTAATACATTATCTTAAGGGATGTCAGCATTCTCACCTAACTGGTTTTACATCTGTAAAGCTGCCTACTAGAAATAAGACTTCCATGTAGAGATCTGTAATGCATTTTATTTTTTTAGGCATTTCCTCTTTTGCCCTTTGTCGCCTTTTAAATGATTCTTGTGTTATGCTTTCGAAACTCTGACTGTCTTGTATTTACTTATCACACAAAAAGCCAGGCTCAAGGTTTGTTTCTGCAGAGATAAAAAAAATTGCTTCACTGAAGCTTCTGTATTCCCCACGCTCGCATCCTCCCCTCTCTCTCCCACTAGCATTTCAGAACACCGCACAATTTAAAAGGTTACGATGTTTTCCTTAGAAAACAAACAAAAACCTCCATGCTATATAATTTGGTTTGGAAAGATGCCTGCAACTGCAGGTGCTTGTTCTTTTCCCTATGATATTCACTGGAAACTGTTTTCATTCTAAATTAAAGCTTCTAGGCTTTTATACACATAGCAATTCCTGTAGCCAGTTAGGAGAGCTGACTGCTGAGTACTAGAGAAGAGAGCACACTGCAAGAGGATAAAGTCACAAGGTAAACTGAAATAGCAATGTTTCATAGCCCAGGTAGCCTCTTAAATGCACAGCATATATATATTTCCAAGCCGCTTTTGCTTGCTCCAGTATGCTTGTTCATTTGAAAGTTGCTGGCTATTAGCATTAGCTGTGCCCCATGCCAGAGGATTGACAGCAACAGCAGCAATACCTGGTAACTATCCATATCACCACCATCATCCTCCTCCTTCTGGTAGGAGAAAATAAATTTTGTAAAACACAAAAGAACATGCATTTCTCTCAACAGAAACTCACACAAATACCCCAAAACACAAATACAAACATTTCTGCCACAAACAAACTTGTAAAATGTTAAAATTACAACATTCAAATAACCGAAGTCTTATTAACAGGTAGAAACAGATCTTTTTTTTCATTACAGACTAGAGCATCTCATCCATGATTTGTGTATTAGTGAATATATTTATTAAAAAAATTTATCATAGAATACAGTGCCAGAAAAAGGACTGAGCAAGCCTGTCACCCATCTCCATGTTTTACAGTTTCATCTGTATTTAAGGCAATAATTACTTGTGGTTCTGAATGCAACGCTTCTGACAAAAGGCACCTCGCTTCCCTGGGTGGCCCATTCCATTTATTCTTTGCCATCACTGTTGAAAGCATGTTTTATTTTCCAACATGAATTTGTCCAGTATTGGTTTGAAGCCATTTATACTTCTTAAAAACTTTTTCTCCTAAATCAAATAGCCCTTTCACATTCAGTGATGGCTATTTCTGATTCTGATGAAGTAACAGTCCCGTCCTTTTTGAAAAGATAAACAGTATTTTCACTATAAGACATTTTCTCTGTTAATTTTCTTTTTTTTCTTCCCCTCAACTTTCACCATCCTTGCAAGGGAGGGAAACTAATGGAGCTAGGAATCTACTATTAATCACCTCTACACGTAAAGGTAAAAACAATTTCCATATTGCTCCTGTTTTGTGTATACTCAAACACCACACTTGTCTCTTTATCAGTTATACAGTAAGTTATAAGCAAAAAAAGCAGATTTAGCACCATATGCTCACATCATACATATTAGCATCAAACACATGCAAAACTGCAAAATTACAATATCACGTCTAAGGTCCCTTATGGAACTATGTTGGGCTGGCTCTAAAACAGCAGAACAAACCCAAAAAAACTGTATAAACCAACACATGAAAAAACAACTGTCTTACCTGGTAGCTGTCCAAGCCCCTTTGCAGTTTGGTTGACCTGGCAGTCACACCACCTACAGAGACTGAAAGAATTGCTTCTACCATGAGAGGCAACGTTCCCGAATGTTGTACGGGTTTCACTGTCACCTGAACTCTGCGGGAATGACCCTGAACAGGTAATTTGAGAGAACAAAAGAAAGACAGAGAGAAAATCAGAGAGAAACTAAGAATAAAATTAAGTATCAATTTAAGCACAAATAAGAAGACAGGGAAAAGATACGTACCTGCCTAAGCTGGAAAATCCCCCCTGTGTTCACATCTTTTGCCTGATGGAGTTCAACTGCAGTATATTCTCCCATCTCATTCAATTCTTGTATGGAAATCCACATTTCTATTCTTCGAGTTACTTCATTCCACCTAAAAAGACATCCCCACAAAAACCAATGGTTGCCTCACTAAACTATATTTTGTGCACCACAAGTATGAGAAAGACTCTGGAAAGCTGATGGAAACATTCACGTGTAATTTTTTTGTACCTGTCTCTCAATGTCCTAGTTTTAGCATGAAGAGAATCAACTTCCCAAACAGAGCTGCCATTGCCAGTACATCTGTGACCCCACACCTCAATAGCAAGAGCTCCTTCTGAAATGAACTCCAAAAACTCCTCTGTGACATTCACCACGTAGTCCTGGCAATGAGAAAAACAAATCACATCCAATCACATGACATAATTGTACCTCCTCAACTAGTTTTTATGACACACCAAACAACTACCTACCTGCATGGTAAAACCACAGTTTGGATCATAAAGCTCAACTCTGGTCAAGAAAGTTGTGAAACATATCATCTCAGCAATTCCTGCTTCTGCATACCGCATTTCATGCTTTGAAACTTTCCATAAGAACAATGTCACAGCTCAAATGATCTTTAAGTTACTGAGCGTACCAAACAAGCATATAAGATGTCATTATATAAACTATAGTTTCCCCCATGCTTTATAGATGACATCTGAATTTAACAGACTAATTAAAAGATTTTTTTCATTTTACTGCATTTTGAAGACGTGATGAAGTGAAATAATATGGCATGCTAAAGTACAGTTAGAAGTTATTAGTTAAATGACTTGATTCCTTCCTCCTTCCCCCAGCGAAACAAGGCTCAAATTCTAAAAAGCTTATCTCAAACATACCATCCTCCCTGTAACACTACTTCATAATAAAAATAGTTACCTTACAGTGAGAGAAGGTCACTGTAAAGTGAGCATCCTTGCTCTGAGGTGAAGGCACATCTGGATCTACCACTGGTGCCACCACTGTTGACTCACATTGATCCCAAAATGTATATTGACAAAAGACAAAGTTGGAGAGATTAGGTGGTAGTCCGGTTGCTTCTTTTATTTTTACCTGAGGAGACAAAACAGATGTTCTCATGAATACGATTTGTTTCTTCTTCAATTGTAAATTGTTCAAAAACTAACTATTTAAACCAAAAGTACCAACAGCCAAGAAGAACTTTTTAAAGGACACTTCCAATTGCTTTCTAAGGATGTCTCTATTTAGGAAATCTGTATTTTGCATATAGAGACATGCAGATGCAAGGAAAGCAGTTACATGCATTTAAGTAGCCCACCCACGTACATGTTTTCTTTGCGGAAGCTGGTAAGTTCAAGTGGAGAATGAAGCACTTCATGACAGAAGAAATGAAATCCAGACTCCACTCATAGATCCCACAGTAGATGATCAAACAAACCATAGGAGATGGTTACACGGACAAACTATTTCCCCTTCTGTGTCTGCCAAGGACAGTCCTTGTAACATCAGTATTTATGATGTAGACCTGCATATACTAGAAACTCATGTGAATTAATTCAGCCACTGGCAACCAGCACCAGTGAGACTGGCCTACACCGAAATGGAACAGAAGAAGCCTCTCTTTAGAGAATTTTAAGCAAGCAATAGCCTACACAGTGTATTACTTCACATCAGACCAACTACATAGTTCTGAAACTGTTAACTTCATCACATGTTCTCACCCTGCAGGAGAGCTTTTTTGCTCTATGAATAATTTCTCCATTGTTATCCATGACTTCCAGACTCCCACTCTCACTGGAGTTCTCAGATGAGTCATCTCCTTCTACTACGCGTTCTGGGACAGACCCAGTGACTCGCATAACTTCAACGTGCAACCGTCCTGCAACCTAAAGCAAGACAAATACCATGAACCCGTGCACAAGGGACTTAAGAACATTAAGATGGTAAATCTAACTCTAGGTGTGCAGAAGCAGAACTGAACAGCTCTCAACCACCAAACAAAAAGCAACAATGTCAAAAAAAAAGAGAAAAAAGGAACAGAAAAATAACTATATGTATGCAGAACTTTCTAATTCACACACAACAGAAAACGCATAGAGTGTCATGACTGTACATCAGAACCTTAATATGCTGGGTTTTTGCTCAGTTACCTACATCGACACTATGAATTTTATTCTACTATTTTACTAGTTGAGCAATTGTAAACAATTAAACAGAAAACATACATAGCAATTTGCAAAACACTTATTCACTGGGAAACAAGACATTAAACATTGTTTGCTTGTTAAAAAAAAAAAAAAAATCGGTGTACGTTAGACACAAAGCCATGTTACCCCCCGCAGGTATGTATGGGCGCGCAGGTGTGCCCAGCCCGCTGTACGTCTTTGGCTTTACCTCCCCCTGCTGACTGATGATGGGCACAGCGTACTGCAGCTTCACGTCATAGAAGAGGCACTCCAAAAACACATTGGCGACACCAATTAAGTTGTGATTCTCTTGCGCTTCGTAAAAAGGATCACCTCTTTTGCCAATCAGCTTCCTTATCTGTTTTAAAGGTCGTAAAAGTCATATAAAAAAAACTGTAAGCGTGGGAACACAAGATCAAATAACAACATAGTATAAGATCACGGCACAATAATTAAGTCTCTACCAATCGTTTCTGTTCCTTCCTGTTACACAAGTAGAAAAGGTACTATGAACATATCACAAATCTGAAATGAAATCTTTGAGATGAGACATTATACAATCCTCTCTTTAGTATGGGATATAGTCATATGATGACCTACATTTTTTAGTGATGTCAAGACAAAGCAGATTTTACCATGAGCAAGCACAGTAGCCATTGATTTCAAGAAGTTTCACCTTACTTTTCTGCTCTGTTTACACTTTTTAAATGAGGACAAATCATCCCCAGGTTGAATAGCTGGTCTGGCTGCTGGGTACAACTACAATGGCAAAAGGGAAGATGCAGAATGACTCCCGTTTTAAGCCTACAATTGTTCTTCTGACTCCCACAGAACTGAGATCACATCTGCAGCATTTTCTACGCCAATACCCCATATACAGCCACAAAGAATTCATGCAGGTTCCTAGCACAATATGCACTCCTCAGCGGACTTGTCAGCTCCTTCCCTTCTCCTTCGTCTTCAACACATGCATTTGACCTACGTGTTTCTATGTAGCACATAGACCACATGCATTATGGATGACATAGGTCATGGCAAGGACGATCCTGGCTCAGGCAGACATATTAATGTATTCAAAGGATGTGCTATCAATTCTTACTAAAGTCAGCAGCAAAATCATCGTTGTCTTCAACAGGCACAGATGAAGTGCTTGACTTCCCCTGTGTTATGATTTTAGAGATTCCCATTGTCCCGTCCAAGGCATGTAACAAAGGCACAACAGCTGTTCAAACATATTTGAGAATGATTCTTGACACAAGTCATTTAGGTGCTTCCTATCAGCCACAAGACAGCAAGATATACTTCCTACGCAGTTCTACCTGGATACCTAGAGGACACCTTCTGGAACACCGAACCTCATATCTATCTCTTGCCAGTTAACAAGCACACTTTTGACAAGTGTCACACTTATTTGCCAAGGTTAATGTACTATTAAAATTATCAGGAAATGCCACTTAGTTTTCATGGAGATACTGATGTTGACTAAGTGCCTTCAGTTGATTTCCTCACCACTTTAAGGTTGGGGGACATACAAATGAGTATTTCACATTTTAAGATCAAGTTCTACCCCACTACTATGCTCTGCACCTTGAGTGTATCTAAGCAGCATCTTTGCTAGTTTTGATACTTACCACAATTTAATAATTTTATTTCTAATACAGTTTTCCTGCTTCTATTCAGAGCCTGTGCCTATCTGCATGGCACCTATATTATGCGAGGTAAACTCTTAGTGGCATCATGAGTCACTATCTCAACACAATTATATCTGACCTCAGCACATTTATACCTGAGAATGCAAGTGAGGATAGGACATAGCTGTGCTTTATTATGCATGGGCATTTTGAGTATTTAGTATTATTCATAGTTCAAAAAAATATCACAATACTGTACCCTTTCATAGACAAAGTCATTGCACTTGATCTGTACACTATATTAAAAGGGGTTAAAACAAACTCCATCTCTGATCGCTTTCAGAAAATCTACACAATACCTCAGGAATTTTCTCCTTCCACTCTTGATAGAGGTCTCTCATGTCAATCAATTTGTTCTCTAGTTTCTCGATAGTCCACACTTGAGTACCTCTTCCTTTTCTTCTCACTTGAATAGCAGGCTCGCTTACTATTGCGCCCCTCTAAATCAGAGGAAAAAATAATCACTGCAGGAAAGGTGCGTGTAAGTAGTTTAATTCTTCACTCAAACTGCATTCCTAAAACAGAATCAAATACAGAACATGCAGCTTCTCTCTGCATGCCAGCCATACTATCTCTGTCCTCAAACACAGCACACCCTATACATCTCTGAGGATCCTGACCTCTTTGTCCTTCTCAGACAACTTCTATTCACACAGGAACATTAACACTCTCAATCAAACCACATATGACAAGCACATTATCCTAATTGCTATCATTATATTTACAGCAGGCACTACAACTAGAAAACCCTCAAGACAAAAAAAACGTAGGCATCTAATAAAAACTGGTAATTTTTGCAAACAACTAAAATGCAGGTTTTACAGCAATAGAACACAGATGTCTGTTCACAAACCACATGCACATATGGTGATCATACACTTGAAAGAACAGCAAGAGCCATACTTAATGCCACGTTCTCATTTTTATTTATAATTATGCACTTTCAATATATTAAAGTCAGATAGTACCCATATTTTGCTTATGCACAATCTAACAAAAGTAACATTTTGTGGCCTCAAATTAGATATTATATACATCTACATATTTTAGATTAGCCATAAAACTACAATTTTCTAGCATTCTTTGCTGTCATTACCTTTTTGTTGGCACTGAGGTTTTCAGCAGGGATCTGAAGTGTTACTTGATAATCTGTTAGCTTACTCATTTCTTCTGCTAAGAAGTTTGCTTCTCTCACCAGCGTATTTGCCTTTACTATCTGCTCTCGAAGTTTAGCCAGGCTCTGTCGAAACAATTCATCCCTGTGGTGCAGTAGGTAACATGAAAAATACACAGATACCTATTTCTAATATTGGAAAGCTGCAAATAGAGTTGCTAACAAAGACTTTTCTGAAACAAGTTTAAGAAAAAATGTTGTATAGCACTATGTCAGCAAACATGAAACAGCGTCAGACCATTTTACTGAGGAAATGCAGTGATCACGTATTAAACAAACGTACCACTTTTGAGATAAGTCTAGCACAGTAATGCCCAAATAAAAGGGCACAGTACAGTAGGAGTTGTTACAGTGATGATTTGTTAAAAGCCCTAGGGACATTCCTAATTTTCAAGAAATGAAATAATTGCAGTTGTCTTTGTCTTTAATCTGGAGTCCTGTTCCACAGGAACTACCAGCCCCAACATGTGAGACTTATCTAGATAAAACCTGCTTTTCCTCAGATCGTGATGATGGAACCTGCAATCACTGCAGGCCAAAGCTTTACATTACAGCTAGGGCTCTGCAGTGCTACAGACCCTCAGACCTCCCCTCTATACACTTAAACCATCTCAAATGTACACATTAAAAAAAAAAATATTAAAAATTTTAAGTCCTATATACCTGAAGTACCTTTTAAGTAATAGAGGAATGAGCACAGGTTAAAGCTCGTGCACTCCGTACAGTTAACAGCTTCTGGAAAAATTCCAAAAAGGTTTCTAAGGCCTGTCTAAGCAAATCTGTTCTAACCCAACACCTGGCAAACCTGCTGTGACACATACTATACCTCCACCTCCGATACTAAGATACGCACTCTACCTGGGATTCTTGTCTTTAAATTGCCATTTAAAAGTATCACGATTATCCTCTGAGCAAATGCGAAGTCCTCCTTTCTTTGTAATCCCAACAGTACTTACTGCATCTCATAATCTTCATAAAACTCAAGATCAAACTTCAGATATTTCAGTGACCAGCACTCCCCTGTATGATTTTTTAGCTTTTCTATGCAAAGCCCTACTGAAACACAGTACGCATTGTGCGCATATACACTTCTAATTTCTACAAAATACATTACATTACAGACATCATAGGAGGAACAAGTAAACTTATGTTCCTTGCTGTGAATACAGGCAAGTTTGCCTATTTGCCTTTATTCAGATAAGCTCAGATCTTTTGTATGTATGTATAGTAGAAGCCACAAACAACTGTTAATATGCCTTTCAGCCCCTGACAGAATTCTTCATGAATAGATAGCTCTTTTCAAAATATCCCAAATAACAGCCTGGGTAATTCAAATTGCACTCTGTTGGTTCCCTGATACCAAAGTGGTAAACAACCAGCAGTGTTAGAAGCAGCCCTGAATTTTAGTGCCTTCAACATGCTAAAACATGCAGCTTTGTGTCTCTCCCCTATCTAGCCTAAGTTTGCAACAGAGGTGGGTTTTGTTAGATCTTAAAGAGCTGCTACTATCAGTGGACTTTTAGTCCACTTCCTCCATATCTGCTCCTGGCGTTACACGGGAAATTCCTTTCCCTCTGCCTCTTGCTTCTGTTGTCCAGGCCATCGAGATTAAACGAGCAATCCCAGACCACGGGAGTGACACATTCTGCAAACAGCTATAATTTTGGATTCACCCAGAAAATGAAGGTAGAGTCAAGAATTAGTCACTAAATAGTACTTAATACTGAGAGTGCATTAGACCTGCAACCACCGCGAGACAGCTGCCTGGCTTGAGAAACAGAAGGCAGCTTTGATCTGTAAGTGCTGTAAGAACCATGGGATTCAGCTACAGCCAGTCCCTTCCTTGATCCAGGAAACTGGCATCTGGCGAGCTGTTTGGGGAGGCTCCCACACTGATCTTGTCTTAGCTAGATCCTTGAAAAAGGAATGGTTTAAGACTGTAAGGAGGACTTATGAGTAACTCAACCAATTACTATGGGCAGTTCTCACGACAGTTGCATTCCTCTGTATATAGCTGTGCCAGCACCCTTCCAGAAACTCCAGCAAAAAAAAAAGTTTCAGATAGGATTTCTTAATTCTTACTACACAAGACATATGACAAGCTCCATCAGGATATTAACCAAAGCAAATACCCACTGAACAGGAAATTCTGAAACAATTATTTAAGCCAGACAAGGGAAACTTACATCTGACACTCACGAGGTGTCACTGCAAGTCTCTGGCATTCTTAATGCCAGGTACAGAAAATGCTGAGCTAAACCTCTGGTCCAGTACACCACCACCCCTCCACACTCCGACAAATTAAATTTGTTGAAAGTTACAATGGGTTAACTTTATGCCAACAGGTTTTAACACCGGGTCAGGTGTCATCTGTCCTTCCATAGTCAGCACAAAGCCAGAATAAACTCTGTGCAACGTGTTCTAGCTGATATGACAGATAGAACCACGTGCCTGCATCTGATACCTATCAAATTCATCTTGCTGGTTGATCCAGTAGAGCTCAGCTTCATTTGCAGTGGCCACAGAGCAACAGCTAAAACTTCACTAATCAAATCCCGTACAACCTGGACACTTGGCTCTTTTGCACGTTCTTCACAACCAGTGTTCCCAGTTTTTCCTGCATTTCTTGCCCTCTGGCCAGTTGGCTGGTAAAACCCTCTCAGCACCACGTTACCATGCTTTTACAGCAGAAATCCCTCAAAGATTTTTTTTTCTTGTTTCTTTTTTAAGAAGATTCCATTTTTTCCCCTTTTTTTCAGAAGCCCAAACCTCTTTTAGAATTATAAATAAATAAAAAAATATACCTCAGAGGATCTTCTGGAGGACAGGAAACTGATAATTAGTTCTTCCAGAAAACTGTTTATTTGATGCCATGCCACCAAAACATTATCAGACTCCTTGCTGATCACAACGAAAAGCCTCCATGCTCCTCTTTTGTACAACACAGCAAAGCACAGACTTCAGGTAGTTAAACAGTTATATAGAGTAAAGCATTCACCCATGCAATCCAGAGGCAAAAATGCTTGTTCAATGCACAGCTCCTCCTAAGAGACATCTAACAACTACCGAGAAGAGAAGGCTGGCAGAACACCTAGCCTTGATATCACTCCAGATTCTCCTTTTTTATGTCATTCCATGGTTGTGGTGGTTGGTTTATTTTAAGTTGATCACAATTACAATTTTTTCTTCTCAGCTCTCAAGGACAGGCAGAAAGTTTTTGCTACTTCCTTTTCCCTTCTGTTGCATCTTCCCTTGCCAGTAAGCCCAGTTCTCTGCTGCTGAAAGGGTTATCACTGATTTTTTGATGGCCTCGCTGTGCTCAAAACAGTTCTGAATAGCAATGATTCCAGCAAGCGCATTTCTTATTTTGCGCTCCTTCTGCAGCCCTAAAAGAGTCTGCAAATCCCAACAATGACTCTGCAATGCTTTACATTCAGTTCCCAATAATTCTGGTTTTAGCTCTTACAGGGGCAAACAATTATTTTAATTAAAGTTTAAACACAGCACCACTACTCTGTATGCTTGCCATGGAAAACATTCTAGTCATTGCTGGTGAATGGGTCAACAGTTTGTTATTTCTTTAGGTTTTTTTTTCCCAGGCCAAACTGGGCAGAAATTATAAAACAAAACCTTGCACAAAAACTAAACCAAGATCTGTTCTGTTCTATTTCTAACACTCTGAAGTTGAAAGCTGCAATACAATCGTGGCTATCTTTATTAGGATCCTCTTGTACATGGATTTATTTTTTTTTTAAATGGTGGAGAACAAGCAAAAATAATCAAAATAGGAAAGAGCACTCAAATTCACTACATATAGAAAAAAGGCTGAGTGAATAATGAAGCTTCTGCTTTAAAAGAAAATAGATTTAAAAGAAATCTACAAGAAACCTGTGAGTGAATCTAGTAATTCTTCCTGCTGAATTAACCCAATGACAGAATACTCATTTGTATGCCGAAAACCTAAATCATCTTGGTTGCTGGCCCTAGAACTTCTCTCCATGAAGTTGACTTCCTTTGCTCCCCAATGATACTAAGAACAAGCTTCTCTCATTGTCAAGATGCAAACACACACGTGCTGCTTAAGCTCTGCTCACATCTTCCTAGTCTGCTTTTTTAACAATCCCTGCAAATCTCTCGATGATCTTTCACCAAGGCTGCATTCAGGTGCCACACTACTCCTTTGCAAAGAGGCAAGCCTCATGGCAAGCCTTTTACTTCCTAAATAGCTCAAAGATACTCTATTTGACTATTCTGCAGTTATCAAACTCTTCTAAAGCTGGGCTTAGTTTTAGAGACACATACACAGAACATTTAAGGACTCCCATTTTCTGTATTTTTTTTTAATGGTTTGCTCTCACTATATACTCTCAACACACAATACTCCTTAATGGACTCCTTAGCCTGAGTTGACAAATTTACCTCTGTGCTATCCTTTTTTCCTTTCCAGAACTAACTTAAATAATAATTGCTAAACCAAACATTTCAGAAGCCCTTTTCTATTTTAAAAAACAAAAAAAAAAGGCTATAATGTTGATCAATAAAAGCTAAGTTCTCATTTCATCTGTGTGTTAAATCACACAGGAAGATTTTGTACGCACATTATGCATCAGAACTTAGTCCTAAATGAAATGCTAACACTTTTGGTGGAGGCAGATCTTGTACTGCACGTCAACTCCACCAAAATATATTATCAGTTTCTGACAGACAGTTAGAGTCTCATCTTTCACCCTTTGTAGTTCTTATAATTCCTTTAACTCCAGTATTCTCACCTCTCTTCTGTCCAGAGATTTACTTTCTGCTGTGCAGTCTGTGCAGTGTAGGAGAGTCTGTCGCTGCCATGCTGATGCTGCCTTTCTGGAGAGAGCTGCTGCCGCAGCAGCTCTAACTCACGTTCATACATCAGCCGCTGCTCCTCAAGAGCACTCCGCTTCTCTTCCAAGTACTGTTTCTCCAAGATCTGGACCACATTTTGTACTGGGTCTAAAAAGAAAAGGAAACAAAAAAAAAAAAGGAAGAAAAAAACCACAGAAAAGTGAGAAAATGCCATTTCAGCTCTACAGAACACTCATTATTTATTTGGTAACAGTCATCACATATCCCAGAGTCGCTGCAAACACAAGATGGCCACTGCCCCCCAAAACAGCCAAGAAATTAAATATTGCATTAAGTAAATAAATCCAAACAAGAAAAAAAAATATGGCATGCAAAGAGGCTAGAATAATGGTTAAGACCCTTGTCTACTGCATACTTCGGTATTGGGAAGTTATAATATGTTCCAGGATCCCAGTAGGAAAAAAAGAATAGATGGAAAAGGGAACAAATTAATAAGAAGAAAACAAAGCAAAATACAAGGGAAAATGATGTTAACCAGAGAAGGAAATTATTTAAGGAAGTAAAAAGCAATTTACTTTCTCCATTCTGGCAGAGAATGAAACATGCTGGAAAGCTGCAGGAGAAAACTGAGACAAACAAATGGACTGACTCATCACACATTGCACTGCACCGAAGCGGTTCACAGCACTGAAACAGGCAAAGTACATTCTGGAAGTGACTTCTGCATTTAGCTTTACAAACCACATTTCTTCTTAGTATCAACCCAGAACGAATATCCATTTGGATATTCTATCCTGAAATAACAACTGCTTATGTCAATTAGCTACAGTTAAACCTAAATTGCATTCAAATTAAAGAAACATTACTCTGTCTGTTCCTGTGTTTAGGTTCAATGCTCTGAAATAGCAATTAAATGGAATAAGCTCCCTCTATATACTACCAGTATATATCTGCTTCATGTATGTACATCTGACAGCTTAAACAGAGCAAAAAAAGTGGTTTGACAGAGGAGCAATCTAGATGAATACCTGAGTGACAGCACATCACCTCACAGATTGCTGATTCTGTACATCAGAAGGGGAAGGGAGAGGGGGAAGTTCCATAGCTGGCGTAGTGGAATATTAGGGTAAGTACCGTAGCAAGTTTAGGACATGCCAGGATTTTCAAATGCAAAAAACTTCATCTTTGAAACAATTGTTTGTGACACCTCTTGCATTTTGCAAATATTAAAAAAAAACCAAAAAACCCCCAAAAAAAACAAAACCCAAAAAACCAAAGAGCTGCTGTGACACTTAAGGATGACAGTCTGTCACAAAGGAGGGAGAAAAATAAACCTAGATTTAATTACACTGTCCCACTTTGGAACTAGAGGTGTGCTTCTCCAAAAAAACCACAACCGAACATGTTGGTGTGATTTAGTTATGAACCATCTTGCCCTCACTACCAAAACCCAGTCCTGTAAGATTTTGCACAAGTGTTCCTGATACTACAATGCTACATGAAAACACAATAAGATTTGGGTTACTGTAGCATGCAACAGAGGAATCATATGAAAGGTTCTGCAGGTTTTTCATAAGCAGTAGTGTATGTTGGTCACCATAACATGCACGTACACTCTCCCAAAACCCACATCCCTTGTATCTTCACAAACAAATGTGTTATTACTGTATTCAGCAATATAGAATAACTTAGTACGTACTAGAACTACTGAGACCAATTTTGCTAAAGATAATCCAACTCACTGTCTGTGATTTTGACGTACACGACTATTTAGGCAAGTCATTTTATAAAACAAATCCTTCCTATTATAAATGTCAGAGGAGCAAACAGGATCTCCAGGGTTCTGTTGTTACAGTGGGTTTGTATTTACCTCTCGGCATCCTTATTTGAAATATTAAGACTGACATAAAGCATATTTTCAGTTTTAGCAGAAAACAAAGACTAATGCAAGTTGCTACTGTGGCCCTACCCTTATCCAGGGAAGAAATCACTGGGTTCATGCAAAGGCATCATAAAATACCACCACAATGGTAACTATAAAGCACAAAGTTAAAAATCAGTCAGCATAAATAGCAACCAAATAGCAAAACAGTGAAGCATAGAAGTGTCTTAAAATAACCAGAAATATTAATTTTTAGTACACGACATTCTCAGAAAAACAGTTAGCTATTTTTAGCTTTTAAACAGACAGTGCAACAAAAACAACTGACTGAACCAAGTTCTAATATTCTGGACTACAAACCAAGTTATTCATGTTGATCTGCATCATCCTCCTCCTCCTAACTTCTCCAGATAATACCAGAATTACCTTCACATACAAAGGTTTTACTGGATAATCCCTAAAATTGTTTTCATTATGTGAAGAATGGTTGAGAAATCAGGTATTATGCAGAAGATACAGAAGAGGCATGGAAGAAATTAAAGCCCTCTATTGTGTTTGCAAACACAGGAAATGAATCTAAGGCTGACTCATTAAGACAAGACTTTCCTAAACTGCTCAAAGACCAGCTCTGAGTTCAGGGAGCAGATTTCCTTGATACAAGTGACTTAATACAGATTTCCTTAATACAAATTCCAGGCACATATATTTACAGGTTCACAGCCACCACAAGATCAAATATTTGGAAACATGTAAAATATTTGGAATGAGATGCAAGAGTCTAGTCTAAAAATTCCTCATTTAAACGAAAGCCATTACTGTTGGGGGGGGGGGGGGGGGGGAAGTATTTGCTTGTATTGAAATGCAAAAGGAAAATCTCCACTCTTAGAAAAGTCTTCAATTTAACTTTTGAAAGACTTTACACAGAAACTCCCAAGCCTTTCACAGTGAAAAAGCAAAATATGGTGTGAATAATAAACATCTAGTTAGAAGATTAAAAAATAAAGTCAAGTTTTTCACAATTCAGAAGAACTACAATAGTGTTTAAGTTAGATTTAAACACCATGTTCCACAATTTTGGATTTCTCATACAAAGTCAAATAAATTAGGGAAGATTCTACCCAAAACCTGCCAAATGCACAGCAAATTCCATACTGTGTTAAAAGGCCCAGGTCCCAATCTTTTACATATATATATATATATATATATATATATATATATATATACGTGACGAGTTCAATGGCCCTGAGAAGACTGCTCGTATGCAGTTAATCCTCTGCAAAATGTTAGAATGTTAACACTGAACCAGAAGAAGGTACTTTCTCCATACGATGAAGAGCATTTACTACCTTGCTGCAATGTCACTTAATTCACATCTGGAACCTGTTAATCCAGTAACAACAATGCTGAATTAATTCCTTAAGATTTCATGTAAGTGCATTTTTCTAAACAAGTGGGAAGAAGATTATGACACAGGCTGCTTTGCTAAGTTTCATCAAAATCCCCATCCCCAGCCGTAACAACAGTTTTGTTTGCTTAAATGAGAAGCTGGGTAACCTAATCACATTGTTTACATAACCACTGCACCCTATACAAGAATAAAGTAAACTTCTTTGCTGCATTCTGTGTTTGACCAACATCACAAATTAGCAGTACAAAGCTGATCTGACAGAATCCCACAAAGAAAGTTAACAGGCTGAAGGGACGAAAGAATCTGCATGTTTTCTTTACAGCTGTTTTCAAAGCTACACATTTTCTTCAGAGCTTCTCTGGAGCCGGATGCAGTATGTGACACTTCTGTACTGGTTAAATGCTATAAAAACAAATGTGCTTGCGCTCTGGAGAAGCTAGGCTATTTATCTAAAGAAGGTTACTGTTCTCAAAAAGATCAAGGGGGAAAAAAAACCCAAAACCTCTTGCTTTGGGCTATATCAATACATGCCTATAAAATAATTATCTGATGAAATTTTTAAAATACCCCTTTATACCCACCTAGGGTTTCTCCAGAGAATACAAATAGAATTAATTGTCTTCAGTTATCTAGTTATTTCTTCTTCCTGACCTGTATTTATTTTTCATTTTAAGGAAGAATAAATAAATGGTATTGCAACAAAGCTGCTTTACTTCTTACACAGCAAACTGGAAGCCTGTGAGCAAAACTGTATTTTAACTATACCATTGAGAAGAACAGAACCTGGAAGCACTAGCTGGCTTCCAATCAAAAGACCAGCCGATGATCCTCACAGTCACTTGGTTTTGTCAGGGCTTTATTATCACCTACTACTCCAACTTAGTGAAGCAACACCTACGTGGCAGGGGGCAGAAGAGACAAGAAGCAGAAAAATTGGGTTCTGATGCCTCTGAAACTGTGCAACGTGTATGACTGCTAACACTTGCTGTGCCTTAGAAAGTATTCTAAAGAAACAGCGAGGTCTGCACTGCACACAGCAAAGACACAGAAAACAACCGACCAAGACAAAAATCAGCCTGGATCACAACCAAAAAAGCCTACTGAACTAAAATGTTAAAACACTTGAAATATTGTGAAGAATCATTTCCATCAGCTAGATAACAACACAAGAAAAGCAAAAAATGTGCCCCCCCCCGCCCCCTTCAAAGAACACTGACTCATTGTAGACTGCTACAGTTTAGTCAAATCCCGGTTAGTGACAAGCAGATCAAGCATCAATTAATGCTTTCAAATTTCTCCAGCAGTCTCATGCATGAGCCAATCAAGTTCAAAACCTTTGTCCCAGTTTTGGCACAGATACGGGATGGTCTGAGGCCTTAAGACAGGCAACAGAATCTTCACGAGGGACGACAACACTGAAGACCACCAGGATGGCAAATTCATCTGAAATTCATCTCCTGGTACGAGTGAACCATAATGAGAATATTTCTGTTATCAAACAGTAATTTCACATCAACTTAAATGATCTGACCCTGTTACTCACTCACACAAGAAATCCCATTAAAATCAAATTGTAAAAAAGTTGCTAACTCTTGCTAGAACATTATGCATATGAAACCATCATGCTCTATTCAACAGTAAGACAGAGAAAGTTAAAGAGGAAACCAAGAAAAAAAAGTAAATACTGTATTTCAACAAGTAAACCACAGCAAACAATGGAAATACTGCGAAGATATGAATAAAGAACAGAAAGCAATGAAACACCTACGGTGTCGTCTTGGTCAGTGACCAAAACCCAAGTATTTGCCTCTCAAATTTTGTGTATTAAAAAACCTGTACAAAGCATTCAGTAGTTTACCGAGTTTTTCAGCATTTCTTCATACCATATTATATTATATGAACGATGACTTGCCTTCTGGAAACCACAAAACCACCATATTGCTTTATATACACCATACTATTATTTCATATATACTGTATTTTACTATACTGGCCAAAAAAAAGGATCACAATAGGTTTTAACAAAGATTAAATAAAATATTGAGAGTGATCAAGCATTAAAACCACACTAGCTGGCATCTGACTGTTGATTTGTTATCATGTCAGTGTTTTCCTACTAAGGTTAAAATGGTGTCAAATAATATTTGATACAAAAGGAAGGATGAAATTAACTGAGCCGTATCTGGAGCACCCTTTTGTTTGCAGTAACTTGCAAAACCAAGACATTAGTAGGACTGAGAAGATGATTTGACAGGCATATGATTACAATTCAGCTGTACTATAACAGAGAGCAGATGTACAGACAAAATTCTGTGTCAGGGCACAAACCAACTACTAATTTTTGTGTGTGTGTGTGCGTGTGTGTCTGTATTTATACCTAGGTGCATATATATTTTTATACGCATTTACATATACACACACACACATACACATTTTTATATGCATTTACATATATACACACACATATATATACACACACATGTATTTTTATATGCATTTATATATACACACACGCACACATACACACACATATATACACACGTGCGCGTACGTGCGCGTACGTATATGCGCATGCGTACGTACATGTGCGTACGTACGTGCGTATATATGCCTAACATTGTTTCTGTAAAATACCTGTTTCTGAAAATGCTCCAAAGGCCCCTGGAGCTACTGCACCACTTGTTTTACCCAGAAATTAAGTTCTGTGCTGAATTTGTTAGACAATTCAAAAGAACATTTTAATCCGGCAGCTGCCTTACCATTACTATTCAGTGTCTTCATAATAACTTCCATTTGTGCAAACTCATAGTTGTAGTCCGGTTCTGAAGAAGCTTCACTAGCTGCATCCAGATCATGCTCTCCTAATGAACTTTCTTTCTCAAAGTCTTTCAGCCAATCTCGTCGTTTCCTCTTTGGTAAATTGATTCTGCGTAAAAATTGAAATTCAGTTTCTAAAAAGTTTACGTAGGACAGTGGAAGAAAAAAAAAAAAAAGGCTAGATGTAAAGAGGCTGGAATGCAAATAACAACTATTACCTAAAAAAGTGGTTGTTTCCCCATAATATTCTATCTCCATGCCATAACTGAGTGACAGAACATACCAGTGCACCATTTACACAGGATCTGAAAAAAGAAAATACGACTTCAGTGAAGTCCTAAAAACAAAAGGTTGAAAAGCAACTACATGATCTACTGCTTCTCCCATCTACAGACAGTGATTTGTATCATATGATGCACAAATCTGCTAGTTTCTCACTAAAGAATCAACAGGAAAGTTACCGGTCTGATTTCTACTGTCAGAATTAAACACAAAGCACCTTTCCCTTCCAGCTTTGGCTGGAACAACTCTTCAGTAAACATACAGACAACATCGCTTTTAGTTGCACAGTTTTCTTTAAATGCCCATTTTTCAAACTGGGTCACTGCCTGCTTCTTATAAACAGTCTGCAAACTTAGTTGCATACAAATCCTACTGATAAAGCTCTCCAAGATACACGTTAGTCAACACACAGTTGTAAAATATACTGTTAACATACTCTGCATTCAAGCGTAAGAAAAGACCCTTAGATCCAAGTTTCATTCTTTCAACAAATGGAGCCTCTATTATTAAGAAGGATCTATTTTTGTGAACATCTGGTATACTGCTGTATTTGTATTTAGGTTTTCCGTAATTAAGTTTCAACCATAAAATGGGAAAAATGGAGCTGTTGAACTTCTGCATATGTGAGTCACAAAGCAGAACATTTTATTTGAAAGGGAAAAAAAACTGAAGTAAAATGAAAAAAGCCTTTTCAGATGCATTGTTCCAAATTCAGCTGTCTCTCTTAAGTAAGTCAGCACAAACATGTAAGCATTTGATTTAAAACCAGATTTTTATTTTTTTCTCCAATGAAATTTGGTAACTAAATTTCTGTTGACACTAGTATCTTAAGAACTGATACTTAAGCATTGCAGACTAGGCACTAGTAAAATAAAGTACGTTTTTTTCTACTGACATGTGCCTTTGTTCTTGCCAGTCAAAATGACTGATTTCCAGCACAGTAACTCTATCACCACAAGTCTGAATCCCATCTGTTTAAAATTTTGTACTGCCAGCTGCAGAAGAAAAATGCAAATGCCAAGAGTTATTTTACTGAAGGCAGAACGAAAGAAATTGGATTTTTTTAAAAGTGTGACTCAAACTTCTGTTTCTCCTTCTAATACTAATCTACATTTTATTTAGATATTCAGATTTCAGTCAGGTAGCATGACTATTAAATAGGACAAAAGTACAGCTTATCACACGTCACAGATGAAGTGAAAAGACATTTACAATTCCATCCAGGAAGCCACAGTGCTCCCAAAATAAAAAAATAATTAAGATACAGAAGTAGGAACAAAAGGAGAAATGTGACTTCACACTGCATATTTACTAGACACAGCAGTAATAAAAGATTTAAAAAATAAATTTAAAAATCACAAAAAAATTTAAAGATCTTCAGATCTTTAAAACACCTATTTCCCACAAAATGTTGAGCTTTGCAACAGGAACTACTCACGAGGCACAATTTATCCACCTCCATCACGACACGACACTATCCCATCGCATGGGTCGGGATAGCCAGCAGTGTCTCCATGATCCTGTTACCACCCAGGATACAGACAGGCAACGGTCCCCCATTCCCGCTGAATACCTTCTTGCGATGGTTTATTCTGAGCCAAACACGTTGCCTGTTATGTTGCAGAGTGGGTGGGTGGGTGAGCATGTGTGTACACGAGTGGGGAATCTCAGTTTTATCACTTTTAAGTAACTGTTTATGTCACCTATATTGAAGCCACTCATTGATCAGAATGTAAGATACTTCCAACTGTGAAATAAAAATGCATGTAAATTATCTTCTGGTAAAGAAAAGCAAACACTTCACTGGAAAGTGCTGCTGATCTTCCTTACCTTGCATTTTCTTTTGGTGTGAGTGTGACTTCTCCATCTAAAGCAATATCAATCTCACAGTGTTCTGGTTGGATTCCTATACCAAAGAGCTGTATATCCTGAGAGGTATCTGCACCAACCCTTGTGTGATCCTGGAAAATAAGCTGTTACTAAGAGACAGGCAAACTATCACTGTTTATATAACTAAGAAAATATTAGCTAAAGCACAGACTGCACAATCTACGTGCTCTCCTTTCCTAAGCACTTCTACAGAGCAGAAATGGTGCCACAGCAGATTTGAAGACTGTAAAGGTCACACACAAGCTGCTGTTCTGCTCTGCACTTTATCTTCATATGGGTTTAGATAAAGCAAAATAAAGCAGTTGACACATAAATTCTGATTTAAAAATATTCTCAGACTATGCTTGCATACAGGCAATAAATGCAAATAATGCAGAAAACCAGCCAGGTTCATAGAGGCTTATATAGAGAGCATGGTCAGTAAAACTAGGTGCACGGAATTGGCTACTTTTCATAAAACACCTATATAGCAACTCAACTAAACATACTAATCTCTACGTAATTTCAAGTCACATTGTAAATTCTGCTGAAATACTTCACTGTTGAAAGAGAAGCTGTGCTTTATTTGCTACTGTTCAAATACAGAAGCCCTATCTCAGCCACTAAAGCAGAAAAGTAACTATAAAAATAGACAGGATAGTCTTTCATATCTTATTGACAAGGAGCTCACAACTCCTCACAAACTCACTAGGTTTGTATTTGACACTATTTTCACTCTGACATGAGACTGTGCTAAACAAAATGGTATGAAAGCTAGTGGCACTAGGAAAAGACATTTCTGTAAATCTTTAACAGTGCCTTTTTTTTCCCCCTTTTCTCTTACACTTAAGCAGTTTACTCTCACTGATTACTACTAAACATCATCTCTTTATGATTAACTGATTGAGTATTTAAAGTAATCCTCAGTTCACTAACAAAAAGAAGGATCTAACACGAAGCTCTCGCTTCAAGTTCAGCCCAAAAGGCAATTCTATGCACATCCTGTCTGGAAATGCTAGAATTTGTCTCAACACTGGCACACATTAAGCACTTCTCCCACTGTTGGTAATCAGGAGATCAGTTAGGAAAACAATGAAGCTGAACTGCAAAGGGAGAACAAAAGCCTAAACAATAGGAGGTGGCCTATCCTATTTTGCTGCAACTAGTCTTAAAAATCTAAATACGAGCTGAATAAGAAATTGAGCCAGAAATTCAAAACAATAAACAAGTGTCCTTTCATTCTGTGTAAACATCCTGTTCGCACTCTTACCTTTAAATAGTAAACCAAAAGCTCATTGAGCGCAGGGTCCGCATTCAGGTTCACCAGGTAACATTTGTCATCCCCAACCTTGATACCTGAAGACTCCAGGGAAATTCCCATGCTCTCTAGCTGTCTTTGCCTCTCCTGCAAGCACAAAAATAGGTTAATCTTGCCTGCTACACTATGTGGACAAAAGTACAGCAAGTAAATGAAAGCAAAGCAACTAAAGATGAAGATGCACATGCTGAACATGCATTCTGTATATTGCTACCAGAAACTGAACTTAAGACACTGGTCAAGTAGCATACGTTTAACAGAATTTATTTTTACACATCAACAATAACAAGTTAGATTTTGTTTAGGTTTATTCTTTTGCAGTACTATTATTAATTCAGCTAAAGCATCTACTCAATCACACATCTCTTGCTTAGTTACAGTTTGGGGGGTGGGGGTTTTTGTCTGGCTGGTTGGGGTTTGGTTTGTTTTTTCCCCCTGCTTTTTTTTTTTTTTTTTATTTTATTTAAACAGTGGCTGCACCAAAGCATGCTTCTGGAACACTAGGACTAGAAAGGGAAACCAACCATACTCATTCTCCAAGCTATAGATGGTGGAAATGATGGAGAAGTACACTGGAATCCAGAAGTCTTATTTTAAGTACAATAATAATGAACAAACATTAGTGAATACATGTACAAATTTTCCTTCTCTGATTAAGAAGCCATTAAAAGCAAAACCAACAAATACTATGCAAAATTCTGATCCTTTTGTAATTTTTCATTTTCTTAGTCACTTCAAGGGAAACATATCCAAGATCCCACTGTGGCCTTATAAATAAATGAGCTGCCCAAAGATATTTTGATGTTTTATTTTAAACTCAAATGTTAGCTTTTATCAATGACATCATGACACAGCTATGTTTATTCTAATGAAATTTAGACTTCAGAGAAAAAAAGCCAACCAGAAACCAGGGGGAAAAGACAAAGATCCAGAGGAATTCTAAACAGCTGGTGGGGAAGACGGCACAGTCCACTACAGCTCACGAAATTCACCTGACTTGCACTATATGGGTATCTGGCCTTTCCTCCTCAAAATTTATGAAATACCTGTGCAATTTCTTCTGTTTTCCTCAGCTTTTCCTCCCAGGTGACTGTTAGCTCTTTTATTAGTTTTTCAGATTCTTCCAATTTTTCCTTCAGTTCTGGTGCCTTCATGGCCTAAAAGACAGAAATTAGCAAAAACTTTCAGCTACTCTTAACCACTGCAAGTTCTGCTCGCACAAGGAAACTGAACACAGCAACATAATATGAAATGCAACAGGTATAGATTTCAACTATACCCCCACGTTTTTCATGGCAGATGATGAAGAAACAGGTGGCTTGCAAGGGAAGAGGACAGAATCAACCTATTGTAGCTCCAGATCTGAAATAGCTGAAGACTGACATAGCTGCAGAGGCTAAAGGAACCAACAAAATCCCTGGGCCTGGCCACTTAAGGTTCAGTGTCTTTATAAAAATATCTAAATATTTTAAAACTTTAAGTCTTAGCTGTCTGAAGTTCAACTGCGAAGTCTTTCTTCCAACAGTAGTTTCAAATGCAAATTCCTCTCAATATTTAGCCTTCCATTCTATCTTGGTTTCATAAGTGTTCCTAGAGTTGCATTAAAGCTTTCAGACCGACCCTGTTAGTTACCTTCGAAGGAAGGTATGCACTGGAGCTAACACAGGCTTCTCAATTCAGAAGAGGAAACAAAAGCAAAGGGCTTGAATATGTCCAGTGCCAAGTAACAATTCAACAGGCTGGCCTATAATGCTACATTTTAACAGAAAGTATAATAGAAAAAACTTTTTAAAAAATTAGTACAACTTTGGACACCTTCCTACTGATTATATACAGCCACAGTCTGTCAACACAATTTAGAACACACTACAATGATATTTTCTGATTTAAAATACCAGATTCGATCAGATTTTTATTTACAAAAAAGTGAATGGCTCCTTTTTCTTAAAGCAGATTTTCCCATTTCAGCCTGCAAAGAACTGTTCATACAAGGAACACTATTCCTTAAACGAACATGAAGTTTAAACACCACACAAGTTTACGTTCAAACACACTTCTAGTCTTTTTTGCACCAGTATTTTGTGTCTTGCCTGAAAAGATCAAAAATATTTTCCTACAGTGCAGTGTCTGATTTCTTTCGGTAATCACCAAGTAAACTATCCTACCCTGATACTTTACTCTCCAATTAAAAGTATAAATCTAAGATAAGCAGCAGTCGCACAGTACTATTAAGGCAATAAAGCAAATTGCTGATGGTTTCGGTGCTGCAGTTTTGTCAGTTTTTTATAGATTTTCACAAATGTCAAGGAGAGAAGTGTCTGTCTCGCATATTTTGTGGTCTAATACCAGATTTACGGCTTTTCACACTTTTCCATTTGGTGTCATACAATTACATAGTCCACCAATGCAAAAAAAAAAAATTCTGCCAGTAAGTCTACACAATGAAATTGTACACTAGCTCTTATCTTTGCTGCATCAGTTCTTGCTTGACATGAAGTTCTCAAGAACAGTCTATCCTGACAAGGGTCACCATCAGCACAGTGTTGTCCTTATTGAAAAGTTACTAAAAATAAACAAACATTACGCTGGATTTATTTCAGGAAACAAGGTCAATTATAAAAAAATTTAAAAAAAAAAAAGGGGGTGGTGGTGGAAGACTCTTCCTTTCCTCATTTTGTAAGACTTAAAAAGAAAGCTAGTCTTCCAGTCGGAGTTTGACATTTCCTTGGGAAACTCAGTTTACGTTGTACTGTGAACAAAATTACCTCAGCTTGTGAGAGCTGTTCTTTCAGTTTTTCAACTTCTTCGCGTAATTCTCTGATGACCCTTGCATTTGGATCTTCATTCACCACAGCATGATTAACTATCCTTTTGGCTCTGTCTGCATATCTCAGAGTAGAGAGTGTTTCTTCATAGTTGTCTGCTGCTGGACTAATTGTGGCTATCATGGCCGTTTGGCTGTTTCCTCCCAAGTTGTCCTGCAGAACGCATCCACAGAAAGTTTCAGGGTTAAAAATTGTTCTGAGACGACAGAATGTCTTTACAAAGATACTTAAAACACAAAGCGTACTATTTAGAACTGAAAGGTACTCTGGATGTAAACTAACCAGTATGATCCGTAACATTTCCAGCCACCTCTACCAGCTTTAATTCCACTATAACTGAAAACAGAACTGAAAACAGGATTTTACGTAGAATTAACATAGGATACACTTAGCTGTTCATGTTACTTGGAACAACTTATAGCTATGAGAGCTCCTTAGCTCATTTCTTGAAAAACAAGATAAGTCCATGTACACAGAGGTATGCTACAATGATCCTACAGACTACTAAGGTGACATCATGTGAACAGAAAATATTAATTACCTTGAGAAGCCAAGTAAGTACAGAGTCTCTGTAAGGCACAAACTTGTTTTTCCCCTTCCCTGCTGCTTGGTCAGCAAGTGATGATATAACCAAACCCAGCGTTGAAAGCGATCTATAAATGCAACACAGCAGAACAGCTTTAACACATATTCCAAATGTAGATTTAATAAAAGACGGAAAAGGGCATTTGCTAAAGAGTTTAGCTTATGCTCTGCAGAACTTCACATCCAATTTTTAAAATATCATAGGATAATTCAAGTTGGAAATGACCACAGGAGATCAGCTAGCCCATTTCCCAGCTCTAAACAGGGCAACGTATTTATTAAAGTTACGTATTCGGAAGAAAAGAAATGGGTATCTACAGTGTTTCATCTCATCTGGTACTAAGTTCCAGGAAGACTAAGTTGAAGTACTTGGGTATTCAAAATAGTTTCAAAAGTGCAAAGCAGACTGCTTTTGTACAGGGAGAATCACTGCCTTTGATTAGAAATCTACCTTTCCTCAGAGACTAAGGGACACTGGCTCATGACACTGATAGAACTTAGCACCAGCAGCACAGCAAGAATCCCGCCTCTGGAAACAAGGTTTTAAGAGCACTGGCTCAACAACAGACTAAAACTGAACAATTCCTTAGCCATAAGGAGGCATCCTCAAGACAGTTGTAGCCCAGGAGAACTAGTCTGCCTGGTGAACCAGCAACTAATCAGCCATCACAGGACAATGGAAGACTGCTCACCAGAAGAGTCCGATGAGGAGGTGCCTTGACAAATGGGTTGGTTTATAATTAAGGTGGAGCCTCACTAGCTTCTTGTGGGGGGAAATAGACCAAACAATCTCCCGGTTACAAAAATGTTGCACAAGCATGAAAGAGAAAAGCCCCCAAATTGCTAGCCCAGATCCAAAACACCGCTCTAGAATCATGAAGAAAAATACAGATAACTCGTTCATTTTGGTCCATGTACCACTTCTACCAACAGGGGTAACTGCATTAGCAATCTGTGCAAAGCATCCATGCATTATGTAATCCAATTGTTATACAAACCTGCGTAAATTTTAAGTGACATCGGGGCTCTTGGAGCGAGTATGCTTAAGATAATGAGCTGGTTCAGAAGCCTGAGAACATTAAACAGATGCCTAAAGGGTTTTAAAACAGACAGCGCTGAAGCCCAAGAGCATCCTGGTCTGTCATACTTATGCCCAATTATCCAGCTACTCTTTATAACTGCCACGGAAAATTTCATCAGCATCGCAATTAGATAGTCAAATAAATCTTTAATTGTACTGTTCCACTCCATCCTTTTGACTTTCCTTTTCCAAGGACTTGTACTATTTTAGTTGATGGGCAGTGTTTGCACAATATTTGTAACAGGGCCTCAGTGGTCCTTGAAACTACCAGTGGTTCAGAAATAACATTTAGAAAAATGACTAAATTGTTGCAGAAGAATATTTCAAGGAAGACGTCTGAGGGTAAGGTAATAAGAACCATTACATGTGTCACAAAAGATGGCCTATATTGCATATAGCACAAAGTGGTATGAAGATATAGCATAGACCTGAAAGCAAAATTACAAGAAATTTAAGGAGAGGCTAGGCAATCTGTTCTCCCAAAGAGAGAGCACTCTATTTTGTAAATTTGTCCATAGGATAACTTTCCAATTCACCTCTGAAAAATTCACAGCAAAAAGGACAGTTAGTTTTAGTTTGCAACCTAAACAAAAGCCTAACGACCTCTGAAAGCTTGTGGGGGGAAGATGGGGGAGGCAGAATGGCTTCTCGCCCCCAATCTCTGGTCCCCGCAGACGGAGATGGCAGGGTGCTAAACATGCGAGAACCAACAGCAGGATGCTGTATGCTGCTCCATAACAACCTCCTGCAGCACCGCTCAAAAGCGCCACTAGCATATTCCCAATAAAGTCCACCTTCAAGGAGCATAAAGTTAAAAAAAAATCACCCTGGCCTATTTTCCTCCAGTTCCTCTTTCCCTCTTTAAATGAGGGGAAATGTGAAAATCAAAGCCAAAAATGGAGGGAAGGGGAAGAAAAGGATGCTCAGAAGGGAGATGAGAAGAACAGGGATTCAGAAAGACCTATCACTGAAAACTATTTCACAACAGGGCTGCAACACCAATTTATGGGCACTGTATTTTAATGAACAGGAAATTATAAGATACAGTTTATTAACACAGGATTAAGAGATGCGATAACACTTCTGCTCCTTATAAATACTGTTTTTATTTTAAGACTAACTGTTAACATCTGCAATAAAAGCCAAACTGGAGTAATTTATGTATTCTGCTTGAGATTTCATAATACAAAGCTGTTTAAAAGACTTTAAGGAAAGCAGTAAAAGAAACGGCTGCCCAACAAAGTAATTACAGGACTCATCGGCTGCTTTCCTTCATGCTAAGCGATGCATCAGAGATCTGTCATTACTTTGATCCTATCTCATGCTACTTCTATAATGAATCAACCTTAAGCCGGTAGCGCAGGGCAGACCGAGGCGGTTCAGAAGCTGCAGAGTGAGCCGACCTGGCGCAGAAGGTGCCATTTCCCCGCGCTCTCCATTCCTGCCCCTCTTCCCCAGGCACAACCAGGCTGCCCTTGCTGACGAGCGGTGGGAAACTTGCACATTCCCACCGTGGGCCTGAGTTCGCAGCATTTTAGGGGAGGTGTTGCTTCCTCGCTGCAGGGAAGAGCTCTGTTCCTAAATGACACCTATTCAAGCTATTTCTGCACAATTTACAACCAAATTCTTCCATGAGCAGAATCCACCTTTCTATTAGTTAAATCTGAATATAAAACCCCTCCCTAATACCAGTTTGGAGCCAGACCTGTCCCAACCCATTCCTTCCCCTGCCTACATTTTAAAGGCTTCTTTTTGCATTCTCAAGTTAAAATGACAACAGCGATGATTTTACTAATCAGAGCTAAAATTGCAGACTGCTCACAGAAAATATTTTTCTTAGCCACTAATTGACAGCTTGTTTATTCTGCTTCCTACTACTACTGCATTCTAGAAGTTCTTTGACTGCACCACAACGTTAAGCACCTGTGTTTCTACCTCAGCACAGGAACCAGCACATCCTGGGGAGGAACAAGCACATCAGCTTTCTCATGAGAGATGGCAAGTCCCCCAAAAACCTCAATAATACGGAAAGCAGACACCCAGCACCTTTACAAAGGCAACACTGCACCATCTCTGAGAAAAAACAAAAGTAACCTTTATTACAACTTTATGAAGATGTTAACAAAATGACACAACTCTCAGTTATTTCAGTAAATGGGAGAGCAATCCATTGCCTCCCCACTGCAATACGCTGTTCCAAGATAGGGAAGAGCGTTTAGAGCAAGATGAGTTGAGGGATGGAAGCGGCAGCTGCCAGAGCCCTAGCCAGGTTTCATGCAGAAACTGAAGAGCAGAGAAACCCGCGGAGACTGGCTGAATGTCACGCTACGCAGTTTTGGTATGCACAGCTGAGTGTACATTTTCCCTGTCTCATAAATACGTACACAGGTATGTTATTTCCACATTCTTCTTCAAGGCAATAAAACACACCACAAGCAGCAAGTTCATCTGCCAGGTAATTTCAGCAACTCTATTTTTTATTTCATTAAACATAGCGCATTGTGCCAGTCCAAGTTACTGCTTTTTTCTAAAAGAATAAAAAAAATACAAGGAGCCAACATAGTAAGGTATATCGTTTAAATATTCTGGATTACTCCAGAAAAGATTATTGCCTTTCCCAAATAAATAAGGTGAATCACAACAAAAAGATGATCATACACAATGCCCTCTGAAGAACTGGTCTACTAAAATATGTATACCAATTTTGAGGCTTCCAGTAAAAGTCAGACCTCATTAAAGCTCCAAATAACAGCAAAAAATCTAACAGAAGACACCAAGCACAGCACCAAGAATTACAGAACCACAGAATGGTAGGGTTGGAAGGGACCTCTGGAGATCATCTAGTCCAACCCCCCTGCCAGAGCAGGGTCACCCAGAGCAGGTTGCACAGGAACGCGTCCAGGCGGGTTTTGAATGTCTCCAGAGATGGAGATTCCACCACCTCCCTGGGCAGCCTGTTCCAGTGCTCTGCAACCCTCAAAGTAAAGAAGTTCGTCCTCACGTTTAGGCGGAACTTCCTATGTCCAAGTTTGCGCCCGTTACCTCTTGTCCTGTCACCAGGCACCACTGAAGAGAGCCTGGCCCCATCCTCCTGACACCCACCCTTTAAGTATTTATAAGTGTTGGTAAGATCCCCCCTCAGTCATCTTTTTGCCAGACTGAAGTGACCCAAATCATTCAGCCTTTCTTCATAAGAGAGATGCTCCAGTCCCCTGATCATCTGGGTAGCCCTTTGCTGTACCCTCTCCAGCAGTTCCCTGTGTCCTTCTTGAACCGGGGAGCCCAGAACTGGACACACCACTCCAGGTGTGGCCTCACCAAGGCAGAGTAGAGGGGGAGGATAACCTCCCTTCACCTGCTGGCCACACTCTTCTTGATGCACCCCAGGATGCCATTGGCCTTCTTGGCCACAAAGGCACATTGCTGGCTCATGCTCATCCTGTTGTCCACCAGGACTCCCAGGTCTCTTTCCACAGAGCTGCTCTCCAGCAGGTCAGCCCCCAACCTGTACTGGTGCATGGGGTTATTCCTCCCCAGGGGCAGCACCCTACACTTGCCCTTGTTGAATTTCATAAGGTTTCTCTCTGCCCAGCTCTCCAGCCTGTCCAGGTCTCTCTGTATGGCTGCACAGCCTTCTGGTGTGTCAGCCACCCCTCCCAGTTTTGGATCATCAGCAAACTTGCTGAGGGTACACTCTATCCCTTCATCCAGGTCATTGATGGAGATATTGAACAGGATTCTTGCCTATCAATTCCAAAAGAGAATGCGAATAGAGAACGCTTAATAAATGGACTAAATAATACAGATGTACACCATATAAAAACGTAATTGATGGGAAAATGTAGAACTGTCCACTTTTGTTTTTAAAATATCTTTTACAGAAGTAGAAGTTTGGTGCTCCCTTCTGAAGTCTCTATTGTCAAAGAGGTTCAGCATGGGCAAAACCACCTTCCCTTACTGCATCAATGCCCTAAACGTTTAACACCGAGTAAACATTCTAATAGGAAAAAAAAAAAAAAAGAAAAAAAAAAAGGAAGTCTTTTTGTTATCTGTAGCTATACTTGCAATTTGTTAATAGCCACTGGGAGAGTTGGCATTAGAATTCTTCCCCAAGAATTAGAAAGAAACATTTAATCTCACCTTTGTTTATGCAAAATACAAATACAGTTTCTAGAAAAACCCATCTAAATTTAACTAGTAACCTGTGGGGTAAAAGTACAATAGCTGCCATTAGGCAAACAGAGCCACTTAATTTTGTTTCACAAGGACTACACCAGCGTAGCTACCAATATGACGCATTAAACACAAAGTAGATTAGAAATTAAGCTAGAAAGAGCAAACACGTTCAAACTCTAAAAAGAGTAATTTAAAATCATTTTAAGCATTAATGCTGTTCAAACATACTTTGTGCAGTCATTGTTAACTTAAAATACAAAAACATTTTGTAACATTTTAAAATTAAACTGAAAAAGCAGTAGCTTTTAATGTAACAGTTAAACTCTCTCTTTCCCAGGAAAATTAGTATATTTAAGACAGCGGTAATTGTGTGCTAAATTCTTGCTTTTGGGCAATAACACAGTAATTACGGTAAAAAAGTGCCTTGAAACTTGTCATTGCTTGAGTACAAATGCCCAAGGCAATGCTAAACTAACACAGCTTCATTCAGATCTGGTTTTCTTAAACTGTGAATTATATTCTTACATATCTTAATACATGTTGGAACAAAGCCATTCAACTCTGCAACTTTGCATTCTTCCTTGAGCAGATGATGAGACAAACACATAAGCCTGGGGACAGGGTGTATAAATGAATCACAAAAGGTATACGCTTAATTAAAGAGCGCTGCTGTCACTTTTTCCAGATAAAATTCATATAGCCCTCAACTGAGTCAAGTATGAATCAGGGTCCCTACGCCAATGTAAAGAAACACACAGTGATTAGCACAGCTCAAAGAGCCGTATCAAACTGCAGCTGCTGAGTTCTATCATTTGAAATGACTTGTGACAAGCACACCAAGAGAAGAGGCCACAGAAACAACAGTCATTCTTACAAGGTTAAACTTTGAAACCTGCGTATGTCAATGTCTTACTTGTTTATGTTGCTGCCTTCCTTCAGACGCTCTCCTGCAGCTCCTGTTTTGGACACTCTCTCACTTCCAGCCAAATCCACCAGGCTGACCTTGCTGACCTTCTCTCCAGAATTCTGTGAAGATGAGACATAGGAGAACAACAGCTAAGAAACATCGTCACAAAGTGCTAGCATGTCTGACACCAGCACCATGAAACACTGTTCTTCACAATAATGTGGTTTAAAGTATCAAATTCAAGATATGAGAGAAGAAGGAACTGTCAAAAGTTTTTACAGGTCTTAAAGAGTCACTTTTTTAGAGTCACTATTTCATAGTAAAGAGCTAAAGCACTAATGAACCAGAACCAGCTGTGTGGTAACATTAATAACCTTACTGGCAGAATAGGCCATCAAAACATACAAAGTTCAGCAACAGGTAAGACCTAAGACACGTTTCATGGTGCCAATACAGTTTTAAAAAGTGATCCAACTGTTTGCTTTATCTGGTGTGCTTCCTCACTCTTCCAGGGTTCTCTCAATCTCATGGTCTTGCCAACATTAGTTTGATTACTGGACACCATGGCATTAAAGGTAGAAGGACAGCTAAAAAGATCATTTATGTGGAAGAAGAGGGAAGAAGAAGAATTCACCACAACTTCAGAAATTAATCAACAGAAATACATACACCAGAATGCAGGTCATAAAGTGTCTGAGTCACTATAATATTGAATACAGCATGAGAGCGGCTGCTTTCTTCATTCATGTTGGTTGCAGCAACTGTTCGTGATTTGTTTCCCTCCGACATCAGTGACTCAATATCCTAGAGCAAAAAGAGTAAAAAGTGATGCTAGGATAAAAGAAAGTATTGTGCTTGCTGAACAAAATCCGCATCTAGATGGAAGGGTGTGTATGTGTGGGAGAGAGGAAGATGGGAAGGCAGAAGCAATGAGAAAACTCTTTGCACGTTTTGAGATGTATTGGTACAGACGGTATGTAATTCCACAGGGCAACGTTAAATCACATCTCTGTTTTAAGTGCTGCGCTTAAAAGCCCAGCAACTACATTCACTGCACCTTCTCCTTATCTGCTGATTAAATATGTTGGCAATATCCACATTAAAAATCACATTGTTTAATGCCAGTAATCAGGTCAGCACAGACCTACTTACACAGGTGAACACAATGCGTTGCCTCTTTACTGAATCGCGCTAACGCTATTTTCACATAATTGGCTCAAAGGTTACCTCACTTGGAGCCTGTACCTTCCCACATACGTAAAAACAAAGGTGACTATGCTGAGTCTGATACACACGCTTGCTGAGTCTTCCAAGACAGTTTCATAAAAGTCATCAACCAAAAACTAGGCATGAACAAAATTTCCTAGAATTTGAACAAAGACGATGTTCTTTCAAAGTACACAATTCACCATAAAAGCTGCAAAAGCAGTTTTTATAACTCTATAATATGCGCGGATGCTTCAGAAAAATAAAAATCTCCATAAAAAAGCAAGAAGGTTCCCACATAATAGTACAAAGAATGATTATTTTTTTTAAAAAAACAGCATTTTCAAATCAGCTTCCTCATAAAAAGAAAGGCCTCCACAATTCATAAAACTGCACCACTTTAATTATTTCCATTGTAGCTGTAGTTCATTGCAGTTCCATTGTAGTTCATTGGCTTCTACGATACTGATTTATTTGAATGTGTTTTGTCAACTCAAGTGGGCTCAGATGCTGCCGTGATTTAAATTATGAATTATATAAGCCATGTTGTAGCTCCTCAAGCAATGCCCATGTATAAAATAAGAGGTCGTCGTATTCAACAACAAAATCAAAAGGAATTCGTGCTGGAAGACTAATATTCTTATTTTGGAAGCCTCATATTTCCTTTGTCAAGGAAACATGGTGTTCTTGGTGTATACCATATGCATTGAAAACCGCAAAATAAAGAGATACCACTATTATATTTTTAACCAATGTAAAGGCAAATCCAATGCTTTCACATGAAATAAATACTCCTGAAGCATTAGAGAGGATCTTCGCCACTGCCAGAGACCATAAACACTCAAGAGCCAAATTGTTTGTACAGACACTAGTTTATCCCTTATAAGATTCCTATTGCTTATGTACATAGGTGTTATTTATAAACTTGTCATTAGTTTATATTTACCTCAAAATTTGTAACAGCCAGCTGAGACAGGCCATCTACATACGGTCCCAACACTTTGTGCTCTCGAACCTTAAGAGACTGCCGACTCCTATGGGATAAAGCAGACTTTATGCACAATCCACTAGTGTGAACTTTATTGAAAAACAAAAAATATAGTATGAAGTGATAAGAATCTTCTATATGGCAGGCAATTTATATTTTAATTGTAACCGGAGCAAAGAAGTCTTCCAGATTTTTTTTAAACTCAAATTAACAATAAAGACTCAAATTAATCTAACCAGTTTTATTCTATATACATGAATTATTTTTAATGCATCCTACCACCCCAGTATTTGTGGTGGAACAAAACCCGAAACGCCTTATTTGGCAGAAAGAATGATGACAAAAAAAGAAACCAAAAATCCTCGCCCCTCCCCCCAGCAGTTTGCTAAACCTTCAATTCCTCTTGCCTTTTCCACACTTTGTTGACACGTATCAAGTAAGTCTCAAATCTACCTTTTTGACTGACTTGCATACTTTTTCACCTAGTGCAATTATGTTCAAGAATCAAAATATATACCACATATATCAATGGTCAGCCAAAAAAAAATCCTATCAGAATACCTCCCGTCTAGACATCTCCAAGACAGAGAGCCTAAAAAGTATTTTTGTGTAAACAAAACAGAGTGCCACAAGTGCATTCTGAGGTGCCACCCTTCCACATTCAGAAAGTTCAACATTAAACCAGGAGAACCAAGTTGTAAATAAACTTCAAACTCCTTATAGCTGATGAAAACTCTTACCTGAATATGGTCTGGATCATACAGCAAAAATACCCTAGATTTTACTTCTACATAGTCTTGCTTTCTGGTGGTAAACTACTTCATACAGTATTTATTTGTATCATTATGTTGGTATCCTAATATTTAAATTGATCCACACCAGTTACTACTTCATATAGATGGATATACTTTCTGGTGTTCGATATCTAATCCTTTCTAAAGAAGTCATATAAGCATACATTTTGTAAAAAACACTCTCGAGGACTTCCAAAAGTGATTTCTACTTTTACAGGTTCAGACAAAAACAAGGAAGGCCGTGGGGGAGAGTGAAGCTACTCACCCTTTTGGGTCAAGCAGATCTCTGACTTTCTCATTGTAGATTTCCATATAGGACACTTCAACCTTAAAAGTATGAGATTCATTTTCTTCCATAGAGATTCTCTGAAATAAAGCACAACAGAGCCGTGGGATCAGACCCAGCTGCTCTGCATTGCCCATCATTGAAAAGGACTTTCCTGAACCTAAAGGAAAAAAAAGGAGAAGAAAATGCTTTAGAATGTAATTTCCGAGCTACTCATTTGTTCATGAAGCACACACATGTTTTAATTCTCTTTTTATTCCCCCAGAAGCACATATCAGAAGAATATGACATGCTATTCCAGACAGATAGCTTGCTCTTTGGACTACAAGGTACAGGTAAACAAAAAGAGAAATTATCTTGAAGGTTTCTTTCAGCGGGGCCATTACTTGGGACTCCTTTGAACACACTCAAACACAAAAGACTGAATGAGCCTTCGGTATGAACTACTCCTTTCAGGCTTTGAAAGTGGCCCCAACAGGTAGTACCTAGGAATATATTTAGAGCTGCTTTAAGAACTTTACATTGTCACTGACTGTGCTAAATGTTTGGCATTTAACATCATGATATTTCAAAATACAATTTTTAAATATTATCTAGCGTAATACTTATGTTTTCTTCTTCCCACTTCCCAGGTGCACAAAAAGCGTTCTTCCCCTTTAGCGCAGGAGACTCACCTGTCTGTCCATAGGCAAAAATACAAGCATTATATCCCTGAAAGGCCTTTTCAAGAATTCCTTCTCCAAGGCACTTGAACACCACTTCTTGACCTAGAAGATAATTATTTTTAAGTTAATTTTAAACTGACCAACACACTAAAAATTACCGAAAGCAAGAAAAAAGAAGAGGTTTGCAAATTACTGATATGCATTGAACAAACGATAAAACTGAGGGCCAAGTTCAGAACTGTTGCCTGAAACTAGTGCAACAGCTACGTCTGTGTTTAAATATATTGCTGATTTTCCTGTGAAGGAAGCAGTTCTTCAAAAGGCATCCTAAGTTGAATGCTTAGAAAATAACACAGATGTCTAAATATTGTATTATTTGAGTGTAAATTTTGCGATCGGCATAAATTCTTTAATCACAAACTGTGCCCGAAAGAGTTCCATAGCAGAATTGCAATGAAACTCATTAGTGATCTAGGATATTAGAGGTACAACAAATATTATGCTAGAAATAGTAGTAGTTGTTTCTCTTGGGAACTGGCCTCGAGTCTCACCATAAGCTATTATGATTCACCCCATGGCAAGGTGATGCTGGAACCAATATAAAAGCATTCTGATGACATTCAGCAGGAAATGCATCTTGGGAGGCCGTGAGACTTCAAAAGAGCTGTTTGAGGATATATTCTGTCAAATCCATAGTTTGAAACATCAGCTGCAGAACTTCATAGTCTGAAAACTGTCTCTCTGTGCCAGGCAGATTTTAGATGTGCTTCAAACTTTTAGACGTAGAAGATGAAAACGGGCATAGTGGTTGTTTTTTTTGGTTTGGGTTTTTTTGTTGTTGTTGTTTTGTTTGTTTGTTTTTTGGGGTGGTGGTGGTTGGGTTTTTTTGTTTGTTTGTTTTTCGATAGGAAAGCCCAGAATTTATACACCAGAAGGAGGGTCAATGGGTTGTCTGCTTTGAGTTCTGATCTGAGGATTACACCATCTGTGTGTATAGCCAAAATGAGCAGATCTGAGCTAAGGACAGTATTTATACACCTTCAGGTGTTTGGTTTTAAATTTACATTCACTGCCTGGTAACTTTCTGAACAGCTGTGATCACTTGCATCTCTCATTTAGGTAAGTTAATTTCAGCAGTTGTCAGCTACAAGAAATTATATTGTACAGCGGATGCAATAGTGACTCCCACAGTTCTCAAAATGGAATGTATTGGCATAAAAAAACCCCATCTAGCTATACATTTATACACTGCAAGAGAATATTTACACTCTATGATCCTTGAGTAATTGGTAGCCCAGAAAATTCCTGCAGAACAACATGTGGAAAGATTTACAGGCACATAAATAGGACTAAAAAGTACTACACCACTTTTATTTTTCTTTAACCTAATTTCTCTTCTGCTGTAAAGGAAAAAGTAGTACAGCAATGCCCTATCAAACGGTCTTTGTGTGTCTTTTCCAGTTGAATTTTTGAAATTCCAAAGTGTTACTGCTCCCTGGATTAACACAGTTCAGAATTGCTGAATACAGGAATTAAAACCAGAGGAGAATCTGCTGCACTCTGGAGTAACTCCATGCCTTTCCCCATGCACGTGAATTCAATTCTCATTCGACTTATGATCATTTGGTCATTTTATAATATCTATGTTGAGAGAGCACTGTTCAACAACATGGAAATAGCTATAGAGAACGTTAAACTACTGAAGAATGAATGAAGAAAATATATCAGTGGAAGATTTTAATAAGAACGTACAATACACAAAAATTTGCTTTCCAAACAGCTCCTGAGGGCCCATTTTGAAGTTACCAAGTATCAAAGAGGCAAGGAGCCACTTACGATCTTGCTGATCAAGAAGACAAAAAAAATCAAGCAAATATTGAAGCTGAGTATAATTATTAAGAGAAAAAAAGCATATATATTGCACAATGACTGTGAGTGGAGAATAAAACCATTTGTCAGAAAAGGAAAAAAAAACCCCAAACTTTTATTACCCAGTTGTGACCAACAATAAAACAGTAACCTCCTCCATGTTTCCCAAGAAAAACAGGTATCAAAATGTTATGAAACTGTGCACAGTCATGATAACCATAAGATGGCCCACAGAATCTCTTACTGCTAAATACCAGGAAAGGAACCCTGTTTGAAACTCACAGGCAAAGCTGGGGTTTTTTTGGTTGGCTGGTTGGGTTTTTTCAGAAGAGATTTAATTTTCAAACGGTCAACACTAAAACTGAAAGTCAATCAGACACTGATACATAATTCTAAAATTATGAGTTTATTACAGTTTGTAAGAGCTCAGCAATACAAACATAGACAAATGAGTCCTTAGAGTGATGTTTATAGTAACCAGTCAAATTATCATGGGAGAAAATAAAGTTTGTTTTTAAGTGCACTCACATAAAAGAACACAAGATATTAAACTTCAATTATGGGTATTTTATTAATTTACTAATGCAGTGTACTGTTGACGGTTGCAGCATATCAACCATGAGATTTAGATATTTTTCATTAAGCAACCTCACTGCTTCCCTCATGAATTTTATTATTGGGTTTGCAAACTGATTATAAAATCTGTATTATACAGAATTATGTCTATGTGCACTTATGGACAAAAGAAATAATGCAGTTCCATTGTCTACACTACTGCATTTTTGTTTTGCTAAAAAAACCTATACTGCCTGCAGTTAATACTTTTGCTTATTTACAGGACTGTTCTTCCACAGAAACTTAGCATTTGGAAAGGTAAGCAAGGGTTTAAACTCGATTCTAACTTAATCTAGAGAAAAAGGAAGAAATACAGAAAAATAATTTAATTTGTTTAGTTAACAGAAAGATATCCCCTACACCAGCCTTTATTGTCTTTAAGAGAGGGATTCCAAATCTTCCAGCTGGATAAGACCACAGAGCCTCTTATAGAGGCAATTAAAGGCCAGACACTGGAACACCTGTCCCCTCTCTCGTATTCTGCTCAGAACCTGGGCAAGCCTTAGGTGACCGACAGACACGCAGTCAGTCACGCTGGGGAAAGCATAGCCAAGGCCGTCAGGGAGCCCAGGATGAGTGTACGAGCTGCTAATTCTCACAGGCAAGGATCTCCTGTCTGCTCATCCCTTCAAGGAAAGGGGAGCGAGTCCGGTGAATTTTTCTTGCAGACCACAGTCTAAATAATCTTGTTTCTGTTACTTCAAGGAGCAAGACTGTTAACCTGGCGTGAGAAAGATTATCAGACAATGTTGCTGGATGTTAGTTACGGGGCATGTGGCAGTGCCCCTAATGCTACAAGGTAGGAAACCATGTCAACCCAGTGTTAGGGATGCCCTGCTATTCAAAACCTGAGAAACACTGGTGGATCCCCGCTTGGTCCTGCAGACGTACTGGAAAGCAACAACGAGACAACATGGAAACCTTTTCCACTTTCACCACACAGCTGTAACTGTCTTCATAGCTTCAAGACATTATCTGCACATTTTGACAAGCGCATCTGGAAGCCTGATGCCAACAGCATCATCCACAAAAGATCAAATGAGTAATTCTCAATCCCTCAGAAGGCCACTTCCAGCAGGAGACTAACCCAAGAATCTTTTCCATCAGCTTTTAGGACTGAATATTTTCACGTTAAGCACTCTGACATGCTCTGACATTCTTCCATAAACACATAAACGGCGATAATAAACATTTCTTTTTTAGAAATAAACACAGTAAAGATATTGAAGATTTCAGCACTCAAAATGGTATCTGTGACTTACCTGAAAGCCAAAGGAAGCCCATTCTTCTCTCAGATTCACATTTTTAACCTGGGACTTTCAAAAGCCGTGCTTGGGCTAGTACCATGTATCAAGGGTATTTAGTATTGCACTCTGAAGCTAAAAAGTTTTTTCACATGTTCTTTACCTACTGAAATGGCTGGGTATTTCAATGGCAAAAATATAAAACAAAAGTAGCGAAGTATGGCAGTGCATGTTAATGGTGGCTATTAAATAATTAGCAATTCAAAATAAAACCTTCACATTATCTACCCACAGAGCTGCATATGAAAATCTTAGTTGGAATCTCTGAGCCAGCATAAATTATTAGAACATTTAAATTCAGAAAATACATAAAATAACAAAAAGTCCCTGAAAATAGAAAGACAGATAAAGACCCCAACATGCAAGAATACAACACACATCATTTTCAGAATGAGATATTTAAGTATTCTCTCTTACATCTCTACGCTTATTCCCCTTCTCTCCCTCTGTATCATCCCTTTACAGTTTCTGAAACTCCAATCAGGAAATATGATTTGATAATGTTCCTACAGAAACCTACACGTTGCAGAGGAACCCTAAGACCTCTTCTCGCAATCTGCAAAATGAAGCTATTTACAAGTAAAGTTTAGGCATTTTCAAGTTCGCTAGACTGATGCCAGCGGATAGAAGAGAAGAAGGGAAGAAAAGGGAGGGGAGGGAAAAGGTCCACACCCTTTCCAACAAAACTCCCTTTAAAAAAGGCAGTTATTGTCCTTCCCAAGATCTGCTCATTTAGTGACAAACACATTCAAGATGTTCTTTAACAAAAAGTAGTCTCAGTGTCTCGTTTTCAGACGTCTGGTATTTCTAGTTCATAACAACCTGACCATCTGAAATAGGGATAATTGTCTCATATTAGCATAGATTCATTCAGCCAGGTCATGACTGCAACGTTATGACACATCACTGCCATTCCTGATAGCAAATATAGCTAGAACCAAGTAACAACTTGTTATGTACAACACTGAAAAGTCAACTCTATGGCTTAATCTCTAACCCGGAACATTTTAATGAGCAAATCTTGACAGCAATAAATTGCAGTTGGTTCCATGATCTAACAGTTAAAATAAAACTTGATCTGCAGAGATCAGAATTATTAAAAGCCCTGCTAGATGAGAGTGTCAAAACAATCTCTCTAAATTTGGAAAAAAGATGCCTGTTGTTCACCTTAACAAGAACCTAAAAGCAAAACAGCTACCAGCATCATCTAACCACTGCAGCCTAACACTACAGTATTGACAAAGCACTGGAGTCTTTAATGTTCAAAGCTTTGATCCACTAAAGGCTATCAAGTACTTCAAATTAGATGCCACATCACCTACATTTTAAATGCCTGACCTGTACAGTGCTAAAATTATACTGAATTATACTGAGTTTCCCCAAAAATGTAAAGGTCAGGTGTCAGCTGTGTGACACAAAATCAAGTTCTACATACTCTACACACACTCCTCTAAAGAAAAAAAAAACAAAAAACCCAAACAAACAAACAAAAAAAACAAACAAAAAACCCCTCAAACCAAAAAACAAACGTCAAGGGAATAGTAAGAGAGGGATAGGCTTCTCCCGCATAACAGCTTAAATGGGGAGGCCTGAACTACAGACAGACACTCCTGTCTGCTCATAATCCACAACTTAAAATCTTTCATGAGGGCAGAAGTGTACAGTTCTTTAAACCACTTGCCTGCTTTGCTTCCTTTTAAAACAGCCACTGGAAGAGTGGTAGTCAGCATATATATATTTCATATAAAATTATAGCTTAGCCCAAGTCAGGTGTTTAGCTTCTCAGGACAACACAGCTTGCGGAAACACAGATCTGAAGTTTCAGGCCAAACGTGATGCAGCTTAGGGAGTTTAAGAAAAATCCACGGTTAAGTCAATACAGTGTGGGGTCCATAGAATGGACCTGCCTAAGTGTTACTGTAGTTATTTATATCATCTCTTGAATCCTTCCCAAACAGAAGTGCTTCTTTCCTTCCTTTTAAAAATCCACTTCAGTGCAGACTTCAATGGGCTCTTACTGTTGTCTAAGCTTGTAAAAAGAATTCTTTGTTCTCGTCTCTGAGAATTTCTCAGTGTCCTCCCTTTCACCAAAATGCCGAGCTGTTATTTGTGACTGTGAGCTTTTCAAGGCAAGCAGGTGTGTCCTTATCCATTAAATGACTCTTGACCCATTCAAGTCAAGAAACAAATGGTAATAATAAGCTATTTTGCATACTCTCAAAACACCTCTCCTATAGCCTACCAGGCAAAACTCTTCCCTTTTCCAGATCAAGGCAAACTCATTCTTTCTTATAACCAAATACCTCTCCCTCCTCCAAAAAAACTATTTCATTGACCCATTTTTGGTTATTTTTTTTCCCTTTCAGATAAGAGGGTCATATACTTACCAAATACCCAACCACATCTTTCAAAATTAAATCATCGTAAAAAAAGCCGAGGAGCTAGCATGTGATGATCGGCACAAACCCAGAGGTCTGCAATCACTCCTTGCTTGGAACAATGGAGCCACAAATTGTATGGAAACACAAAGCCTCAGTATTCAGAGTAATTCTCTACCTGCTAATTGGCTGGATTAAAACAAAAAATATTTTAACATAAACACTTCCTTTTCAGTCTTAAGAGCAATTCAGATGGGGTTCTGCATCTTGCAGTCTCTAAGCTGGGATATCAGGTTGTTAAACAGCCTCCACCTCTTGCAGAATCTGAACCCAAAGCACCACGTTCACAAAGGTTTTGTGAATTAGCGTACTTGTCTTCTGTGCTCCAGGCTCCCTGGTGTCTTCATGGGAGATACAGTCCTGCGAGCACAGCTGCAAAGATGCCCTCTCTAGATGTTTTTCCTCACATAAAGGTAACCTTCATTATTTAGGTTAGTGATATTGCTGGATCATTTTAGAATTTAGAACCCAGTGGAGAAAAAACTGCTTAAAAAGAAATTACGCTACCAACAGCCTACTTCTGTATCACAATAATAAAAAAAAAAAAAAAAAAAAGGAAAAAAAGGACAGTTTAGTGCCTCATGCATATGGAGTTATTGAAATGTAAATTAGAGTCTAAATACACAGCACTAGGTCTTCACAGCAATAATCCCCATGTTTTCAAACACTGGAAAGAGAAGGTAACTTTCAAACTGGAATTAAGATTCCTTGTACTTCCTTAATATGAGTTCAGAAAGACAATTAGTATGTACAAAATAAGCCTTAGCTTCAGCCAAAAAAGATGAAGATATCTCACAGAATGAGTTTAGTGTAAGAGAAAGAAATGGCTAATCCCATTTCAGGGTCAACCCTGCTCTGCTACATCCTGAGAATTTTTACCAATTACCCATGTGATTAAGTTTAACCAAACAAGAATCTTGCTCTTGTGCAAACAATATTAGTAAGTGCCAGAAGTATTATAGATCAAAGTGAAAAATAAAACCAGCCCATAGTCACGAGCAATAGCTTTAAGGATCCTGTAACAAATGTGCATTTCCAGAAAAAGCACAAACTTTGGTTTTGTCAACATTAAAAAAAAAAACCCAACAACAAAAAAACAACAAAAAAACCACTAAACATGGAAGAGTTATCCACATAAGTCAACACAGAATTCAGATGTATGTTGTCTGTCGTGCGCACCATTCTGTGGGTTTTCTCATGTCCCACATGTCAATCAACAAAATCTTTAATATAAGATGATATACACAACAATAGATCTATTCAACATAATGTGAGATGAGCATGTTTTGGTTTTGCACAGAGAGCAGCGACTGATGGGGTAACCTAATACATGAGAATCTCTTGTTAAACCTTCCACTGTATTTCTGTGATGCAGATAAAGAGGTTTTTCAAGTAATTACATTTGTCTCACATATCTTCCATATTTCAAGAATTTTACTTAAGCTTGAAGCTTACATTTACAAGCATTTTGGACTTAGCTTTCAAGCTTTATACGTGTTTCCTTTTAATTGTGCAATTAATCACTGCTCTTGCCAGTGACACTAAACTTAGGCATTGACACAGAGTTACTTTGGGCAGGGAGTATTTAATGCATCTGTCTGGCTTCCGGATCAGCAGCCCTTCTGCAGTCCAGCATCCAACCTAAAAATTAAGGCTTAGCTCAAAAACTCAAGCTGTCAGGTGGCTTGTTTGGACTCTTTTAAGCTTGTTAATTCTGTAACAGTCTGGTACAATCTCCAGACATAGACAGCGTGTGCATTTGCAAGGTGCCTAGGACGACTGGGTTTTGTTCCATGAGGTAAAGGAACGAAAAACCCCAACCAAAGCCAGTTATCATATTTTTTTGTTCAGTAGAGTAATTTAGGCCAAGCTGTGAAAAAGACTTAGGGCACCTTAATACTACGAATACATAAAAACTGAAATCTTGCCATTTCAGTATTTGGTTTGGTGGGTCTAAAACAAGACACACTGCTATAATATAGGATATTGTATCAGTTCATGCACAAGCAAGTGAACAAGCCAATAACCCAGTAACTTAGGCCTGAAACAGTTTTGTTTTGTTTTTACTTCTATTTTGATATTCTGCCAAACTCATTATGTTCTAGAACACGAGGGCTGGAAGTCATAACTTAACTTCAAGACCATACCAAGAAAAAAGAAAATACTCAGTGAAAGCATTGTTTTTCATATGCAAGTCTTGAAGCTCACATTCTTATCATATTTATGAAAAAACCACAGGAAAACGCGTTTGGGGTTTTTCTTCCCCAAAAGGAACGTTATCTGGAACAGGCCAAAAAAGCGGCCTTATAGCTTTCTGGCCAGTAAGAAAACGCAAGAGATGTGGGTGACAGCTTTCTAGAGTGCAGTCCAACGAGAGGTTCATCTGCGTACCAATAATAAAACTTCAGTTCTCAGATACAGATTCAATGACAAGTTCTGAAATAGGCTAGAGAAATCTAGTTTTGACTCAAAAAATAAATAGATGTAGAAGCCCAGTGAATTCACCTGGAGAATTAAGCCAAGACAGAAACAAGTTTATCTGGTTAGGGGTGTTTCTCTGGTCTATCTCTTCTCTGCGAGTGGGTTAGTGCCACGGTGCAGCTCGCACCTGCACACTCCATGGGGCCAAGATCTGGGTGCGTACCATCACCTCCTTCCACGAAAAGGAAACGGAGGTGTGCAGGCACAAAAGGAGCTGTTGTGTGCTCCGATGGCTCTGCCAGCCTGAACTACAAATATTGTGCCGTGTATCTGTTCAGTGCAAACACCTTTACCGGAAGATGAACTGAGGCAGAACTTTTTTCCTGAAGAAACTTATCGTTGCTCAGGCAAGCAAGAAATACAGCAGAATCTATGATCAAGTGCAACCTCGAAGATTTGGGATTTGATACCAGAGGCTACAGCAGTCAGACATATATTTTAACACAAGTACATGACAGTTCATTTATGAGACCACTGATCCCAAACTTTGAGATAATTAACCCTATCAACCATCAAGATTTCTTATGGGCCACAAAACTTCATAATATGAATGAATATCTAAACTGAATGCTATTTTTTTTCTCCTTTCCACGGACCAGAGCCTTGAAATCCCAGTGTTCAGAGATGTACTATCAAAACAAGTCCTCTTATAAAGTATGAGCATGCTAATACACAAATCCAGTTATGAGAAAACTAACCACTGGGGTTACAATCTTGTCAGGATTATCCAGCTTTTGGGAGGAAGGAGTCACAAAGTTGATCACTCAAAAAACAGTAGGGATCTGAACAACCAGACTATGAACGGCTTGAAAGACCTTAAATAACCACAACATCTGAGAACACGCTTTATTCCTCTCTTGTTCACAGGAACACAGAGCACTGAAAACACACACTTTCATCACCAGCATTAGTCAAAAGTAATTTCTGATGCAGAACGGAAATGTCATTTTAAGTGACAGAAACGATCCTCACAAGAGGCTCTTCCAGGGGAGGAGAAAAAAAAAAGAGAACATTATAGCTTAGATGTAAAAGAAAAGCATCCCTCCTGAACAGTGCATTGGCACCTCCTTACAGCTTGCATTCCTTCTGAACTGAGGGGCTACACTCAGATGACTCAATCCCTGTGAAAATGAGAAGTCTGCTTTTGTAAAGACGACACTTGAGCATCACAGTACAAAACGCAAAAACAACCCAAGAAGCAAAAGCCCAAGCTCTCATATGTTCTCAAATTATTTACCCTGTCAAATGTATGGAAAATAGTTTACCTGCGTATTTTGTGGTGTTTGATTCATCCATGGACCAGAAGCAGTGATCAAAGGCAAACACCTATAGAAGCACATAAAAAGACAAATGAGGAAGGAACTCTGGCTACAAGACATTTCTCTTAGAACAGTAAAAGTCCAAGACTGTTCAACTGCAGTTAGACTCTACTGTTTCTAGAGATCCTAAATCAGAACTGTAAAAAGGCTTCATTAGCAGGAATACTTTTGGGAAATCTTGAGAGTTGCAGAACTGCAATACTTCTTTTCTAACTGTATTTTACACGATACAAAATACTGCTTACTGTATCCCTTAATACAGGCATCAAAACACAGCCAAAACCCAATAATTAGCTCCACCCCAGGAACTAATGCTGACAAAAGTTTCTGCCAGCAGTAATGAAACAGCACCGAAAGGACTCAATATACAGAACTTGGCGAGATGACTATTTAGCAGACATCAACAAGACGCACAAAAGTTTTGCTACTTTTAAGCCTTAAGGAGCAAATAAATAGTATCAAATTAACTGCCTAAACTAAGAGTACAGCACTGGATCTCAGTAGAGGAAGCTTACAAATAGAAAATGTGGCTCTATTAGACAAGCTATGAGAGCCTGCTGAAACGACAAGACTTAATATCACTTCAGTCAAGAGTTCCAGCTGGTTAGAAATTGAATGAGATTCAATATTGTGCTCAGTGGGCTTGTGGACCTGGAACAGTGTCCTGTAAAACCACTTAACGCATTGGGATTTGATCCAAGTTACTTTTTTTCTGCACATCTGAGAACATCATGGTACAAACATTTAACGCTGTTGTTTTGACAGCTTTGTATCATCACAAACATGCCTTAAACTGCAGTATATTTTCCACATTTTACCATGGTAAACTGACTGTGGAGGAGTTAATGATATAGATTCTATTTATTTTTTTCTTTCAGGATCCCAAGAGGTGGGGAAAAAACCCAAACAGCCTTCTTTATTAAAACTTTGCCTGAGCCAAGATTTCTTTTCCTGGTCTTCTGACAGCTGATCTCTTCGGTGAGACAAACTATGCAGGTCAATGTAGAGCAAGAGCCACAGGCTCTATTAGCAGTAACATCAAATTCCCTGTGAGACAAACCCTGAAGTGAGGAAGAAGATGGATCGCTTCCTTTTGGCATCTGGGACTGCAGGACAACTTGGATTCCCTGCTATCGCAGAATTACTATGCAATCTAATCTACACTTACATTGTAACCTAACTCTTCCCAAGATGTCTGCTGCTGTAAATATTTCAGAAGGATAAAACCAGGTAGCACAGTAACCTCACCTTCTTCCCTTTCCCCTATCTTAATGCAAAACGCATCGAATGGCCCGAGAGAAGACAAGATCTGAAACACAACACTTAGTCCACAAGAGTGAAATGAGTTCTGGAATTCCCTTCTAAAGGGAAAACAAACAAACAAAAATCCCCATAATAATAATCTAACAGGGAGGTCTGAGTCACTTACTGCAGCACAAATAGAAAGAGACATCTTCACAAGTCAGGACCTTCCCTGCTGTGACTGAGTCAAAGATGTAGTTTTGCCACTGAACTGCAAGCAAAATGCAGCAGTTACTTCACCTTATCTTCAGACCTCCACGTAAGTAGGGGGCATTTTAAATTACTTCCGTGCATTTGTTTATTGTACTTCAAATCTAAGCATAAAGAACTCTCTGTCATCAGTAAGAACGCTCTAACCCTTTTCCTAACTTTTACAGGTCAAGAAATAGTGTTTTCTCACATTCCACTTCTACGGGGCTTGGTAACAATACCTAATCTCTATACGATCAAACACCAAGCAGTTCATTACAAAAGAAAAACCAATTGAAAGGATCCAAGTTTACCAGGTGCCCATTCTTTCCCCTTGAAACCAAGTATTTTCTGCAGTGGATCACACATCCTAGTTCAGAAAGGTCACCCAGCTACACATGCTCATCTGTAATTATTTAAATGTCAATAGACCAGTACTGTAAGCCAATTTAATCTATTGTCCTACACATTTTCCCCTTGGTTAACATGGAAAATCACTGACAGGATTATTCAGTGACTCTTAATTTAAACACTGATCTTGTAAAGAGACTTCACAAACTAAAATATGTGCTTGCAGCCAAGTGTTTCTCACAGAAAAGTAATTGCTGTTTTGATTTTTTTTTTAAAGGCAAAAATTGGTCAGACTGATTTTTAAAAGTTCCAAAATGATTATGCAATAGGAAGAGAAAAATTCTGTCTCAAGATAAAACAAACGTAAATATAGCATTTTAGTATATTTTCATACTAAACATAAAAGGCCAGGACATAAGACTTAGGCTATTTATAAAATCTGCTCTGGAAAATTGCCAAATCCTTCTAACAGAACTAACAAGATTAAGTAAAAAAAAAAAAAAAACAGGAAAAAAAAGTGGAAACTGCTGAGGCATGCACTATCTGCAAAACGTGTCAAGCAGCTACAGTAAAATTCCTTCTCCGTTAAAACAGGTGCGCAAAAATTTAAAACTACTTTGATTGCTGACGAAAAAAAACAGTGAACTTGAACATTCCCAGCATCGATAATTTAAGGATGCACCAAACCAAAGCAATTTTCAGGACAATTCAGACCTTTGGGAAAACAGATTCTAAATGCAAGAATTAATAGAGTAAGAAATAAGGCGTACAAGAGCAAGAAACTTGGTCCCAATCAGTGAGGCTCTTCCACACACACATAACGAAGGTATTCTACAGGAAACACCTGTAGGACAGTGTCCTGCCTGAAGAGTGACCCATTTAATCATCTTTTCTGTACAAAGATGACTCACTAGTTTATATTTTCCTGACCTCCAGTGCTGGAACTGCAGGACACGCAGTCCCAAGAACAGCACACAGGCATACCTGGGGTCAAGATACAGAACCTACACTAGGAAAATACCATCTAAATGTCATCTAAGGTGCTCTCTTCCTTGTCTGTTCTTCATTGATAATTCTTCCTTGAAAACCAAAATGGTGGGTATTTCTTTTTCTTTTGATAGGAGTATGCAGAATAATCATTATTTTCTTCTTATTTTTTCTCCCCAAGATCCATTTCCCTGAAGAAGGTATGAAACCCCCTGTCAATACGACTATCAAAGCTATCAGAAGTTCTGTTAACGCTAAAGTCTCAGACTCAACAGCCAATACTCAAAGTGGGCACTACTGAGTACCGAAAATGCCTTTTTAGCTTTTTAAAGGACACTCAAAAGCAAAAATCTTTATCAATTTATCAACCACATCAACCAACTATATCAAAACTACTATTGAAATGTATTTAAACAGACAGATCTGTGACACACAAATAGAACTTTTAAACTTCAAGCACCCTCTGTGAATTAGTTTTTAACTACATTTTGGAAAGTCTATTACATTTAAGTGTTTTAACGTTAAAAAAAAAAAAGCCAATACGTTTTGTTTGAAACTTAAAAGTTTAAAATTGCTACCTGTATCTCCACTAAGATTTCCTGAACTTTCAGTTATTCTTCTAAGCATTTTGAGTAAGTCTCTATGACTATATGGACAAGTGTTTCTACTTTCCTACTGCTCTGATGTCAATTCCATAGCCACTGTACAAGGAAGCTTAACGTATTTTCAGAAGGCAAGCAAAATGGGGAAAACCATGAAAAACAGGTACACACCTGCTTCAAGCATCTGCACAGGTGAGCATTCAACCACAAAGCAGACGTACGGCATTGGCCTGTTCTCATAACCGGATGCAAAATTATTCTGGGCTTTTAAATTACAGAGGGAACTAACCAACAAGCCTTAAAACTTTCTTATTTTTGCAAGATTCTGTACTTCATCCTAACATCTAAAAGAGAGAAGAACCTGCCACACTAGGGTAGTAGCTTTTAAACTGCAATTTTTTAATGGAGCTAAAAGACCAACAATGTAGGGGTTTTTTCCCAGCTCTATTATTGCAGTGTTTGACAGGGCACAGTATTTTCAGTCTGAGTGGTACGACAGCTGGAAAAGAGACTGGACATAGTATTTTAGACATCTAGAGATCGTCAAGTAACAGAGTTGCAAGTAACGGAATGTGACTCACCAGGACAGATCTTGCACAATTGGAAGTCCATAGAAAAAGAGGTATATGAACTTTAGTATGTACTCATTGTATACTCACTATAAGAATTTTAACTTACAAACATTACAGCATAAACATATAAAAATGGAAAGTTATGAGAAAGAATTAGCCAGGAAGTGCTAGATCCTGGTACTACTGTATCCAGAGTCATTGTAAGGGTGCACATTACCCTAGGTAAGAGAGACACACACGCAACCATTTCTAGGTTAAAGACAACAATACTCAGAGTGTTAAAAACTATTAGAAATTAAACAGAAGACTTGTTCTGGTAACCACAAAGTTTAGGTAAAAAAAAGAGATACAGGGCTTTGATTCAGATTTCTTCAGCAACCACCTATAGCAGTTTAAAACAGCTGTTGGTTATTATTTTGCTAACGAGGCAGCTAGAGGCTATGGCTTCCACAGCAAAACAGTGATGCAGGTCCATGCATCCACCACCTCAGTGAAAAATCTGTGGTTTTGTCCCAAATTCACCTGTGTCTTAAAATGAGATTGCAGATTTTTAAACAGCAATTATGCCTTACTGCTGCAAAGCAGTAACTTCTCACAGAATCAGAAGACAGTCAAAGGGTATTCAAATTTTAAATAGCCAAACCAATATTCTGCAGAACCCTTTTTAATTAAAGCCCTAATCAACATCTTGAGGAATTAATAATTTTAAGGCTTCACGCATGCAAGTATACTTATGTGAACTACTTACAGGTAATGAGTACCGTATCCAATATTAACTGCTTGCCAGATCAAAACAAATGACATAATTAGTTTAGAAAGGAGTCTAATTTCACATTCATTATTAGTTGTTGTGAAGCCTAATCCTTGGTATGGACTAGACAGAGTCTGGGGCTTCCAGCGTTTAGCAATGTATTACCCAGACCTGACACAATCCCTAACATACTGGCTGTGTAGCTATAAAATACTGTAAACGCATAGCTAACATTTAATAGCCATTTCCATCTGACCAACAGATGGCCAATCATGGGAGGTTTTTTAGCGCAAAAAGTTGTGTTGGACAGGTGTGGATATGCCTCACATGAATCTCAATGAAGCAGTCAGTCTGACATGTAGGGTGACTTACAGGGCTAACTACAGGTTGCTAAAAAGAAAAGCAAGGGGAGAATTTTCATTCAGCAGTTCCTCACAGAACCATAGAAAGGTTAAAGTTGGAAGGGGCCTTGAAGATCATCTAGTTCCAACCCCCTGCCATGGCCAGGGATACCCACCTCCCACTAGACCAGGCTGCTCAAAGCCTCATCCACCCTGGCCTCGAATCCCTATTACATTACATCCCTATTACAACTGCTGATGGAGTTAAGTGATAAAGGAGACATATTAGGAAATGGCAAACAAAGTCTACACTGGTAAGCTTACTGTAAATGCAAGCCATTAAAGAACTGAAGAAGAAAGAAGTTGGTCACAGTATGAAAAACACAAGACCTACCACAGTGGAGAAAATGTGAAGGCAGATGAGGGTACAGCTCACAGAACAGAGCAACCACTCTACCTTTGTCACAAAATTACACTAAAAGCCCAAGATTACTAATAAACACCATGTTTGTAGAAATAGCAAAACACTCTAATATCCTTATATACCGTTTCCTATCACAGCTTCTGAGCTACCAAGTTTAAGTGGGATCACAATTCATCCACAGCTGATTGATAAACTAGCTCATTAACCTAAAGATAAAGAAACTTCAAATATTTATGAAATTTCATTAAAAAAAAAAAAACAACGTAATTTGAAGATCAACTACATGCTGTACCCTAGAAACTGTGTAAGTGAAGAAACATCCAAATCTCATATCACATCTTTACAAACTCTCAAAGCCTATTTCCACTGATGGTAATAATCATATTCTGCCTCAAACTGATAAACATTTCACGCAACACCTTTTTCGGCATTACAGCTCCAGGGTGTTAATGACCACCTATATACCTAACAATAATGCAGCATATATGCACAAGCCTGCAGCTGTTATATTTTTGTCACAGAAATGCAAGGCCATAATTATGCTTTTACGCAGTGTCAAGAATAACTTTGTCTGCCTATAATGGAACATGAATGATGTACTACAGAAAATGAAGGCCCTTGTAAGACAGTTTTTTTGTGAAATTACAACAAGGAGGAGGTTTTTTTGCTTTTTTACAAAAAAAATTAGCAATGATCAACCTTTTTCTTGTATTAGCTACATTAACTGAGCTTGACAGAAGAACTTTATTAAATACTTTCAAAAAACCTGCAAAACTAAAATCCAGGTCCAGGGGAAAAAAAAATAAAACTACAGCATACCATTTTAAACTGTAATATCAGTGTTATTCATTTGCACCTGCTGTGACCTTAAATCACTTTTATTTTTTTTCCAAAGATGATTATTTCAATTCACGTTAAAATAGCTTGTTCCATCCTTCCCTCCCTATTGGGAACAATACACATCATTTACTGACAGGATGTTTTCTTCTGACACTCAAAGAAATTATTCAAAACAATAGATATTTAAATTTTTATATATATATATATACACACACACACGTGCACACACATATAAAATAGATGTCTGAACTATGAAGTAGGCAGGTATCCATATAAGACTGATATATAGATCAAGCAGTAAGTATGAGCAATAGATTATTTTTTTTAATGTATTTGCCTTTATTAAAGCTGTATTGATCACATACTACAGGAACACACCCAATATTTCTGCACTGCTCAACATTTTCAAGCAGACACAAATGCAAAAAGAGACAGAATACTTACCTTAGGTGGTTTTCTTGATGATTGGCAAAAAAAAATAATCAGCAACGATGATGAGAAGTACGAATACATCATTCACATAAAGGAAAGGAAGCAAAGAAAGAGAAAAGAAACAAAGTCAGTGTACATCATTATTATAATCTGAACTTTTTGTAATCCACAATGTATTTAAGAAAAATCAGGTCAGAAAATATTTATATGATACAGCGCAGATTTTTAACCAGTAATTACTTAATTAGTAATACAGCCCCACATTAAAAAGAAAGGAAAATGTCGGATTCCTTATAGGTATAAAAATCTAACAGCCCTGAGTTCCAGAAGGAAGACAAGCATCCGTTCTCTTTGCCATGGAAGTCAAAACACAGACCATCTTTTGTGGCAAACAAACTAAGCCTGCAAACCGGCAGACCAAGGTGCCAGGGTTAAGCCCCACTGACTTCAGCAGTGCTACACAGGCAAGACCAAGGTAAGAGTCACACAAATGTTTCTTGTAGAGATTATAGAAGTGTGAAGAAAAATAAACCTGCATTTTCCCTAGCCATGGAAAGTCTACACAGAGCATAGGAAGCCAACGCAAAAAACACCATTACCCTTCGCACACAACTCCAACGAGCGCTTTCAGAAATAAAGCGGAGAAAAGAAACCCCCAAACTAAAGACACCGGCTCAGAGTACTTCAACTTGTCCTTAAATGCTTTTATGCTTATGCTGGCGGCCATATGGTAAATTAAAATCAGTGTGGTTTTTTTTGGTGGGATTGATTTCAAGAGAGATTGCTGCCCTGTCTCACTGTGCAGCCCTGTGCTCACTAATGCCGTTGCAAGAGAGAAGGTAAAAACATGGTGCAGAATTAGACTGACTTAGGCCATTCATGAAAACCACAACCTTAGGCATATGTTTAAATTATGTATTGAAATAAGTCTGAAGTGACACAGAGAAGAAGTTTCCACTTGCTCTTTACATTATGAAAAAAAAAAAAAAGGCAATACAAATGTAGATGAAGAGAAAAGACACAAGTAGAAAGGTCTAAAGATAAAACCGCACAAGCACAGAACACAGTAAGGTTTATAAGATAAGGATACGGATGAAAGGTCTCTATCTACCCGACAGACCCACTACACAAAATTCAAAAAAATTAAGAGGCTCCAGTCACAGTGCAGAAACAGATGGGATGAAGCCATGCTTTCATCCACCAGACTACACATACTAACTCCACCAAGTCAAAGCAGGGGAAAAAAAAAACCACCAATACTTTGTGCAGTTTTCTTAGCAACCCACAATACAACGGCTCAGCAAAAAAAAAGCTGAAGGGAAGCAAATCCACAAACGCATCCTTACGCAACCTCTTCTGCCTACTCTCAGCTCATACCTTAGATGACACATCTGCCTAGACCAGAAGTTACACAGCTGGTACACGGTACTGGTATAACGCAAACATATTTTGCCTCAGAGCCAAACCACTCACTGCAGCCTTACCCTCTCATTAACGGTGGCTACACCGGCTCAGCTCGCAGACAGCTCATGTCCAGGTGGCTCAGAACTTGCGCAGAACATGCTCTTATCTAACTGAAAAATACATTTAGCTGTACCCCGAATGTTTTCCACTTCAATTGATTTTCAGGTGTGATGAAAGTCCAACATCATCAGCTTGTCTAGCCAGAGCTCCAGCACCAGCTCTAAACTTCCTATTCCTGCTTGGAAGAGAAGTTCCTACCAAAGGAAGTCATCCAAGGTTTTTTGTAAAGCTCTTAAATACATTCATATTTTGAAAAATAATTCCAGAATACATCAGCCTTCCTAGGGAATTCCTGATAGACTGCTGCAGAGGCTCAGCATAAGCCCTACACAGTTTAATTGAAGTAAACACCATCAGGAATTTTATCAACTGTTTTTTTCTGGTATCATTCTTACAAGCCCCAATTGGAAAAGGTACAGAACATCACTGAAGTAAACAAATGGTTTGACACAGTTTTTTTTTTAGGTTTTTTTTTTTAATATATTTACTTAAGCAATGCAAGCCACTACCTTTTAGGAAGTTTCCTCTTACTTTCCTCTGATCCCCATTTTAAGAAAAGCACAATAGCAACTTTTCAAACCACTGGTGCACAGCAGAGCTTCCCAGTTGGAAGATCGTCACTGGTCTCCTGGATTTCAAAGCACAAGGAGCTGCAGCTTCTGGCCATATGTCAGATCCTACTGCTCCAAACTCTTTGTCTATTAAGACCAAACTATCAACTCCACCAGTGACCTGCTAGCATCACCAGCAGCAACATGATCAAGGGCCTCTGGAGTAAGTCAGCTCTCAGGACAGATTTTTTTTTTAAGCTATTTGGAAATTCCAGCTAACCAAGTCAGTGTAATCATTATCCTGGCAGTCGTTCAGATGGAGACACTCCGGAATACTTTCTTCAATCAAAGGACTCAGATGAATAAATAAGAAACAGTTTACAGTTTATCAGAAATCACATCTGTAGCAGCTTAGAGATGTGCCATAAAACCTGCATTAGCCTCAATCAATTTTTCGCTTCGGTTTTTTGTTTTGCTTTGTTTTATTTTTAATATGTGCTTCGTGGTTTCTTTCCTTTCCCAGAAACCAGCAGCTTTCAGCTTCATAAATAATTGGACTTGTCTCAATTTTTGCCAGACACTGACCGTACAAATGTGGTGATTCAGTGTCACAGCTGGGGTGGGGAGTGACGACGACAGGACAGAGAGCGGATCACAGAGATACCATTAAAATTTTTATTTCCCAGAACTTTTAATTCCATGTCTCATCATCCATGGTGTCAATGATAATGCACAGGTATACCTTCTGAATGACAACAACATCTCCTCTAAAGGAGACAGATAGTACACTTCAAGAAATTATCACAGAGTTACCTAACCTTCTAACGCATCTGCACAACAGCAGATTTTGGTTTAACCTGACGAAGGGGATCTTCCGTCTGCACACTCAGATGGAAGACTGACTTTTCTCACATGCCTAGAACTCAAAACCAAAGTACATACCACCAAGAGTCTGAAAAATATTCTCACAGGTCAGAGGAAAAATATGAATTTCAATGACCACAAACCCCACTGAGCTTCCAAACTTCCTCCTGCCTTTGTCCTTAAGCCATCATGACTTTAGTAAAATTTCACTAGAAAGATTTTCTGAGCACATTTTTACAGTGCAGTACATGTGCCGAGGTCTGTTCCCAGAATCTGCTCAGGCTTTATCTTTCACAACAGTATTAAGCCTCTCCTGTCCTGCTTGGCTAACACACACCAAGACCATAGAATGTGCAGCTATCTCAAATTTTTATGTAGATGGAGAAAACCAATTTCTAGAAAGCTTTGTGCTAATGCAAGCATGTTTTTTCCCCTATTGTCTCTTGCAAAAACTAAACCCATAATGCTTCTTGCATTTGCTAAGAGAATTAATTCACAAAATACCAGTTCTAATGTTCTATACTAGAACATGAACGAGAAGTCATCCTCACTGCATCCACACTACTATCTACCCACCACCTGCGACAGCATATGATGAGAGGAGTGTGCTTTTCTAGTAGTTTAACAGCAGCAAAGGTTGTTTCTGCTGTGTTTTTTTTTTAACTACCTATACTATTTTACAGGAGTCTCCTTTGTCATATAAAAATTTCATATAAACTGGCATTACATATTCTGACTAGAAAACTAGTCCCATGCAACAGGAAGCAACAGAAGACACTCTTGCACTATGAGTGTACACAATACTGTCATCTTAGAGACTTAATCATTTTCAGAACTACACCTGGTTTCTGTCCCTTAGTGAACGTTGTTAGCATTCCCAACCAAATGTCACTTCTACCAGAAGGAAAAACGTTTTATACATCAAAAAACTTGGAAGAATTGGTTTTTCTCCCCTTTTCATATAATGGGGTTTCATCACCCCACCAACGCCCCCATCAAGAATGTCACCTTCGGTAGGGACACTTATGTTTAAAAATGAGAATGGAGGTGTAAAACCAGGTACTCCACATAGAATGACATAGAGGAACAAAGCATCTTTGAAAAACAGGTCTTAGATTCTTTGGAACAACACCCACACATCCCAATTCATCTCCAATTCAGCTGTGCTAAGAAGCCAAGTAGGTCACAATTGTACTATAATTATGGCACATTTTGGGAAGTATTTGGTGGATTCTTTTACTTTCTCACAATTAGTTAATGAGGACGAAGCAATCATAACCAGCTATGTTAAGTAACCACCCATAGCACCTACAGCAGATGATGAATGAACCACGTGGCTTTGCAGCTTGCTCTTCTAAGCTGACTACACCAGAAATCATCACTTAAGACACTGAGTCTGAAATACCTTTTTGCTCTCATCACATGTGCAACCAGAGCAAATTCATGGTACTCGTTGTTTTCCCAAATATATAATTAAGTGTCCACATGCAGCGGCTACATAGTCATCAATGCACTCCTCAGGATCACTGGTCAAAAGTAGTATTACAAGCAACTACCAATACACTAGAAAAGGGAGAGAAGTCTTCAGGCTTTTATGAGATGAGTTCAAAAAACAGTCTTCCTTCTTTCCTCTGGAAGCACATAGATCAGCAAAATGAAAAGATCATCCTGACAGATAAAAGGAATGTTTTTTACTTTTATTTTTGAGCTCTCTTTAACAGCATTTGACAACCACAGTTTCCAAAATTTGGTTTCCACATATTCCTCACATGCTGTTTATTCTTTTGAGAATTCTGCAGTACTAGAAAATTAATGAGTTCTTTGTACAAGTCTACAGCCTTTTCCCAGCTACATCAAGTCACAACAAGTTATAGAACTTGTTACGCTTTTATGCATATGCAAGGGTGTAGTTTTGCGCTCTTCCCCTCTGATTTCAGCATGATCTCTTCTCTCACCACTGCTCCAGTATCTTTGGAATCTAAAGACCTGCTGTTCAAAACAAGTATTAAAGTATTTTTGGAGTGTTTTTTAATTTTGTTTTGTTTTTTAAATCAGGCTGTCTTACAACTCGGGCTGAGAATATCACCAGCAGTGCATGTTTGCCTCACTCAAAGGCAGAGTGCAAGGGAACAAACCAGTGGTAGGACCACCATAAGAAGCGTGCCTTGTTTTACTCCATCAAAGTAACTGCACTGTTTATCCACAAATATAAGGCTTCCAGAGTGGCTGCAGCAGAGGCAGCAGACATTCAACACTCCTAACTGCAAACAATGTAAATTATGTAGAAGCAAAGAGATGATGTTTCTCCTGTCCTTCACAGTAAGATCATGCAGCTCTACGACCCTTTCTTGTCTCATGGTTTATCAGTGCAGGCTGTTACTTGCAGGCTTGATACCAAGCATCTTAAAAAGCATGCCTATGTATTATTAATGGACACTGTACTAAACAAAAGCACCAATCTAGAAAAAGATCACTGTTTGCCACACTAACAGTTTCAGGTGATGATGTACTGCAACTACTGGCAGTACACACCATTTTTTCTACAAAGAACACAGAAAATGGACATGTATTTGCCCATTTTCCCCTTCCATTTTTTAAATGCAGAAGAAGATCAAAGGCTATGTCAGGGGCAGTGCCCTGAAGGGGAACACTTTTGTGTCCTACCTTTGTGCTTGGCTAGGGCACCTCCTGCAGAGCTCCCTAATGAAGCTGGCATCATAATTCGATACTAGGAATCCTGGCAGAGTTACTTTACATACTGTATGAGCACACATACATACACAAATATAGATATTTAGTTATTTTATATTCTTGCATAAGGTGGGCAGCACATGCCCTGTATCTGTTTAATCCTCCTACCCAGCGAAAGTCTGTTCTATAGACAAAATAATCCTTTGAAGAATAGTAAGAGAAAAGCGTTTTAACAACTAAAGCAATTTGAACAAGTGCCTGCATAATAAGGTAGAAGCTGATCATAATCAGAAACACCACCAGAAACAGATGCATACTGTAGAAATAGGTTGTTCTCTCATGTTTTATGGAAACAGCGTATGAAGTAGCTGTGCTACTCACTGCAAACCTACCACATGCAAGAGAGGAAAGTCAGACACTGAAATCAGAATGACAAATGCTGCAGTGCAAGTTAAACTACATAGACACTACAGTAGCAGCGTGTCAAAAAAGAAATCTAGAAAATGCCTGGATATTTCACCATACCAGGGTTCCATTCCAAGAACTTAAGGTTCGTTCACTACAGCAGTGATGAACTACCAAAAAAGAAAAAAAGTACCACAAATTATGAAACCAACACAAGCTCATTAAAATAGGTGAAAGGCATTATATTCTGAAATTTACAAGATGGAAAATAGAAGTGACAAGAAGTGACAACTGCCCTGGAACACCACTAGTCCCTAACTTACCTTCACTCCCCAGGTCTCAATATTTTTATTGCCCAAGGCATTATTATTCCAATGCCAGCAACTTGTTGACATGAAGTTCAGGTGGTTCTAACCTTTACACAGAAGCCTTGGTGTTCATGTAAAAACAATTTCTGCTGACAGGCTGAAAAAGGGCTGATACCTGTCCTACATGCAAGAGCATGCCACTTTGCAAACAGCGATCGGCTTAGGAAAACAGTCACCACCCATAAGCAGAAAGATTAATCTATCACTTTGCTATAAAGTTCACTACAGAAATTTCCCTGTCTGTCCTACCCCATAAGCTTAAAAAAAAAGTCATCCAATTTCAGTTACTTTGCTTAGTTTCACTGAAAAGGCAGAAACTGACTAAAATTGTCATTCTGTTCTGTGATAAAAGAGCTCTAAATCAATCCTGACTGCTGAGACCCTGTCCAGAATCTACCACATAGATTTTATTTATTTATTTACCACAGATAATTTATTTTCCTCAAGTCTTTAATCATACTCATTCAAAGCTTACCCAAGATTCTAGTTATTGTAATAAAAGCTTGCTACCCCTACGAGAAGTACAGCATAACCACAAACACAGGTATATTAAGCTTGTTTTTGTTAACATCCAACGAGCCTCATAACAAAATGTAATACTTTGCAATGCAATTCTACCTAATGATTCCTACTAGTGGTAGTTATTTCACGAAGTAGTCCTGGCCCTCTTAAAACTGATGCTTTTTCTGTCCTCTCAGTAAAACGCAACATGAAAGAATCTAAACGAGGGGATATTTACTAGCTAATCAGGTTCAGAGGGATGAGGAAAAGAGGGAGGGGAGAAAGAATACGACCTCAGAACCCAAGATCTGTTAGCCCCGAAGACTAGTCTCGAGTGAATGATTCTTAGCCTGAATGCAATGAAACTGCTCTCAGGGCAAACACAGTCTATTTCTGGAAAGTACGTGGAAACACATGCTAGAAGTGTTAATAAAGTTACCGTGGCATTTATTAGGTACCCATTATTCTTACTCGTTTGCATTTATTACTGGCGCTCTCGAGGAGAAAAACACCCCAAGCATTAGCTGGCATTTCAACTCTCTGCACAAACTCTATTGCGACTCTCACACCCAACCCACCAGTCACTTGGGTTAGGTACTCCCAGCTATTAACTACCTTGTAAGTCTCCAACGTCAATGGAAAACATTCCCTTTCAACGCTACCGCTCCTTAGAAATTCCTTCAGAAATGCTGCCTGTAAGAACCATCAAAACACTAGGCTGCACTGAAGATACACCCCTTCTGCAGGTACTGCTCAAAGCTATCTAAAAAATACACTCCTATTTATCACTATACACAGTATTTCTTGCAAGAGATCACCTTCAAAGGCATGTGAAGAAGTTTGCTAAGCAATGTAGCATTTTGTAAATTAAATTCCACTTTGTTAGTTTGCCTGTTCAAAACTCAAGCATTACAACTTGCTACAAAGATGAAAAACAATTAGCAGCTTCGTTCATGAGGATCAAGACAGAAGATCTCTAGTCAGTGGAAAAACCGTACAGGAAAGAATGAAACTGTACGTGTTAACTGAGTAGCTGGATCTGAACCTTGATTTTAACACCTTATATTCCTCAATAAACAGGGTGAAAAAAAAGAAAAAAAAAGTCACTCTTTTTGCTGTGAGGTAAGCATATTCTTTCTTATTCAGTCAGGACAAGGATACAGTTGAGAAGTTTCTGAAGATACATGTGCAACAGTCCTGACCGTGTGTTCAGGCTGGACAACAGACAAGAACCCCTAAGTCTCACTGTAACATTCCTTTACCACAACAGGGAAAATTATCATTCAAATTTCATCTACTCTTTGTTACTAATGAGATTTCAAGAGAGATGCTAATTGGGCATGACACTTCATCCTTTCCCACCGCTCTGCAAATGTATGTTAGCATTCTTTACATATAACTACAGTATGAATAAGCTAAGACTAAGCAAAATTCACAAATTACTACTTTCTTTTCATCCTAGCATGCCGTTTCTAGTGACTTGAGTACTAAATTAACTGATCAGAAAGAAAATACTGTTCATTAATTTGTAGTCGAAATTAAAACTTCCCCGGGTTTCATGACAATCAATTTCCATCACTTCACTAATAAGATTTTGCAGAAGAAAGTCTATGTCAGCTGGCTGCAACACCACCTGCTTTGGTGACTTTGAGATTACATTATTTGCTTTAACAGACAGCATTAACAACTGCTACCATTTGCCAGGAAGTAGACACTATGCAGAGAAAGATGATGATGATTCATGGGATAAAAAAGGTTTATTGTGTGGAACAATATACCAAGAATGTAAACTCAAATCAACTCTACATAAATAGACAAAGTGAATAAGGTCTCCTGAGTTGTTGCAGGACCAACACCTAGAAGTACCAAGGAGACTTTATTCTCATACAGAATTCATACAAGTGAGATCTCTAGAGATCTCTTCACTGATCTCTACAAAGCTTAGGCAGTAATCTAGTTAGCTTTAGTAACCTAACGTGCCATGAAATGAACCACAAAAGCTACCCAAAGGCTAGAAAAATTCTTCACAGCATGTGCTCCAAGTTTATCAGTTAACAAAAACAGAAGAGCTGCCAAGGCAGCTAACAATCTTCACAAAGAGAAGACATCAAGAACCAAGTTACTGAACCTAGCAGGGAAAGGCACATCCTGAACTCATTACTAGGACCTGAGAATAGATAATTTCCAGCAGACAAGGAGGGCAACAGCAATGGCACGGACAGATTTTCTACCTGAGGGCTTTAGACAGAGGTTAGATACCTTTCTGGTAGATACCAGAGAGGTAAATGAGTTACTGGGCTGAATACCTTGTCAGGAAACACATCCTATACAACATGGGAGGCGAGACCAACAAAATTTAACAGGCTCCCCCGTCCCCAGTGACCTGTGAATTTGTTGTGACAATTTGTATTAACATTATGTTACTTTGAGCCACATTTTTTTAAATTTTTTTTTTTTTTTTTAACAGCAAAGCTTGCAGGCAAGACCTCTCTAGCAGGCATTATGTTATGTATGTAAAAACATGCACTTGGTAGTAACGACAACCACCCCCTCACCACGTGCCATACAGCAAGACATAAACGAGAGGAGTGACAAACACTCCAGGATTCTATGCAAACACTGCAACTAGCATTGTGGAAAAATAAACAAGACCCCTAAATTTTCCTAGACTGAAAAATGAAGTATACACACTGCTTATGTACAACAAAATAGGAAATATTTAGACCTGTAGCAACAATAAGAGTCTAATATCTTTGCAGGTTAAAAAAACCCAAACAAGTATCATTTTATGACTGGAATAGATGACTGTTAACAGATCACAGAATAAAAGACCAAAATGTATTTGAATCCAGCATTAAGCAAATTCTTTTTCTAGATCTAATTGAATCCTAAATGGTTAAATTAATGTTCTTAAGGAAGCCTGGCTTTATATGCTGGAGAATAACAGAATCAGGAAAAAATTAAAAATTTTTTAAAAAGCTAAAAGTCAGAGACTGGTGCATTTTTCCTGTGAGGAGAGGCTGAAAGACCTGGCACTGTTCAGCCTGGAAAAGAGAAAGCTCACAGGGATCTCATCCCTGACATGCCTTACACCTGAAGGGAGGGTGTAAGAAGACAGAGCCAGGCTCTTTTCAGTGGTGCCCAGTCACAGGACCAGAGGCAACGGGCACAAACTGAAACACAAGAGGTTCTCTCTGAACATCAGGAAACAGTTTTTCACTGTAAGGTTGGATGACTGAGCGCTGGCACAGGTTGCCAGAGAGGTTGTGAAGTCTCCCTCCTTGGACATATTCAAAAGCCGTCTGGACATGGTCCTGGGCAACAGGCTCTAAGTGGTCCTGCTTGAGTGAAGGGGTGGACCAGGTGACTTCCAGAGGTCCCTGACAACCTCAGCCCTTCTGTGAAAAATGCTAAAATAATTTCTTTTTTAAAGATACTGTGGCATAGAGCAGTAGCATGAACATTAATATAAGAGATGATCTGCAAGGTTTGTGATTCGGGAATTTGTAACACTTACTATCATTCCAGACTTGTGTCAACTAAAAAAAAGTCAATAAAAACTACCTCTAAAAATTCTTAGATGGTGTGTTCCCCACATCAACCCATACATCTCATTTTCATGGAAAGAAATTTTCAACATGAAATACAAAATTTATGGCAGCCCAGCAACCTTCAGTTTGGGGTTTCACACTCCAAAAACATACAGTCAGTCTGCTACGAAGAATATTATTCATTGTGCCCATCAAGGGATGTTATAGACATGGACTGGCATACAGGTTTCACCTACTGATTTTCAGTGAACAAGCTCGGACAGTACTATTTTAACATCACAGTAGCAATTTTTAGTTTGCTCTGGCAAATAAAGGGGGTTTAATTTAACCTCTATTTTCTTTAGTTCTAAGCAGATGGTCGCAGTCAATTACTAAGAAAGCGATGGCTCTGTACAGCTCCAGTGCAAATGAAATGCTTGGAGACAAACCCTGAACGCAGTAAGAGTCAGAAGCCATAAGGTACAAATACAAATAATTCTTCACAAAAAAAAAGTTTGCATGGGCAAGTCAGAAATATCATAAGTGGTTAAAACAGACAAAGCTGATTTTCTAGTGACTTTTTTTTTTTACATACAGACTCTGTCTATGAAGTTAGACGGATACAGCTTTGAAATGCCCCAGCGGAGAATGAGTTCACAGCTAAATGCAGGCAGTTGTAGTGTATCATTGAAACTCAGAAGAGGGGCATAATTTATAATTATTTGTTTTGTTACAGTAGACTTCATTTTAACAATACACACTAAAGAGTTGGCCTCTGTCCCATAAAAATTGCAGTTTTTCGGAAAACAAACAGCAATGCTACAGTGTAAGTCAAAAGTAAGATTCCAGATCCAGTATTGCAAGCAGCTCTCATTATAAGAAATGTTGATTTCAAAGAATAAACATGGACACACAAATCACAGGATCACAAGCTCAGCTAGAATGCCATTTTAGTGAGCATTACAAGATAGCATAAGAGAAACGGAAGTCATCTCAGACTTCTTAGACATTGATGGTTTTTAAGAAAGTCTAGAAGGAGGTCACAATATTATGGTGCAAAAGTCATTAATACGATCAAAGAATTACCAAAGAACTGAAATGGATTTTCAGTATTTCCTGAAAAGACAGAAACAGAAAATGAGTTATGTCTATTCTTACAGCTAAGAAGTGAGATCACATCTGCCAATACACGTGAACTGGCTGAATAAAGCAGTAACACAGAGCGCGGATCTCCAGGTCATATAGTATACAACTGTCACAGGCACCAACACCGTAAAATCTTTTGAGATGGAGCCTGAACAATTCAAAGTCAGTTATGTTGTTCTGCCTCATGGAAGGCTATTCATTCTCCTGCTGTCCAGAAAGCTTTACCGATGTGTAATATTGAAGAAATTTAATCACATTTATTTGTTCTTGTACCAACATTGTCCTGTAATTTAACACTTCAACCTAACACAGCTTTCCGCATATACTCTCATGTTATGCTTCCCTCCTAGCTCTAAGTACATTCCATGTAGGTTCTGCAGTCCTCTAGCCATCTTAACTTCAAATCAGATTGAATTTATGTTTCTTAAAACACAGTGAAACTGAAATGTAGAGAATATTCCAAAAGAGGTTCTAGCAAGCATTTTTTAGAATGGCATTGTTCCTATGTTCTGTTTGTACATTTTTATTTAAACAGTTTGGAAAACATGAACATTCTTAGAAACAAAAATATTTTTGCATAGAAAGCATAACTCTTTAGCCTTTGCTATATTCCTACAGTACTCTTGAAGAAGCATTGCCTAGGTCTTCCGTGTATTGCAAACGGAAGAATTATGACAAATTTCAGTTTGCATTAGAGATCAGAAAGAAAGGAGGCGGCAAGAACCATAGAAATAGCTTTAAGTTTTGAAAGCTGAAGAACTCCATTCGCTAGAAAATTCTTTCTGAGAACGTCTTAGAAACAGAGAAAGGAAAACTTTGAAAGCAGAGATTGTATCTTTAATTAGGCTGCAGGTGAAATAGATTTATCTCTGCGGGGGATGAGGGAGGAGAAAAACAGGTAGGGTTTCAAGTGTATATGCTGGGTTTCAGGTCTGAGGCAGAATGAGTAAGCTTCAGACTAACACACATTGGCAACAGTTGCCCTAAGAATACCGCACTGTAATTGTCCAAGAGGCAAAGCCAGTTTAAGAAGTTTCTGCTCTTCTCCAGCTTCTTGTTCCCCGCTCCATGCCACAGTCTGTCACATTCAGCCGTTAACTCTGTCAAACATGCGGCAAGGGGTTTTGAAGTGTCAGGGAGGAATGTTAGCTTGCTTTGCCATTCTTTAGTTTAAAAATTCACTAATTTGGTTTACAGAATCAGAAACCGGCTGTACCAATGCAGGGAAATGCGCACAGTAAATGTCAACATGCAATTTGGAACATTCCTTCTGTTGTTCACAGACGTACAGAACTCTAACCATACTCCCTTCCCCTCCCCAACTGTCGTCTTCTAGACAAAAAACTTCTCACTTATTTAATGGTTCCTCATGTAAAAGTGGTCTGTAAGCAGCTCACCACCCTTACTGCCATTCTCTGCTTCTTCCTAGTTCCAGCAGACCTTTTTGAGACAGGAGCGCCAAAATAAAACATAGCAAAGATCATGTTGTAGCTGCAGAGAGACACAAAGTTCCCTCCCTTGTTCCCTGCCCTTTCCCAATATGATTCCCTGGCAGGTCGTAATGGTCCCTTGCTGTTTTTCACCCATTTGCTGAGAACTAATCTGATGTTTCCCTTGAACGAGCATAACTCCAAGATGATTCTCCTGAGAACAAGGAGTCCAGAAACCATGGTTGGGTACATAAGGTCAGAAGAGCTTTGCATTTCATAGCAAGTTTCATGTATCCTTTTATCAGCCAGCCACAACCCATCTGAAGGTCCTCCCACAACTTTCTGTGGCTGCCACGATCTAACAACAGCAGCAGCAGTGTACTGGTGCCAATATATTCTGTCATACCAGTATTCACCCCTTCTCCAGTCCATTTATAAAAGAAGAAATACCAGACCAAGCAGAGACCTCTTCAGGACTCCACAGGAGATGTACAGGGGTGGGGGAGAAGGTTTTAGTTGGACGTGTGGCTCATCCCTACTGAGACTGTGATTTTTATTAACCAAGAAAAATCAAAAGTCACAGTCCGTGGGTCATGACTGGCTTCTTGTCCTTCAAAACACTTGAAGCACAAGTATCAGTGCTTTGTTAGCTTAAAATAACTCAATGGAACCTATGAAATTATTTTGAGTCTTGAATCATCCAGAAGTCTTTGTACAAAGAGGCTAAGGAAACTTGCAGAAAGAGTACGTCCCTTCCAAAGGGAATAAAATTGTGCGCAAGACCTTAGCTAAACTATCCACCCAATACATTCATGTAGGAATTGCTGAAAAGCATTGTAAAAATAATGAAGTCAGACTCCTAAAAATGCTATCAATACTTTTGCTAGACATTAATTTTTTTTATACTAAATTAATAGTGTTGATAAGTTAACTGCAGAATCCCTTGATCAGCTCTCTCTAGTCATCTGAAACGATGATGCCATTACTAACACATTTACCATTGTTTCAGAAGAAAGAGTTGCAGATTTAAAAATGCAGCAATTTGTAAAAAGGCAATAAAAAGGTCCAAAACCAAAATGACACTACTGAGTTGTGAAATACAGCAAAAACATCCTTCTGCCTTAGGGTCTGTCTGCACAGTATCTAAATCTAAAGCTCGGGACATGAAGCAATATTCAGTACATTTAAAAAAAAAAAAAAAAAAACTGTTGCAAACAGATTTGTGCCATCATCCAATTCAAAAGCTGCATCCAAGAAATAATACTTGGATATATTACTTCATAATCCAGAAGGCTAAAAATATTTGCTTTATTGAGAGGTTGCAATGGGAAATTCTAAAAGCATCTTAGCTTTTCTAGCCCTCACATTCTAAATACTGAGGATCAAGATAAATGTCACACACAGAGCTTCTTTCCGATGTAGACACAGCTTTCTACCTCCATTACTGCAGTATAAAGTGAGCAGCTACATTTTGGGATTGGAATCCTGTTTCTACTTAATGTATCTTGTGCTACCTCCCACAAAAATGCATGTTCTCTGCATGTCTTACTGAGCACACCTGTACCTACTCCTCTGTGACACATCTGTAGCTAACTACACAACAAAAAAGGAAAAAAGCAATTATTTCATATTTACTGCATCTTTCCTAATCTAAACCCCCTCTTTTTAGGCAACGGAATCTGTCCCCAACACATACAACCAAAACTCAAAGGCTTAATATAGCATTTCCTTTAGTTATACATCACTTGTACAAAAATTACTGTCAAGCTAAGCCAAAAATAAGTTAACTGCACAAAATAAGGATACATAAGAATGGTAACCTTTTAATAGAACCCTAGCTTTTCCAAATGGCACTTTTTTAGCATAATCTGTATCAAGATATTTAGAGTAAGTACTTCAGTTACTATGAGAACAGTAACTCTTGACTCTTGGACAGTTACAAATATAGATAATTTTTGTAGAGCACTGCAGGAAGCATCAAGAATTTTCTAAATCCTCTTTCATTCAAAAAATTCTCTGGAAGATAACATTGCATACATCAATTCAAATGCAACCCCAGCTCAACAAATTGAAAAATCATTAGTACCATTCCACCTCCTTTCGGGAGGGGGAGCCTCCTTTGTACACCAAAGTGTCTCATCAAATCCTCTCCTGACTTTGTTTTGTTAGTGGGGATCCCATGCTCAAATCCCCTTCTAAAATGAATTCATTCGTTATTTCAAGCATAATGAATAAATTTTTCAACCTTTTGGGTAGGTAAAAGGGAGAACAGGAGGGCAAGAAGAAAATAAGAATTCTTTTTTCCTTATAGAAGAAAATGACAGATCAGCAGTCATTCCTCCGTGTGCCACAGTGGTAGTGCTCATTATCTCCAACTTTTACCTCACAGGATCCAGTTGGAGCCGCGTGAGCGCTAGTAAGCAAAGGTCCTTGTGTCTTCAGCTGAAGGTAGAAAGGGCCACAGATGCATCAGCAGCCCCTCAAGTGCAATCTCGACACAAGACCCCACAGTGTCAGCACTATGAATCCATGCTCTGCACAAGCATAGACTACCTTTCTCTTTGTTAATCGAAGAGACATGCAAAAAGCAACCACAAAATAGCCTCTTCAAAGTCTGCACTGACAAGCAGTGCCGCAACACCAGTGTGATGCTGTTTATTTTTTTAAAAATCACTATGCTAAAGAACTGGAGGGAACCTAAACTAATAACACTAAAGAACGCTTTGAAACAAAATGCTGACATATTGCCAACATTAATTTTGGCCTGTATTTTCAACAGGGTCTCGCTAACCTAGCTCCAAAACATTTGTGCCTTGCACATTTTGGATTCAACTCCGCTGTACTAGAGTGATCTCACATACAAACTCCAACGCTTAACTTTCTGTTTTCTGTCTATTCTTTAACTGTTTTTCCATGGATACTTTTCAGATCTTGTTTTAACTTCTGTGTGTTTTAATATTTGTTGTAGCAACATGATAATGAAATACACAAGTCATTGCAATCACATGGCTCTTTCAAAAATATGAGGACAGCATTTATTCCACTTGCAGAGGAGGTACATCCTCAATCTCCAAGCCAAGCTTTATGTTAGGCACTAGGTATACAGCTTGGAAATAGAATTTTATAATGGAAATACTGAGAGGCTCTTTGCCATAGCATCACTAGCAATATAAATACTCAAGATGACAAACAATATAATCATGTGAGCATTCCAGGCCAGCCTATAAATAGCAATTCAGAAAGAACTGGCCTCTCACAACTACGGTGCCTCAGTACAATGTGCATCTGCTAAAAATATCAACTTAAGTATGGTTCAGCAACAGCACGCAATGAAAATAGGTCTGTCTGAATTTTGTGAATTAAATAGCTATTTACACACCCTACCTCATTTATTAAACTGATGATCATTCACAGGACTACTGTGGTGGACTTCTTAATAAACAAATGTACGCTTTGCATGTGAGCATTAGCAGTATTTGATTTATCCAGGAATATGTGTATTCGCAGTATTTTCCTTGATAATGAAGTCCTACTTCAGAGCTTCTTCAGAAACAGCATGATTAAGTGGCTGTGTTCATATGATGATCAGAATTCACATTTCAGAAGTTAACTTAGAATTCCAGCAACAAGAGCAATAGAATACATGATATTATGCAAAGATTCTTAGAGATAAGATGCTCATCTACATCTACCTACACAGATTATAAAAACATACATTCAGAGAAAAACGATTCCTTTGTACAAGAAAAATACACTGTTTTGATACTGTTAATTATTTTTCCAGAAAAAAAACAACTTAAGAACAGATTCATATTAATGGTTACATCATGTATTTATACAATAGAGGGAGTGGACACATTCCTCAGGTAGCACATCAGTAGTACGCAAGGTTTCAGAAACAATCAGGACTTCCTGAGAGATAATGGAAAAGATAATTCATGTATTACTCAGGATAGGCTTACTCATTGCTCTGCCAAAAAAGGAAGGCGTCAGACACTGTTAGGGAAGAAAATGACAACTTACTTGAAAGCATTAACGACTTCAAAGTTTATCAATGGCTGCAAATGTCGATTATAGCAATTCATATGGATATAGCCAAAGAAAAACCTATTTTTGTGTCTCTGTAGCATGCCTCACTCCACATACTTTCTATCTTCAGCCGCTTCTGTTACACTATCCCCCAGGTCAACTGCTTCATTTACTGTAACAAACCAGTAACAATAAAAAAGCAAGCCAAATGAATGAAGAAGGAGGAAAAAAAAGAAAAGATGGATTTAAACATGTATCCAAAACTCATTATCTTAATTTGCGGTGGCACCTATCAAGCTGCTCCTGGGAGCAACATGACTGCAATCGGTTCTCCTTGTATGCATATCCCTCGGCTTTGTCATTATCTTTGAAGCCTTAATGGAAATGTGTATGCCATTTCAACTGTTGCAGGCCTGTTACCAATTTCACCTCCACACAGAAGCAGTAGTAGGAAGGAGCACTCCAAATGACGGCGCAGATGGATGCACATCCCTCAGCGAGCAGTCCCCTATATTGTAAGGCCCAGAACAAGGACAGGCTGCCACAGCTCAGAAACCAGCTCTGGAGAGATTCCCAGCAAAGCACCAACATGTGACCAGCAGCACACCATGCTACTACAGAAATCAGTGAGTAACCCGGAGCCGCAGCTGAGGACCAGTGGGATGGTCAGGGTTAATTAACTGGACATCCAACCAGCACTGCACGTGCACCGCTGTTCCAGGGACTGGTGGCACCCCTGCAGAGCTACTGACCTCCTCCTGTTCTCCTCCCTCTCACCTCCAAGCAAGAATCACTGATCTGACTTCCAACCATCATACAATTTTGAATGCAAGCTGTATGGGTAGAAGAGTTTGCTGTTTAGAGAACTAGACAACTAGACACTGGGTAACCTTCAGCAAGCAGCTTCTAGAGAGTTTCTAAGAGGGGAAAAAAAGACAGCAGGACAGGTCTAGGAAACCATAACTCTGTGTTATATTTTTTTTAGTCATTAGTAAGTTTTATTTATTTACCATACAGCATTAAAGACTTAAACTTACCAGACAAGCTATTAAGTGTGAACTGAGAAGAAAAAAAAAGAAGTAACCACAAAAGACATAGAAATCCCTTTAAATCAGTAACAATGCTGAGCCAGAGCCAAATAATTTTACAGCAAGTTGGCACATTTTTATAATTTTCGGCTTTGTTGCAGTTACAGACCTGCTTCAGAAACTCAAATATTATACAGATACTAGAAATAAATAGAAAATAATCCCAGATATAATTGGAAACTAAAGCATTCTCAGTGTTTAAGACAACTAATAAAGTCTCTGTGAGGGACAAAGATATAAGTGTAAATTCTAATTGGTTCTTTTTTTGACAGATCATGCACAGCTTTTAATAGTCTGAAACAGCTATGCTTGTAACTACAGCAGTTGATTCCTTTAAATAGCAGATTCTATTTAAAGGAAGTAAATAATAGCAATTTCAAATTGTAGATTTTATTCCTGACTAGCAGGACGGATCTGTGTCCGGTTACCAAAAAGTGCTCTGAAATACAGAGAATGCATGTAAGAGTTTCAGTTTCCAAGTTGCACGTTGAAACAGGAATGTGCTCTTTTGTTCTATTTTTTTCCCCTCATTTAATCATAATGAAGTCAGTTGTGACATTATAACCGTTTCCAGAGCAACAGTCCAGTCAGATGTGATGAACAGAAGATAAGGGTGTACGCAGGAGAGCTCTGTAACCCACCGGTGTATCGTGATGGGAAATTTAGCATAAATCTCTTTAGGCCAAAGAAGCAACTGGATTTGTCCTCTACCATATGCAAGGACAGAAAGTTTCATACCATGGGATCAGACTTTAGATCAACATTAAAGAAATATAAGGTGAGAGAGTGTTTTTTCCCCAAAATATCTGAAAAGGATGCGTAAATCATCTGGTCTGTTCCACAGGGAAAATATTTAACGTATAAAAAAAACAAAGCAAAAAAAAAGCTACTGCAACACAGCACAGACAGTTACAATAACACGTATGACAATCCAATGGCTGGCTAGATTCATCATTCTTCAGTACTTGGCTACCACATTTCGCAAGAACTTAAAGACATAATGCTTTATGAATCCAGAGCAGAAAGGGTAAGGTCTAATAACCCTAGATCAAGTCAGGTGTATATACAAACCAGACATCGTCAGAAATACAAGAAAGAGAGGATTGTTCCTTGAAAGGCCAGAATTTAAGCATGAGAAATGCAGCCTGAATTAATCCAGAGATCTACCTAGCCCCATTATCTAGACACACCACCTTTAGGGGTTTCACGAGGTGTCTGCAATCTTTCAAAACAGAGAGCTTGAAATGCCATGGGTTAACCGACTCATGTGTCTGTGTCCTGGGGCATATTACATATATATATTACATATTAATGATTAACCCACAGCACAAACAACACGTAAACTGCACAGTCAGCATCATTTAAATATGAGAGACACAGGAGAAGAGCTTTTCTTTCTTATGCTGTAGTAGCACCTCACAGATGATTAATATTTTCCCACAAGATTTTCCTCAGAAAAACAGTGATAGAAATATGCTGTAATAATCTCCATCAAAGCATGCACCCTCCTCCCGAAGGAACACCCCCCAAACAAGCATTTGAAGGAACCATTATCAGTAAAAGCAATTGTTTCCTTATTGGCATCGTCTAACTACTGGCATGAAAACTAACCAGGAATCCTGCTTCAAAAGCAAACCAGTCTTGAACAATCTTCCAGACCTTTTCTTCCCATGAGAGCTTTATACTTCATGTTAAACTTAACACTGAATTATGGTAAAAGGGAAGCTCTGTGGAAATGGAGCAAAGCGGTGAAAAACAGTCACTGATCTGATTAAGATCTGTATAAACAAGTGATGCAACTCACGTTTATTTACTATACTAATCAAAAGCCAGAAAAAAAAAAAAGATTGTCAATTTCTCTGTTTAAAATGTAGAGAAACAAACAACAGAATTTCAGGAAAATAGCTAAGTTCTGAATAGTACAAGGAGCACGGGCACACAGCATTATTTCTGCTTCTAATGGTACTTCTACTCTATTGTACAGTCTTCCAAGGTAGACAGACACCTATCTACAAACCATACGACTGCAAAAAGGGATGAAATTTCATGTGCCATATCATGTCCCAAACCAGCATGAACTTTAAATTAAAGTCACATTTTATCAATGTGGTGTTTTGGAATAAATAACTACAATAGATGAATGACAGCACCCTTGGTAAACTTGCTATCTTGGTCACTAATTTTCCATAGAAATAAAATTCATCCAATGCTAGTCTTAGAGAGCAATTTAGTACACCTAAAGTAAACCCATCATTAGTGCAATAGGCCTAGCCCTTTCAGAGGGGCATATAAGCAAACAACTGCAAGAGTGATTTCGGAAATGTATGTTTTAATTTGGGGAGGCAGTAGCAGGGGAAAGAATACAGGAAGATCTGGGTGAATCACAGAACGGCAGCAGTTGGAAGGGACCTTCGGAGATCATCTAGTCAAACCCCCCTGCTAAAACAGGTTCACCTACAGCAGGCTACACACACAGACCTGCGGCCAGGTAGGTTTTGAATGTCTCCAGAGAAGGAGACTCCATAACCTCTCTGGGCAGCCTGTTCCAGTGCTCTGCCACCCTCAAAGAAGTTTTTCCTCATGGTCAGATGGAACTTCCCATGTTCCACCTTGTGCCCGTTGCCCCTTGTTTTGTCACTGGGCACCACTGAAAAGAGCCTGGCCCCATCCTCTTGACACCTGCCCTTTAGACATTTATAAAAATTGATAAGATCCCCCCTCAGTCTTCTCTTCTCCGGGCTAAACAGACCCAAGTCTCTCAGCCTTTCCCCATAAGAGAGATGCTCCATTCCCTTGATCACCTTGGTAGCCCTCTGCTAGACTCTCTCCAGCAGTTCCCTGTCCTTCTTGAACAGGGGAGACCAGAACTGGACACAGTACTCCAGGTGCGGCCTCACCAAGGCAGAGTAGAGGGGGAGGATAACCTCCCTCAATCTGCTGGCCACACTCTTTTTAATGCACCCCAGGAGACCATTGGCCTTCTTGGCCACAAAGGCACATTGCTGGCTCATGGACAACCTGTTGTCCAGCAGGACTCCCAGGTCCTTCTCCACAGAGCTGCTCTCCAGCAGGTCCATCCCTAACCTGTACTGGTGCATGGGGTTATTCCTCCCCAGGGGCAGCACCCTACACTTGCCCTTGTTGAATTTCATAAGGTTTCTCTCCACCCAACTCTCCAGCCTCGCTGAATGGTAACACAGTCTTCTGGTGTGTCAGCCACTCCTCCAAGTTTTGTGTCATCAGCAAACTTGCTGAGGGTACACTCTGTCCCCTCATCCAGGTCATGGATGAGTATGTTGAACAAGTCTGGACCCAGTACTGACCCCTGGGGAACACCGCTAGCTACAGGCCTCCAACTAGACTCTGTGACGCTGATCACAGCCCTCTGAGCTCTGCCATTCAGACACTTCTCAATCCACCTCACTAGTCCACTCATCTAACCCACCACTAGTCCACTCATCTAACCCACCACTAGTCCACTCATCTAACCCACCACTAGTCCACTCATCTAACCCACCACTAGTCCACTCATCTAACCCACACTTCCTAAGTTTACCTATGAGGATGTTATGGGGGACAGCATCAAAAGCCCTGCTGAAGTCAAGGCAGACAACCATCCACTGCTCTCCCCTCATCTACCCAGCCAGTCATGCCATCATAGAAGGCTATCAGATTAGTCAATCACGATTGACCCTTGGTCAGTCCACGTTGACCACTCCCGATAACCTTCTTTTCCTCCACATGCTTAGAGATGACATCCAGAACGAGCTGTTCCATCTCCCTTCCAGGGGCGGAGGTGAGGCTGACTGGCCTCTAGTTTCCTGGGCCCTCCTCCTTGCTCTTTCTGAAGGCTGGAGTGACACTGGCTTTCCTCCAGTTCTCAGGCACTTCTCCTGTTCTCCATGACCTTTCAAAGCTGATGGAGAGTGGCTTAGCAATAACATTTGACAGCTCCCTCAGCACTCATGGGTGCATCCCATTGGGGCCCATGGATTTGTGGTTGCTGAGTTTGCCTAAATCATCTCTAACCCAATCCTCCTCAACCAAGGGAAAGTCTTCCTTTCTCCAGACTTCTTCTCTTACCTCCAGGGCCTGGGATTCCTGAGGGCTGGCCTTAGCAGTAGAGACTGAAGCAAAGAAGGCACTCAGTAACTCCACCCTCTCTGTATCCTCCATCACTAGGGCACCCCTACCCCATTTAGAAGCGGGCCCACATTTTCCCTAGTTTTCCTTTTCTACTGATGTACTTGAAGAAGCCCTTCTCATTGTCCTTGACATCCCTTAACAGATTTAAGTCCAGGTAGGCCTTAGCCTTCCTCCTTGCGTCGCTACATACTCTAACAATGTTCCTATATTCCTCACAAGTGGACACTCCCTTTTCCCACATTCTCTAAACTTCCTTCTTCTATTTGAGTTTTTCCAGAAGCTCATCCATGCAGGTCTCCTGCCTCTTTTGCTTGATTTCTTACTCCTAGGGATGCACCTATCTTGAGCTTGGAGGAAGTGGCGCTTGAATATTAATCAGCTCTCTTGAACCCCCCCCTACCTTCTAGAGCCCTAACCCATGGGCTTCCTCCAAGTAGGTCTTTGAAGAGGCCAAAGTTAACTCTCCTGATGTCCAGGGCTGTAATCCTACTTATTGCCCTGCTTCTTCCATGCAGGATCCTGAACTCCACCATCTCACAGTCACTGCAGCCAAGGCTGCCCCCAACCTTCACATCCCCAACTAGTCCTTCTTTGTTTCTCAGCACAGGGCCAGCAGCACACCTCTCCTCATTGGCTCTTCCATCACCTGTGTCAATGCTCTGCAGAGACCTCCTGGACTGTGTCTGTCTGGCTGTGTTGCCTTTCCAACAAATATCAGGGTGGTTGAAGTCCCCCAGGAGAACCAGGGCCTGTGATCATGAGGCTGCTTTCAGCTGTCAAGTACTCATTTCCAACTAACTGAACAGCTTAAAAGTAAATTTTTATAAACCTAAAATCTCTCTAAAAGCTTGTTTAAAAAAAAAATAAAATTAGTTCATGGCTAATTTGAAGAGCTGCCTCAAAATAGGTCTCCTCAGCACCCAATAGCAACTCTCTTCCAGAAACACACCTCACAGATAAAGAAAAAGTAAAGTGAAAAAAAAAAAATCACTGAAGGGAAAAAAAAAAAAAACTGTTCTCTATACACTGACTGCCCTTTAGCAATCTGCATGTCCCCGTTGCACTTTCATGGTCAGATATGAGTTGTCCTCCAGGAGGCCACAGTGAAATATACCTCAGATTTCCCTGAATGAAAGATGACTGTTCTCCCACACCTCACCTTGGTACCAAAACCTGTTACAGCCTGGAACATAAAGCCAAAGTTAGAATTTAATCCCTCACACTAACTCTTCTGCAGAAGGGAGGCACAACGCAGCAACATTAGACAGACTTGAGTGTCCCTCTCACCCAACAGCAGCAGGCACACCTGCACCCAGCCTACCTTCACCCTTCTTTGATTGCCAACAGCAACACTATATTAACAGTGGAAGAATGGCTAAGAATTCTTAGACACCTCAACCTTGGAAGTATTCTTCCAAGATGTTATCCGAACCATTAACAATTTATGTGAACAACTGTAATTCAGAGCTGTAGCAAATATATATGCTTGCTCCATTGTACCTGTAGGGTTGCGTGTGGTGCTAGAGCTTCCATGTGCTGCTCTACAGCAAGGGAAGGCTTGGTGGCTCTGGCAAGGGAACAATGAAAAAGTCCATCTTTGCTCTCCAAGTCTTGCTCAATTGTTTCCTTTACCCACATCCTGCAAAGAGCTCCACAGTCAAAGCAATTATTTAATGGTTTCTTCTCCTCCATGCTGTAACTGAAAAAATAGTTAAGTCTGGCACATTTTTTTTAAAAAAAAGTTACTACTGTTCCTATGCTAGTCACTTTTGTTTATCATTCGCTTCAGTACTCACATTTCAAAGATAATAGAAAAGAATCTTTTCTGCACAGCTGTCTCCCCCACCAAGTATGGAAAGTTATTTGAATTGATGGTATTATCTGTATAGCTAAAACAATGTTGAACAAAAATACTAAGGTGCCAAATAGGACAAAGACACAAAATAAAGAATACAAAACCCCCAAACTTAGTAAGAGCATAACACATAACTAAGATGATCTACTTTCTCATGTCTTCAAGGAGGAGAAAAAGAAATGGGATGAACATGAAAAAAAACAACACACAAGCAGATGCATTTCTTCAGAGAATACATTTCAAATGTTTTTGCATTCACAGAAAGCTAAAACAGACAAGTTACTCCCATGAACTTTTTTTTTGCAAACCAATTCCTGAAGAGCTTCTAAAGGCCGTCTATTCTTCATTACTGCAAACTACTTCCATAATCTCAGACAATTGTAATAAGGGATTTACAGCAATTTTCCCCTCCCAACAGAAACCAGTGCCTTCTGACCCAATTCCAGCTAAATCACCTCATCTAAGCTTCAATTTGTATCAGAGGATTTCTTTCTTCCAATGCAAAACACTGACCATTCTATTTGCAACCTCCTGCAGTCCCTATGTTAGACTTTGCCTCTATTCTCCACCTCTGCCACAAACTGAGGAAAGAGAAAAACATTTTCCAACAATTCAGTTTCCATTTTTCCCTCCAAATCCAAGACACAGATGATTCTAATTTACTGCATACACACCGTCTGATCCATTACACCTTGTCTCTTTACAAACACTTCACTTCTCTGTCTTCTGGACATGAGTATATTATTTGTTAAAAAGGTGCTTTTCTTAACATCAAGGTTGCCCACAATAATGAAGTTCACAGAAAGTTAACATTGTTTGGTTCAGGACTCAGCCTTAGAGATACTCAGTATGTCTTAATAAATACTAGCAAATACATTACTTGGGTTCTCTATTTAACACTCCTCCATGTTTACAACAGAGCTGCCATCTATCTCTGCCCAGTCATGGAAACTATTACTGCCATCTGTGCTCACTCCAGCTGGTATAAGACTAATATAAAATTCTGTTAGCTGCTTTGAGCTGCTTATTCAGCTGGCAATAATAAAAGTCAAGCTCATTAACAGCAGCCTTGCATAGCAAAGTTTCTGTTTATCTCAGAGGAGCTACTAAGCATCTCTGCAAACCTTTTTACCATTAAAATAAAATGAAAAAGACAACTCTATTTACTTGGCACCTGTTTTTAATAACAATCTCAAAAAGCATTACAATTACTTTTTTTTATTTTCAAACTTGTCTATCAACTAGGCTAAAATTACTTTTAAAAATTAAAAGCTGTTACATCAAGGCAATAGGCTCCTTCCTGTATACAAACTGAAATGAATTTCTGAAGTCAGAGACATGTCTAACACTTCAAAAGGCAGTCAGAGAATGAGCACCTCTGAAGGAAGTGCTCAGGAAACAGTTTTTCTATCTCTCAAACAATACTTAATTGAACACTGATTAAGATTTTACATGTCCTTTTATATTTTAAACAGACAAGAGAAGAACCACTGGAGAACACTCAAGCAATCCGTCACCTTAAATACATACTGGGGAATTTTATGTTCCCCGGATTGCAAATTGAAGAATTCTGGGACTACGATCTGCAAGATACTAAAACTGAAATTTAACCACAATTTTTGTGAGCTTTGCATCCTCCCTTCTCCCTGAAGTCACAGCAATGTTACTTTAGGCACCAGTAGGCACCAAACCCAAGGAAACACAACTTTAGCAGTTTAATTAAGTACAACTTTTTGGCAATTTATCTTATTTATTAAATGCACACGTGGAGTAGAAACTCTCATGTGAACTGTCACCAGCTCTTGACTCTATTGCGCTCCCCTAAAACTGAACAACTCTTCTTCCTCACCTACACATTTTGTAAGAAACCCTCTTGACACAGCTCATAATCCATGATGCTCTTGTATCTTTTGTCCTTCGACAGCTTCTCTCCAAAGCAGTACCTGTCTCAGAGTGGTCAACCTTTTTCAATTTTCCATATTTCAAAGTCATTTCTGAATCGTATCTTTCAGTAAACTGTGGAGCCCAAAAAACACAGGGTAGACAAATACCAAAGAAAAAGCTACTGTTAAAAGAAAGTGGTCCTAGCTGATGGACATGGACTACGAAAAAAGGTTAATTAACCATTTTATATTTGATGGTTACCAAAATACGTTATCACATACTTCCTCTCAAACCTATGAAATCCCATACCATGACTCAGATGAAACTGTTAATTTTTTAATTTTCATTACTCCTCCTGATTTGCCAATACCCACCCCACCCGCACCCTGAGTATTAAAGAAAGAAAAGGTCAGAGGTGTAGTTCTTAGTGCAGGCTTTGAAGACAAAGGACATTTTCGGTGACACCAGAAACTCAAGAGGATGGCAACCACCATCCCAGCTTTGTCCAAGGCAGCAGGAGGTCGAAGCCTTCTACATTTCAAAAAGGAGGCTGACTTGTCTCCCTCACCGTACAATCGAGAAAGAGAAGCACAAGATGGTCAAAGGCAAAAGGAAACCTATCTTGTTTCCTCAAATTAGCAGCTACATTTTTTCTTTCCTTTAGCAGCGTCTTCCAATAACTAAGTAACTGTGCACTTACGCTCTCCCCTTGACTGGACTTGAGCTTTTAGGTATTAGTCTTTGGTACATTAAGAACCTTCTGTTCCTGGTACAACGTATCTGTGAAGTTACTAATTTATCGTTAGCAAAACTAAAATACCTATTTTTTAATATTATTTAATTAAAACATCTTATAAGTATCACAGTTTAAAAAAAAAATAATTTAAATGCTACAAAGAACCTCTTCTCCAAGAGAACTACTTAACACTGAAATTAAGTCTCAGGGCACAGTACTGAACAGCTGAAGGGCAGTAACATCTGACATCATCTCAGCTGATGTGCAAAGCACTACCTGATCACACTCTTTGAGTTCAAGGTCAGTTGTTCATCCAGTCAAACTTAGTTGTCGACAGTTTCACTTTTTCCTGCAGAAAATGCCTGAAACCTTCAGTCTTCAGTAAGTTACACAGCGTTTCATTTTAGGAAGCTATAAGGTGCATGGGAGAGATTTAGCCACTATGCCAAAGAAATCTGACCTCTCATCAACACAGAGGAATTCACCAGCACCGCACCTCACATGGACTGACTATATGGGAAAGGGTATAATTCAGAAGGAATAGATAAAGCTTTTGCTAATAAAGGAATGTTGCATTTTAATTTTATGTATTTCTATTTGGTAACCCGTATCTCATGCATCACAACAGGTTTGTCAGCATTTTGCTCCCCTTCACAACCGATTTGTAAGGTTAACACTGCACAGGAGCAACTGGAATATGTATTAGGAAAGTGAAAATTTTCCTAAAAATGGTAAAGTCACTAATCATGTGTTTGCCAGCAGTAAAGATCTTTCAGCCTCTGAGAATATGCCACGAACCAAAAGCAAGGGTCAGGTTGTGTGGTCTTTATTAAATGAAAAATCAAACTAATGGTGATTCTTCTCTATTTTATTTTTTTCAAAGGTTTTACTTTTCCTATTATGATATCAGAATGGTTTTACTATTTATTAATACGCAGACAATTATAAGAGAATTTAAATACAGGGAATTTTTGTGCCTAGATTTAAGAATCTATGATGATAAATATACCGAAGAGCCACTTCATCTTATTTTATAACTTGCAGTTATCTCAAACAGTTACTTCTAAGCTACTACATCAAACAGTCTGATAAATCTGCACTGAAATTAAGGCGCGACCTCTCACATGGTGATCCCTTGTGATGCCTTCTAAAAATTCATCTTCCCTGTCCCCCATAAAATATTGCTACTAACACCACAAACAAATGTCAGTTAAAACTCACATGATTGATGGCTCTTTCCACATGCCTTACCAACATAGGTACAGTTCAGTCTGAAAACCAGTGGTGTACCTGATTTTGTAGTTATGGAAACCGAAGGAAGGCAACACCACTCCCAGAGGGCTAATCAAGCTTGCCAGCTTTCATTCATAGATTTCTCAATGCTCAGCTTAAATGACCACACTCGCAAAAGCGATATACAGTAACCTGAGCAACTTCAAGAAATAAAGAGAGAAGCTTTGATCTAAAGTCGCTATATCAGCTACAATCGATTTTTATAAAACATCAACACAAAGTGCGATCAATCAATAAAAGAGCAAAGCTGGAATTCTAACAATGGAGAACTCCAATACAATAGAGACTAATATTAAATCACTATATCACGATCTGGAGAGCTCTCCTGATCATCTTAGGAAAACAGGAAGCTGTATTAACTACAGACATCCAAAAGCAGTCAACAAAAATGGGTAGGAGGAGGAAGGTTCCCTTTTAGACAAATTGAAAGATTTAACACTATGCAAACCTAGTGCTCAGCACATAAACTGCCTTCAAAGAATATTTCCTTCACAGATATTATCTCTGCATAATTTATGGTACAGTAATGGTTGTAAACAGCCATTAATTCCCTGTATCTCAATACTTTGAATAAGCTCAGACATAATGAAGTTACCGAGAATTAGCTGAGCCACAGTAGCTGCAAACAGCAATTGCAAGGTATCAAAGTTTGCCTGGCCCACAGACACTTAAGACGGCTTACATCACTTACATGAAATTGTTGCTTTTGATTGTTTTTTCTTTTACTTTTTTGTCACTTGCTCCTTTTGTCAGCTTTAAAGTTTAGCATTGATGCACAAAATAGCTTGGAGACCCATGCTTCCTGCCAGTCATGTGTAAATTAAAAAGCTACAGCTGTATAATTAAAATTAGCTGTTACCTATTCCCCCAAAAAGGTTACATTTTAATACTCATTACTATTAACATGTTGCAGTAAGAAGAGAATAAGGGAAAAAAACCTTACTGGAGAGCTGACGCTTGCCTACCAGACAAGTCTTCTGAAGCAATTTGCGAACTGAATTTATTCTTGAGAGAACACAGTATTTTACCTCTGCAGGTTCCTGGAAACCAATTAAGTAAATGGGATATGTTCTCCCTTATACTCTTGCAATACATTTGGAGGTGCTGCATGATGAAAGGATCATTATTTCATTGCCACTTCGACCAACTATTTGAATCCCTTCAAAATGCCATATTTTGTATTTCAAGGTTATGTGAAAGATATTCCAGTGTGTAAAGTATAAATGATTAGGACAATTCTGAACACGTTTTATTGAATTCCAGCACTCATATCTTGATCTTTTTAACTCTAATGTTCAACATGAAAAAACATTCACAATACGTTTTTCTTCCTCAGAAACAGAACTTCAAGTCAGATCTGCCATATCCAGAATTATTAGACTAAAATAGACATTTTAATCATCTTACCTCTCAAAAAGAAAACCCACAGATCATAATCTGATTTGCCCCATTAATTACTTGTAATTGATGGTACCTTTTCTGTATAAAGACAGCTGGAACACTTTGTTCAAGGAAACAGGGAACATAATGAAAAATATCCTTCTGACAGCAAGAACATGCTCAGAACTGATTATTCTTCACCTGCCTTTGAGTTCACCAGGGAACCGAGCGCTCAGAAAAGGCAATTCTAGAAAAGGGACAGAAAATAGGAGCTATTTGAGGTCTACTTTAAAAGCATTATGTAAAATATTATGAAAAATAATAATTTAAAAAAGGAATGCCCTGCTTCCACAAAGAATCAAAATTTGTATACAACCTACAGAGACCTCTAACTTACTATGACATTTGCTTGATAAAGTCTCTGGATTCTTCTTGGTTTTTGACCTGTAAACTTAACAAATCTAAAAAGAAGTATTTAAGTTTTTGAAGCCTTTGGTACCAAAACCAGTTTAAAATGTAACTTTAAGGGAAGCATTAAAAAAATAAATAAATCTATTTTAACTTTCAACTCAAGCCTGTCCTATTCCTCAAAAACCCAGCATTTCATACAAGCATGCCCAGCCCAACTACTTCTGTAACTCCTTTTACATGCTTCACCAAACCTCTGCTCATCAATTTATTCCATGTGTTGCTCTGCATAAAAGCACAGTAATGTGCTTGATACAAGCATCTAACAGATTCGCTTAAAGATAATTTTGCTCTGGAAAACGTCTACCCGAGATCAACAGCTTCTCTCTGCACAGAACTTGCCCAGTGAATTTGCAGTGACATGCTGACTTTGGTAGCAAAATTACTATTCTTATACTCAAAGCCACTACAGGAAAGGCTGACAGGTCTATTCCTTTCCAACACAACCACCAGTGTTAAGCTCCAAGAGACACAGTGACAGACATTACAGACACAATTAACTGACAACAGGAAACAAGGACATTAATAATCTAGCCTCTAAAATTCCAGAGGGCTATAATCTGTAACAAAAATTTGATTTTGCATCTTTTCAGATCTTACCATAGTTTACAGGCCATACTAAGGAACTTTGCTACCAAATTCTTGAGACAGTTTAGTTAAAGATTGCCAGTCATTCTAATGACGTTCCCAAACAGACTTCCTACACTATGTAACTCTTACATTTATTGATGTCAGACATCACCACACAGGAATCTTTACAAAACACAAAAGTGGAGACATCCTGAACTCTGACTAGCAGCCTACACAGCATACCACTGTCAGAAAATAGTTGTTTCCTTAAACGATTTGTTTCTCTCCAGATACACTTTTACATTTAAAACATAACGTGTTCACACATGTGGTATTCTCAATGGAATTTTACTCAAATAGACCAAAGTGTATCCACAGCTCAAGTATTTTAAAGATATGATAATCCTTTTTTCTTGAAAAATTGCTCATTCTTATTTAAGTCCTCCCTGAATCTCACTCCCCTCCTTGGCTTGCAGCCAACAATTATCCCCTCAAAATGTTTTTTGAGCTGTGATCTCAGACTGCAGAGCCAGGTTTATATCCACAATTTATTTTATGAACATTTTGTTTACAGAGAGTGGAACACTACTGTATTACTATACTGAAAGGCAGAAGTGGTTTGAAATATCTTCCCACTACCGTTACCTGTGAGAATTTTATCCATGTTGCAGGTTTAGTGTGCGGACAAAAAGCAGACACTGAGTTGAGCCAGGATTTTATGGGTTCAGGCACAAAACAAAGCAAAAGAAGTGGCAAAGAGACAACCCAATGTCTAAAAATAGAAAAGATGCATGGACACCTTCTGGTGGTGGAGAGCACCTTCTGAAAAAAGAAAAATGATTCCCTTATAAGATTTGTCTTACTGCAGCAGACAAAAACCCCAATCAAATACTAAATTAGAAAACATCGTAATCTTACAATGAAATCAAGCTGCCAGCCCTGGCAAGTTTCAGAACAGGAGAGAAATACTTAGCAATTAGCACACAAACATAAATACAAAGCAGCTGATAACAGGAGGAAAAAAACCCCAACCACTGTCAGTGAGTACTACAAGGTAAGTTACTCAGAGGAGTGAGGCAGAGAAAGCAAAGGACCTGAGACACAAGCAACACACACATGCTATCACAGCAATCGCAGATGATTAAATGTAATTTAAGTTTCCAATTTAGAATAAGAAGCAGAGTGCTGCCAGGAGCTGCTAACAGCACTCAGTCTCTTTATTCTGAAACACCATCATGTCTGGAGATAACTCTTTAAATAGTATCTTTAAGGAGCATGGTAGAATGCTGGTAGAAGGTCAGAAAAGATGAAAGGTAGAGGAAGAAGAAAGTTAAACAGGAGAAGACTAGAGAAAGGCATAAACTTTATCTATGGATATGCTTGCACAGAAACGATGAGGTTTAGTATAAAGATTAGCTGTGTATAGAATCACAGAATCATAGAATTGTCTAGACTGGAAGAGACCTTTCAGATCATCAAGTCCAACCATCAAACTGACTCCGACAAAAACCATCACTAAACCACGTTTAAAGAGCCTGCATGCTGACAAGTCAGCCTTGGCTATGGAGCCCAGCCATCTGCATGCTAACCCAGAGACTGCAGTACAGCCTGCGGCCCGTGCTGGCATCTATTCAGAGGCCGTTAAGAAGGGAGATCTAGGCTTCTGCATTGGGATATGAAGCATGCACAAGTCATCCTGCACTGCAGTTACACAATGGCACATCTCTTCCATAGAGAGAATAGTGAAAAATGTATTCATTCCTGATGAATGCTTTTCCTGCATTTTTTATTGCAAATACCCATGCTTTAAATTTAATATTCAGCTTAATCAGTAAGGTCAATAGGTGTATTTAAATCAAACTGGGACTTTTACCCCACCTTTCAGCAAAGTATTTCAACTACTTTGTTTCTACGTTTTAATTAAATACTTTAAATTCTACTTAAAATCTTCATACAGAGCTTTATAGTTCCATTTAGTACCATCTGTGTTGTTGTGATCTGCAGTCAGCTCTACCACGCACAATGAGCGTGGGCTGAAACACTCATGACAACAGAAAATCCCACATAACAGAGCGTACGCTCAGAGGCATGCTGCAGACACTCCCAAACACCAAATCACCACGGTGGAGTCAATTAGTTATCTCTCCACAGCCACTTCCCGCACTCTGCGTTTTAGGAGACCCCTGTCAGCTTTGCCTCATTACCTGAACACGTGCTTGTCCTGCACAGCATCTGAACTAGTAGAACAGTAACAGAGGCCCACACCCACCTACTTTTTGCTCTTTACTGTCCCTGGCATTGCTCTTGACTCCATCACTGCCACCTCCTCCCATTTCCAAGTTCACAAGGAGAGCCACAAACACCAGGTACAGCACAGGCTAAGGGAGACACCCAGTATTCGCACTGTGCAACCAGGCTGTGGGAGTCCAGCTTCGAGTCTTCTGATCTGACTCTGCATGGGAGGAGGCGAGGCCCAGCAAAGCTTATCAGCTAAACTTCCATGACACTGAGCCACAATTCTTCTGTTTCATGAGCTGCAACTCAGCTAATTATCTCGGCCATAAATAACCCACAGCCTAAATGATCTACCTAGAGATCTGCCTGCATAGAGAATAGAGTTACACAAAACAAGCTAAAAGAAAGAAAGCAGTATCACATGCTGTCTCTCAAAAAAGTTGACAAAAATCCTTAGAAGAGAATGGGAAGTCATACATTAAGGAAGAAAAAAGACTCAGAACAAGTAGATCAGTCTGAAAAATCATGAACAGTCACATGAAAGGGTACACATGTTCAGAACTCTGATAAGCATTACATTAATTAGTGATTCAAGAAAGCAAATACTACTGAAATCAGCAGTTTTTTGGTTAGTAACATTAGGATTAGAAAGTGAAGGAGCAAAGTAGGTGAGCAGCAACACTGAAAATGAAATTCAGGTTTGACAAATACATAATTAAGTTCAAAATAATTCAAAAAGTTTATCACATTAATTTTTCAGTGTAGCTTTTCCACTTCAACCATCATCATTAATATTTTAAATAAAGGTCAGCAGCAGCACTGAATTCTCAACAATTTTCCATGTAATAAGGAGTCAACTGTTTCTTTTTTGCTTAAATAGCCATTCTACTACAAAACCAGCTAAAAGTCACGTTGTTTGATTAGTGACTCTAGACAAGTTCAATTTATTTTCATCTACTACATGTGCAAACTGGGACATGAAAGTAAAATAGCACGATTAGGAAGATCTGCTACAAGAGAAGCTGCAGCTAAGGCAAGCATCCCATTTCAAATACTCGTAGATTAACAATACTGGGCTAAAGAAGTGACCTGCCTTTGCAGAAACAGCTACAGGGAGAGAACAAAAAACAAAAAAAACCAAAAAAATAACATGTTTTTTTAAAAGAATCATGAATTACCCAATCTAGATCCTTAAAAAAAAAAAAAAAAAAGCAAACCAAAACACACAAAGCACCCTTTGCTCCTTCCACTTAAAGGAAAAATTCTGTAGGGAATCTATAACTTCCCTTCTATTTTGGATGCAAAGTAGAAAGACAAATATAAAAGTATTTAAAGTACAAAGCTTTTCCACCATTATTTGGAAAGAAAATGCAAGTTTCCTAGTCTAATCCAACACTCACCTTGAGCTCACTAAACTCCAACACTGCTCATTTACAGCTACCAGTCAACCGATTGTCACTCTTATCACTCCTAAATGCTTCTTGAAGAACAAGAAAATGAGCTATTTTAGTTTTTTCTTTTCCTACATAACAACTGCATGTCATCATTAATATTTCTATTTTCTTTCATTTATGCACACTGCTGATGAAAGTTTCCTCCTTCAAAATTCAGTTCTACAATTCCATTTTATATCTCATTTCAAAGTCCACGAAGACCTAGCTTTACTTCCCCTTTTTAATCACAGAAAAGGCAAGCAGGCAAGAGGTCACTTATGTGACTCACTTGCCTCTGTCTTTTCTGAACCACAATGAAGATACCTTGAGCAAAACATAAGCACGTCAACTGTGAGATCCTCCAGAAGTCATCCTGCAACGCCCTTCCTGACAAAGGATGACAGACTAAGATCGAGTTGGCTTGGAGAGATTTTTATAAAAGTCATTTTACACCTTGGTCATGTTTTCAAAGTTTATTTGATCTATCTTGCACAAGCCACGAATTTCTTCCTCCGTCAGGTAAGAAATTCTCAAATAGCAGCCGACAATACGGGTCAGACCACGTAACAGAAGAACCATAACTCATAAAACATGAACACTGCAAAACGCTAAAGGCATTCGGCCAGCCCAACACTGTGGATCTGCATTTCTGGGTTTAAACTAGCACAAAAATTGCAAGACACTGTTCTGAAATTTCAAATAGAAGTGCACTGTGTTCCTTGAGACATATGCAAAGCTTCTATCTGTGACTGCTGATGGCGGTAAGGATAGATTAAACTAAGGGCACAAAGCTTGCACAGTGTTAGTATTTCTGAAAAAAAGTTTCCCATTGCCACATTCACATCTGCAAAACTGAAACTTCCAAGAACTACTTGAGAGGATGCAGCCTGCCCCAAAGAGTAATTAAACAAGAGGGGAGAGATTAGACTGATGTCTATCTAGGTTCGGTATTCACCCACTATGCCCTGCAGAGCACTTGAAAACAGAACTGGCAAGAGCTAACTTCTAACTTTCACCAGGGGGAAGTCAGACATCCCCCTCCTTCAGTACACGGCACTTCTGACAGTAAGGGGGAATCCAACCATGGAACTGGAATGCTGAGAGGGACAGAACATCTACTGAGTTTATTTAAAAAATTCAAGATACTGTTCCATTGAAAAAGAACTTAGGAGAACACTTAAATGCTGCATCTTCAAACACACTTTCATCATGCTTTTGACAGACATACAAGTGTTTCCAATTAGATTATTTCACAGCCAATTTACACAGATTCTCAATCATGACATTTAACGTAATAAACAGTAAAAATTCTGTGTTAAAATATGAGTTACAACTATGCAACAAAAATTTGGAACATGACATGAACTTAGCTACAGTGTTATAAACACCTCAAACAATAAACATACCAAGGACTTGGAAGCTCTTGACAAGGAAATTACATGGCAAGCTGTCCAGTGTTCAACAGTCTGTTTACAAGAACTGATCTTCCTTTTTGTTCTCAACTTGGATCTCAACCCAGAACACACATGAAGACTGCCATACCACCCCAGAGAATGCCAGTTTCTCATACACATTTTCAGAAGGATGGAAAAAAGCTTATTGGATGCTCTTGGGTTTTGTTGGTTGGTTGTTTTCCTCCAACGTGTACTTTGAGAAGTTTCATCACGTTGTTGAGCACCCATTTCTATACCTTTCTTTTGCCTTTCATTATCCTTCCAGTCCTGGTCCCCGAGTATCCTTTCCGTATACTCTACCACATCAGCAGCAAATCCATTAACAAGCCATCTTTTGTATTTCCTTATGTGTCAGTTTCTCCACAGACACTGACGCAGCATTTCTCAAGGGCACTCCAATCAAGAACGCAGGTACAAGGATTAGATTTACACCAGGATAGGAATGAGAACTATTCAAAACTTTCCTCTTTTTAAATAGAAGGAGCACTATGGAAAATACCAGACTGTTTTCTAGACAGTTTGTTTCGGAATAGCATATCTGCTGTGGTCACAGTAAGCAGCTCCAAAACAGCAAAACCTGAATGGTGGGATGATGTTCTGTGATACACTTCTAAAAAAAGCCTTCAGAACCATATTTTTTGTGCCAATACAGTTTAAGAGAGCAAAGTGCAGGAAGACTGCAAATGGTTTCTGCACTTACTCCCTTACATAACTGCAAAGTTCTCTTTAAAAACCGTACTTGAACTCCACTACTTCTTGCTGAGTGTACAGACGATACGCAATACGCAAGTAATGTATTAATGTCTTCAGCTGTGTACAGTGAATATAGGAACATTTCTTTATTTTATCAAATGGCCAATTTCTATTTCAGCCTGATTTCACTAGATAAAATGTTCTGAAAACACATTTGAAGTCTACAGGACATTTAGAAACATCTCAAAATAGGGAATGACAACATGGTATTACAGGAAGGGAAAAATACCAAAAAACATCAAAATGCTTAGGACTTGCATCATTCATGGGAGGTGGCACCACCAAGCCAAAACAAGTCTGGAGCACTGCAGACTTACATCACATTGCATACATAAAAATCTCACATCAACAAATGCTGACAAAGAAACTTTCCAAAGCAGACCAGGATGCTGCTTGTTCAGGGCCATAAAGCAGCTTTGCCAGTAGAAAACTTCCACCAGCTCTGTGCCTCCACTGGAATGCTCTGTTGACTTATCTTTAGCAAAAGCTCATCTACTGTAAAACAAGCCTTGGCTTTTGAATCACAAAGTAAAATTGAATTTGAAGTAAATATTCAACAAAAACAAGAGCTCTGAAGTATTAAAAACTGCACTGCAGCCAGTGTCAGTCACTGTATAAATCCATTCGCTTTGCAGATAAACTTCCCTTTCCACCTAACCCAATCCTTTTTCCTTCAACTCTGAAAGAATAAAATTTGTGAAAGGCCTTCTCAGCTACACTGCACATGATTTTAATCATAAAGTCAGACAAAACGTGGAAACCATGTGGGAAGAAGCATAAAGTACTGCAGTTTTTTTATCTAAAATCTGCTGTTCCTTGTCATCATATAAGAAATATTAAGCAAAACAGACAGCTCCACATACTTGTACTTAATGCCAGAAAAATTATTCCAGTAGCTCAAGAGGCAGATTCAGAATTTTGAGGCCTTACACTAGAAAAGAAATTTAATCTTGCCTGGAGGCTTTTGCACTCTACTTACTTGGGATTGACACTTACGTTTAAAAAGAAACTGTGGAATAAATTAAGACAATGTAAGCTCAATAAATAGGATATCATGTACATTTTTTCATTTTATTTGCAAGTCTAACACAAAAAATTTTCAGAAAAAAATATTTAAGTGTTGACATTTTCAGCAATGTGTTTTTAAAACAAAGCATCAAATCACTTGATAGAAAGTTTACAGTTCACAATGCATCCTGGTAGGTTTTTTTAAACATATTGAACAGTATCTTCATGAACACATGCAGAGATAAGCATGCCATTCCAGCCACAGCAGCTGCTTTGATTCATGTTTACGAAATGCTTAAAATTCTTGGAATATACATACACAGCAACAAGAAGACGCAGTGACGCCACAAATCCCAAAGTAAACCAGTACTAGCCTAGTATCTACGCTGTTACTAAACACAAAGAGGCAGCAGCAGAGGCTTGGTGGGGAGCTAGCATCTAGAAAAGAGACAACAAGTACATACCCTCTTGCTAGTGCACAATGAGCCTCTTCGTCTCTATCTTCCACATGATCATTAGCCATGCTAGTGACCATGCACTGAAACAAGCACACCACAATGTTTCAGGCGCACCTTTCTACTGTTGTGCTGACTGATGTACCTCAAAATAAGTCTGTACCATTAATAAGCACCAAAATATATTCATGGCTTAATCTGTCAAAAGAGTAATTGTGGTATAAATCTTTGTCCTGAGTCATAGCACTTAAATAGCAAATAAGTTACTATAAAAGGATAAATCATTAGGGACTTCATTAAGGGCTGTTACTGTATAGTTTTCCCTATGGTGATCTATGTGAAATGAGATAGAACGTTCAGATTACCTCCTAGTGAAAAAGTTACACCGTACAAGCCACTAACTTCACATTATCCAAGGAAGATGTAGATGTATTTGGTAAGCATGTACATGCTTGAGGATGTCTCCATTTAGGACACAACAAAATGCCAAATAAAGGTTACGGCTGATGACTAAGGAATGTATTAGTTCGGGACATGGTTATGAATTTCATTAGAAGTTTTGAAGACTGAGCATTGTTTTTTTCAATTATTACTTTTAGACGAAAAGGCAGCTATCAAAACCAAAGGCCAAAACTGCAGAGGTTAATTAACACTAACCAAGAACAACATCAACAGAGAGCCATTGATTCCCTCTTCCCCAAAAAACAAGAAAAGGAATAAAGGGACACCCTCCCATGACATTGAAAACAGCTTATGTAACACCTACTCTTCACCAACATGGATATCTTGAGCTCACGGCATTGATTTTCAACTCCCATCAGCAATGCATTTTTCTGATTAACCTTCATACAGCAAATTTTCAATCTGCTTGTTGTTAACTTTACCAAGCTCCTCCCTCAGCCCCTAGTGAACACCCATCGCATGCCACTGAAGGGTCATAAAGACGCACACAATCAACTCAAGATCCAGCAGACCTCAAACTCTGATAACCAATTTTGTATCAACATACAAAGTCAGGTACTGACTGGACAAGCTTATATCCCTTACACTGTCTCTTGTAAAGAGACACACAGCAACACTACTTCCAGGCAACAGCATGACTGTTTTAGTTAACTTTGTGCTTTGGGTCACAAGTTAACTTGATAGTCAAGTCCTGTGGTGCACATCATTGCACAGTGGGGGCCTTTTCTTTGTAGGCTGCACTTACTGAGGAGAGTAAAATTCACTATCTCCAGCCAACACTTTCACAATTCCTTAAAGAGCCTTCTCCACACTGCTGTCAGTAACAGACATCCTCACAAAATACAAGCAAACGAGCAATCGACAAAGTTAGTCAGTTAAGCAACCGCATCTGCACAGCATTGCTGCTGCAGCAGCTGGCATTTCGCTATAGTAGGCAGTAATTGTTTCCATTAATAGACTCAAACCACGCTCAGGGCGGGCCAAATAAGCAAAGACACTGTACTACTTTCTCACCATTATGGACAGTCTGTCCATGCAAGAGACATTGGCAACACAGCCAGAGGCAGCTACCGCTACTGCTACTCAATCTGCACCCAACTGTAGAGGAATGAAGGAGTTCAAGTCTGATAACGTCTCAAACACAACAGCAACAAGTACGTTTGTCAATTTAAAGATTTAGCTCTAATCTTATTACTGGAAGTACCACATTGACTCCCTAAACAGCAGATGCCTGCCTGCGCGTGCTGCACACCACATGAGACCAAGAAGGGATTCGCTTTGTTCCCAAAACTTTGTACCAAGATTCGCACCCCAGCTCTGTGCGGTACACAGACCTGCATGGAAGGGCAGCTGGTGCGCACTGCTTCTCTCTCAGCTCAGGTTCTGCAAAACAGGGACCCCTTAAGTACCTCCTGAAGTATTTTGAATCTAGCCCACACCTGGTCACTAAAATATGCTTACAAGGACCGTTTAACCCTAAATTTTTAAACTATTAAATTACAGTGAATCTAATTAGAAGTCTGAAATTGTACCGTATGCACATTCAATAAACCTACTAGTTGCACAACAGAGCAAAGATAATCTTGTTTTCAAAACAAGAAAGCTGTCTCTACTATTTGTACTAAGGAGGCAAAGGAGGTGAAAATAAAACTTTTCCTTCAGTCCTGATCTCCCCAAAGAAAAGGGGAAAAAAAACCAAAACAAACCAAACCATTTTAAGAGCTGCACATTTTTAAAATTTGTAATTCATTTCAATAAAACAACACATTCAAGGTGTATTGACCAATAATCCAGATCTCAAAAAACACCTCTGGCTGCAGTAATAAACAAGTGCATGAGTACCTGCCCCTTCTAAACACAGAAAATAAGTGTGTCTAAAGGCCTACAAATCTTTTTAACAAATCTTTTCATGTTCCACCATGTAGGCATTTCTAACATCATAAAACAGAAAAATTGGACAGGTTCAAAACTGAACTTCGTTTTTACTGTGTTCTACTCAGAAATATTTGAACATAACACACGATAGTCCAAAAGCACAGAATGGCTACAAAGCAATGACTGCCTAAACATGGTCATACCAAGAACAGTTTTCCTTCTCTTCAAAAACTTTATCTATTTTTGTTCTGAAGTACTGCCAGATAAGTGCTACTAGCTGCTTGCCCACAATCCCAACAGCCTCCAACGGTAGTTTCCTCCAGCAATGCCATCTAAAGACCAAAGCACAAGGTCGTAACAGCTGTCTGGATCTTGTAAACATGGTAAAATAACGGATGCTGCATTTACTTACAGTTCAGGCCACCTTAGGAAGAACCAAGAGCCATGCCATGCAGTATTTTGGATTACAAGTTTGTGTGTCTCATTTTGGTTTGAATTACATGGAATTTAAGAACAGCAATTTCAAGCTACTGTGTCTACTGTCCCATCTGAGGTAGGAATGAATGAAAGCAATGCAAAAATAGCTCAAGAAACGACATTTTCCAACCACGCATTTCATAATTCAAACACACCGCCTCTGCAAAGGTTGAAAGCTAACAGTTCACATCCTGAACATTGGTGCCTAACAGGAAAGTTAACAGAAGAGGCCAAAGTCAGATTACTTTTACAATTTCCTGCAGACAAAGATGAAAGTTGCCGCCTGCTATTATTTTATGATCTACCTCAGACAGGTAATAATTTGAAGTACATGTATCAAAGACATGACCTCGTTGATCATTTCTTCAGATATGGAAATAATTAGAATCTGTCCTCTTTCAGCTTCCACAAACTTCAGGGTGAAAAAGCAACCATTATCAGAAACACATACCCTCTCTCTACAACAGCGCTCTTCTCTCATCTCTGTCACTTTTCAAAGCAACATTATAAAAAAGATAAGGTGCCACAACCACCACATGAAGGACTATGTACTAAAGACCATCCAAAATCATACTTTCTCCAAGGCAGGGGAAGCAACAGCTGTTTTCTGAAAACAAGAGTTTTAAGATAAGCTGTCTAGGGATGAAATCTGTGCTTCAGATATTCGTCTTTGAAATTATCATGACCTATAAAAACCAGATAGACACACACACACACATCTGTCCCTAGCTATTTATTTTATTAAAGAGCCTAAACCTACTCAAAGCCCCTATATAATCAGGAATCTTTAGTAATTTAGAGCTCTACAAAGAGTTTTTCCTAAGTAGAACTGTGCCTTGGTGCTACTCGCCTGTTATCAAAATGAGGATGGAACAGAGCAAGCAAATCATAAAATGTTTGTTTTGTTTTTTTTTTAAAAAAGAGTTAAGCCAGGCAAGAAAGACACTTTCAGAGAAAAGTGGTAATGTTAAGTTCAGCTCTACGCTGATGATTTCTTTCCCATTTTCTGCCCTGAGATTTTTAATAAGACAAAGTTTGCACAAGGCTACTGTGCTCTAATGGAATAAATTGCCCAACAGACAAATTTTTCCTTCAGTCAAAACTACAGTTGAAATAGTATTTCAGTTCTACTGTCTCCGTAGTTCCTTGTTTATTTCTGTGCAGACAAATATTTTGCTTACTAAAGGAAAAATCATGTCATGAAGAACTGTTGTCAGGGAACTAAAATAAAACTTTTATTTTCAGATCCTATGCATTAAAAAGTGTAGCTGAAAGGAAAGGTTGGAGCAAAGCATATTTTAACAACAAAAGCAGGGGAGGAACCCAGCAAAACCTAATTTGTCCTACTGAAAAATAACATCCCTAACATAAAGTCAAATCTTTCATAGACGTAGAGGTGTGAAATTTCAATTGTAAAAAATTACTCAATTGTTTTGAAAGATTGTCTGTAACTCCATACTCTAATTATCTCATAGTTACATTTTAATACCATACCTCATTGTCAACAAACACACACGAGAATTTATACAATTGTCTTTGAAATATAATACCCATTTCTAAGAGACTAAGTTAGAACACTTTTTTTCAGGAAGACTGTAGTTTGAGAAAGGAAATTCAGATTCACAAGTGAAGACAGAATAAAAAAAATAATCAGAGGGTTCCCAGAAAGACAAGATGCTTTTCTGGGGAAGAAAGGGAAATCTATGTTGGTTTTGGGGATGAAATGGATGAGAGACAGAAGAAGTAACTAAAACACAAGCACACTTAAGCAGATATAAAGGAAAGTACTGCTACTAATAACAGTAAAACAAGGGTTAAAGGTATGAAGTCCAACAACCAACTTACAAAAACTTTGCCAGCACCAGAGATTATACCTGATACCAGCTAATGAAAACCGTTCCATTCTGAACTCTGTCTCCTATTATTTCAGTCGATAAAGATTTCCCTGTGCCTTTTAGACTCAAATTGTTCAATTCTACTATGTTCTGGTTTTCCTCCTTCATTAGTTTAGAACGCCAGAAGTCGTGTGTCTGTGGGGAACAGCAGGCCTGCTGCTTATAAAAAGACAGAACACTTGTATTTAAGAACAATTACTATTTTGTAGCTGTGTTTGTTAAGGTGCAGATGCTGTGTGGTCTAGCAGTTCGAAGATGCAGTCAGAACCCTGTTCTAATTTATGGTTATAACTTACTGCTTTACCTCTAATACAATAGTGAAAGTTGGACAAATGACAGCACTTTCTGGGATTTTAGTTCTTTTTCACCACTTGTAAAACTGGCATTACTTGCCCATATAAAATCCTTCAGAACTATCCTTAATAAAACCTAGGGACTGATTAACATCGTGCATCTGAACTTAGATTTAATTCAAGAACTCCTTACAGAATAGGCAAAGCTAGTAAAATTTTATTTTCCTAACCTTGGATATTCTTCCAACGGCAAATTTTACAGTGTTATAATTATTAAAGAGCTACCTAATTTTACTGTAGAAGAATTCTGTCAGTACCTTTAAAATTATAACTGAGAGAACAAGGCAAATAAAAAGCACAGTCCTGAATTCTACTCCCCACACCCTTTAGTCTATTGGCTTCAGCTGAATTAAGAAAAGTGGCCCTGGAAACCAAATTTGCTTTAGAAGGCTACTTATTCCAAAGCGCAGTACAAACTTGTACTTCCATTCAGCTAGAAAAGGGAAATTTCCATATAAAAAGATAAAATGTGAAAAGGGAAAGGTAAGACTAAACAGAATATTAAAATAATGCATATAGTAGAGAAAGACCAATTAATCACCCTAAAAAGCAAAATAATTTTTGCAATGACATGGTTGCTCTGAAAGAAAAATCCAGTTGAGCTATATAAAAACAAGCTACACAAAGAAAACCAAAAAATCCATTTGACATCTCTAACCCTGCCAAGGCATCAATCCAAGTACAAGCAGCAACTACTCAGCAATTCAGAGCCAGTTTATACAGGCATTTTATGGTGCGTGCTCATAAGAAGAACAGAATTCATTTTTCATCATGAGAAATTAAACTATTTATCTTGAGTAAAAAATAGAAATCAACAGTTTAGCACTGAAGAAAACGTAAGGATCTTCACAAGGCTCTAGAAGAGTCCCTTGGGCATCTCAACAAGTTACATACAACATCTGACACTAAGAAGGTACCCAAACTGCATGTTTGCACAAGCGCGAGTTACTCCTGATCAGTATTTCTGACTGTTATTTCTAATAACACATCGGGCAGTCGTTTCAAACACAGAAGTTACACATGTAACAGCCGGCCAAATTCCAGCCTCACATTGGGCTGCAAGCAGGACTGCTGTCACCTGCCAACACAGCTGTCGACAGCGGGGTCGCACACCCAGCATCACAGCTCACCCGAAAGGCTCTTGGCGCAGAACCAGAAGCCAATTCCAACCAAGTAAGAGAATTTATATATATATTACAGGTATTAAAGCCAGATAAACACAAGCCACACGAGTCAGTTCACAGTCTCACTGAATACCTGCAGGACGATGTGCACAACAAGCAAAATTCACAGGTTACAGGCTCTTTAGTAAGCCATCTGGCCCTTAGGCTCTTTAGTCTACTGAATTAACGATTTTAAAATCTTAATTCTGTTCTTGCTTTGCAGCTCTATTTGTATTTCATGTGTTACACCTCTCAAATACACTGTGAAGAGTTAATATTATTCTTATTATAGCAGTGTTGTGATGGGAAGCCATACGTACACCGCAATAAACAGGAGAAAGAAAACCACATACTTTTTAAAATAGGATAGTATAAAGAAAAACAACATTTCCATTTTATAGATGGGATGCTAAGAGCTACAGAGGCAGCACGACTTGTAGAAGATACCGCCAAGATCTGTGAAAGGGGCAGGAAGCAAGCACAGATCTTTCAAAACCCAGGCCAGCACAATGGTTCTGAAGACAATGCAAGTTGGATTTAAATTAAACTGGTGTGATTACAGCTATATTCCAGCACGTGGATTAATGTGAGAAGCACCTTCACATCTTGGACACGTAAAAATAGAAAAGGTCTCAACCTTTTCTAAAACTACTTTACTAAAACTACAAAAGCGTGACATACTGCCTTTGGAAAAAAAGCATATTCTCAAGATACAGTTTCTTCGTAACTGCTATGAACTCGATCAAAAATATTCTTAATAAAACCTTGAGTAATAGGAACGTGTTGAGATTAAAATCTCTATAACCATGCAAATGATTTCACGCTCCTTGGCATTAAGTACATTTAACAGATCAACTTAAGTTGAGCAGTCAACAGGTAACTGAACAGATAAGCATACAACCTAACCCCCTTGCACCTCCCTGTCTTTCCCCACACTCCCTCAAAGGAAAGAAATCTTTTCCTGTTCTGATCTATTTTTACAGTCTAGTGCATTGGTATTTTGGATTATTTCCAAGGGTATTCTTTACTGGGGCATCACAACTAAATGCCAGATTTCAAAATTATTTTAGTATATTCTCATAGGCTACTTCACAGAACAACACTGAATTAATAAAGGACCTAGCAATTACAGCCTTTTCAAATGCAAACACGTTAAAACCGAGTAAACAAACTTAAAAAAAAACCCAACACCATCACTAGCATAAAATTCTGCTTCTTGTTCCCCCACAGGTTACATCAAGTTACTAGCAGCCTGCATGCAAGGGAAAATTCTGAGACCAGCACACACAGACGGTTTAAGTCCCTACCTAAACAACAGCTTATTTTTTCAGCAGTCAATCAAGAACCAGCTTTTAAACCCGAGAGGCCAACAGGGATCTCTCCTGTCTCCACATCCCCAAATTTGGGTCCCTCCGACCGACTCCCCTTAGGGAAGCCAGGAGAGGAAGGTCCGGTCCTTCCTTCCCAGGGATGCAAGCCCAAAGGCTGGCGCTCGCCCTCCCTCGCCCCGTTTCCTCCCCCCGCCCCGTAGCCCCCGAGAGGCACCAAGACCCCCAGGAGCCGGCCGCCCCCCTGACAAAGCCAGGCGAAGCGAGGTGAGGCAGAGGAACCGGGGGATGGGTCTTTATTCGGGGCGACTTGGGGTTTTTTTTACCTTTCTCCCTGCTTGGTGTTGGAAGGCGGAGGGTGCAGCACGGTCTGGTTCCCTTCCATCTCCACGATGCACTTGGTATTCAGGTCCAGCTCTGCAAGGCGACACGGCGGGGGGGAGACACTGCGTGTCGCCTGAGGTACTCAGGGCGAGAGCACACCCCACAATCCTCCCCCCCCACACCAGCTTCTCCTCACACCCCGGGGCAGCTCGCCCCTCGCCGGCTCCCCCTCAGCGGCGGGCTGTGGCGGGGTCTGAGGGGGTTTATCCTCCCGCCAGCCCGGCAGAGCAGCCGGGGGCCGCCGTGCCCGCCTCAGGCGCGTCCCGGTGCCGCCCCCTCCCCGCACAACACCCCCCAACACCCCCGCCATTCCCCCGCAGCCCCGGGACCCCGCCGCCCCTTTTCCCCGGCGCCGCCCGCCGGTTACCTCTCCTGTTCATCGGACGGACCCTGACGGCAACTTTCACCTTGGTGTCCGACATCTTTCTCTCTCCACCCCCCCCACCCCCCCACCCCTTTCCCGGGAGCGGCGGGCGGCCCCCGCTCAGCGGCAGCGGCGGCTGGCGGCCCCGCAGCGACACGGCGGAGCGCCAACGTCCATGCCGGGCCCGGGCGAGGGCGGGGGGAGCCGGGGCAGGCGAGAGGCGGCGACCGAGGGAGAGGAGGAGGAGGAAGAGGAGGAGGAGGAGGGTCGGGCGCCGGGGAGGGCGGCGGTGTCGCGGCGCTGGCCGCCTCCCTGCTCAGCCGCGATCCGCCCCTGCTCTGGCTGCCGACGGCTTCGTTTGCATAACCACTGCTCCTGCCGCCGCCTCCCCGCCGATCCCAACCGCCATCTTCCGCCTCCTCCCGCCGCGCCGCCGGGATTACGGCGCCCAGGCGAGCGGCCGGGGAAGGGGGAGTGGGGGGGCGGGCAAAGGAACGGAAACACCCGAGCGCCTTCGGTACCGGGGGACGGGGGAGGGGGGGAACCACTCCCCCCTCCTCGGCCGGCCGCTCCCCCGACTGAGCATGCGCGGCGGGCCGCTCCCTGCAGTGGCGGGAAAGGGCCGGAAGGGGGCGCTGCGCCGCTCCCCCGCGCATGCGCAGAGGGCGCGGGGGAAGGCGGGCCATCCCTCTCGCCCGGCTGTGGTGCTGGCGGCGGAGCGGGCCGTGAGGCCGATGAGGGGACGGTAGGATCATGGAATGTGTTGGGTCGGAAGGGACCTTTAAAGGTCATCTAGTCCAACCCCCCTGCAGTGAGCAGGGACATCTTTAACTAGATCAGGTTGCTCAGAGCCTCATCAAGCCTGGCCTTGAATGTCTCCAGGGATGGGGCCTCCACCAGCTCTCTGGGCAACCTGTGCCAGTGTCTCACCACCCTCATTGTAAAAAACTCCCTAATGTTTCATCTAAACCTACCCTGAGGATGTGTCCTCAGACCCTTTGCCTCACGCCCTTCCTTCTCGGGCCTTTCCTATCCCATAGACCCTTCCCCTCAGGCCCTTCCTTCCCCTCAGGCCTTTCCCCGGAGCTGCTGGGGTGGTTTGCGCAGCCATACCAGCCACCAGCTTGTCTGACTGGCCACCAGGTTTCCTCGTGGAGAGGAAAGGCCACAAAGAAAAGCCCACAAACTGCCCTGAGGGAAATGTTACGGCGCTAGGGGACTTTTTTGGGGGGCAAAAGATGCACAATTAGGAAATAAGGGCCTGGCATGGGCACGGGTGAGCTGGGTGAAGCCTGTGTGCTGTGTGTTACAACAGGCCTGGAAATGGTGCTGCGCCTCAAGGAGAGGGAGTGACAGGCCCTGCCCCGGCCCCAGCCTGCGCTTCGCCTCCTTGGAAAAGGGCTGCCTGCAAGGGGCTGAGGGCGCGCGTGCCATGCTCCTTTTCAGGCAGCGGCAGGTCACTGTTCACAAGTGCCCAAATGCCACAGGACAGGATTGTGTCCATCAACTAGCAGCAAGTTCAACACCGGGGAAGAGCATTACCAACAGCAGTGCATTACCCAGCGACCACCAGCTCCAAGGACACCTGTGCTTCCAGTGGGCAAGCCAAGAAAGGTTTTCAGTTAAAACTGCAGTAAGCTTATGATCTCAGGATAGCCTTATTTTTGAAGCGTCCTGTTAAAACTTTGTTTTCTCCCCAGAAGTGTTTTCCTTAGCTTCAAGAAAATATCTTCCAAAGAATCAATCCTTACCATCAATGCAGCTAACTGGCAGGAATCCCAGGCACAAAATAGTGTTGTCTGTAACATTTTCTTTATTGAAAATAAAAGTCCAAACGGACTTATTCTGTCTACTTGGGACTAAACAGCGAATGATGAATAGATAGCTGCACTCAGAAAGAGCAGACCTTTCAAACAGAGGTGAAAACAACGGATGGTGCTGAGAAGACCGACCCCCCCGGCTGCCAGCACACCAGCCAGGAGCGCCCTGCAAAGCGACTGGGAGGAACACCTCTAAAGGCCCGACTGCCCCGAAAGGCCACAGCTTGCAGTAACGCTGAAAGGAAATGAGAGATGCATTTAGTGCAGTGAAAGAGAAATGTTACCAAATAGAGACAGGCATCTGGAGAATGTCACTAGCAGAAGCTGTCGCACATGGATTTCTTGCCTGTGGAAGCAGCATAAGGAATGAAGTTCGTTATGAAATGCATTATAAGCATGTGGCTCAATGAGTAAAGAAAAGGAACGATGTTGAAATGAGACATCCTACTTAAGACTGTAGACTGTAAGAACCCAGATCAAAGTAAGCGCTGGCTCATGATAAGGCGTGAAGTCTGAAGTGGCTGTGCAGAAACGGGAGTTGTTTAATGAAACTTGGACGCTATTGGGAAGGAGAAGTCAGCCAAGAGATGGAAGGGAAAATATTCCCTTCCGTCTCCATTTTCCACCTCTTAGTGGAAAAACTACATCATTGCAAGATTAAATAAAAACAATGATATTAGCTGAAGAGAAACTAAAGGGAATCTTTATGAGATTGACTATGATTCTGGCTGTGGGAAGAGTCTTGGGAAGAAATTTTCACCAATGTCTGGAATAGGCTTGTGAATTTTATTCCACCATTTGTAGGTACAGAAAGCCATCCATGCAAAAACATTTGAAAAGGGAGATGTGACCCAGTTTGTTCTAATACAGACTGTAGCTGTTCTCTTCTTGCGAAATCCTGATTTTTTCTGGTGTTAAATAATCGGGAAAAGGATTTTTGCTCTGTCATTCATGTCAACGTGCCCTGAGAAACAACTGCCAAGAGTGAGGTGCTGGTTCCACCAAGTTTTTCTGTCCTCTTGAGGAAGGGCTTTTGACAACATCTGTACCACGACCTGGCAACATCTATTAGGCAGCATGTGTGTAGCACAATGTATTTCTGGTCTCCCCTAAAGCTTTGGCATTATGGCAGAATAGGAAGGGAGTTAGGTTATAGGGGCCCCATGAGATCATTAGGTAGCCCAAAGAGCAATCTGTGAAGGACTGCAGGAAGTGAGTGCAATTCAGGACAATGAGGTGTTTCTCTTCTGGCATTGCGTTTCCCCATCGAATGCAGCTACCATACGGAACCCTTTACATCTGTCTTTGCTACCGATAGCAACTGTGGATGAATGTCTCTCACCTGTCAGCATTTGTTAGCTTGATCAGTCTACATGCCCCGTGGGAACTGGCGAGGGATACTGACAGGTTGTTCACCCATCAGAATTAGCTGCCAGCTATCCCAGACATGCTGATGGATGGATGGGAGATACCAGATGAGAAATGACAGCTTCCTCCTTCAGCAATGAGAAAAGATGAGCGCCGGAGAAAGTGGAGGCTGACGGTGGGTGAGGGGAACAGGGATGGGAACACGGGGACAAAATCATCTGAAGCCTTCCTTCCCTGATTCCCTTTTCCTGTCCCTGCTTTCCTCCACCCTCTATTTTGTTCTGGTTCTACACCACTGCAGTCAACAGGAATTTTGCAGCTTCACTAGGGCCAGGATTGAATCTTTGTCTGTCTCTTGCTTTCCATCTCTTTCATTTTTGTTTCTTCCATTCCAGCATCCCCACATATTTATTTGTCCATCGATCCACAGTTCAGCAGAGTGTAAAAAAAAAAATCACTCCCTACTTTAGTCTGGTGGGAAGTTCCAACTGCTCCTCATCTTCCCAAGGCATAACATGGATAATGTGATTTGACATGAACGCATGCCCATGTCTTCCCATATATTCTGAGCTCTACTTCATGGCATGGAAACAGGCCAGTGACGCTGTGCACCCAGAGTTGATGCCCAAAGCCCCACCAATAAGGCAGAGCGTTCCACTGACCTCCTTTCTTCAGTGAAGGGCAGGGAGAAATGTCACAGTGCCTGCCAAGAATATCCATCTTGTCAGCAGCGTCCCCAGCGTGTATCTTGCTGTGCCTGACTGGTGCACACTGTCACCAGCATGTTCAGCTTCATCTCGTGTCATGGGAGTCAGAGAAGAGGAGGAGCTGGCAGCAGTGAGAGCATGGGAAGCAAGGCAGTGTTTTTCTTTCAGTGTTGAAAGTGTGAAAAGAAAGACAAAGTGTTTGATTTTGCAGCACCCAAAGTACAAAAGATGCTTACAATGAAGGGTTTTACTACCTCATTTAACCCAAGGCACATATTTTAAAAGATTGACCAAAATTAAAGTTTTCTTTGGGTTTCTGAATTTTTACTGAGCATTTTTTGAAATTAAAATTAACAGAGAAAGCAAACCTTTATTTTCAACCCCAAAACACCACATCATCATCCAGTCTGAGAGAAAGAGGTAAAATGAACAAATACTGTATAATGAAACCAACAGGTATTTTTAAGGTTAACAATCTAATAAATTACACTTATGTTAGGAAAAAGCATAGGAACAAATAGTAGTTCTAACAAAATAATATATCTTCCACTGATATTGATGAAAAAGAAGAATGGATAATAATTTGGTTTTTTAAAATAGCATTTAGCATATAGGAAGGAGGCCTGGACATTCTAGAAGGGAGAAATATTTCATATTGGAAGGGTGGGATAAAATGCGACTTTATATTTGTGACAGGATGCAAAGGATTGTCTTGTTATGCACAGAAACTTGTATTTTTCACTGAATAAAATGCAATTGGAGAGCACCTAGGGAAGCAAGTGCCTGACCACAACTGTAGACTGGGAACCAAATTTCTGTCTCACAGAAGTAGTGAGTAACCCCACTGGACAGGTACGTTGAATTTACAGCAGAGTACAGGAGAGCGGGGTTTTACCCAGTGCCCTCAGCTACATTTTCAGGGTGCTTTTACATTTCCTTTTTGCTCCAAATTCCAGCTGGACGTTAGTCAGGCTGGATGGCTGCCACCAATGTCTTATCAGAGATCTGTTTTGACTGTGTCTCTAAAGCTGCGCTGGAGGCATGAAAATCATCTTCTACGTCCAACATATTTATGGCAGCACTCCGGGCCCAGAAAGGGGCTGTGGTGACAGATGCTCTTCTGACACTCAAAAAGAAAAAAAGTAGTTTTAATTGCCGAAGTTAGGAATAAATGCAGAATATATGCACCTAATCATTACCCTGCCTGAGAGATGCTGCTCAAAGCTACATGAGGTGGCTGACAGCTGTGTATTTAGATTCCTGCATAGAACATTGCTTTTAACAATGCAGTTTAAACGTACCTCAGCTCTCAACAGAGTTGCCTTACAGGCTCTTTCAGTGGCGAATAGACTAAATCTGTTCTTACAGCCTAATTTACATTAGTTTTGAATGAGCTCTTCCCGGTCATCCTGGCTTTACCTGGATGGGGTCCTAACCCCTGCTAGGGCCCTCGCTCTGCTCCATGCCCCGCCGTGTGCCTGACAGTAGATCAGACTCTGGGGTTGGAGGCGAACAACTAAAGTGAATGTCCCCGAGGCAGTCGTATCTCGTCTCCATCAAGCTGAAACAGTTCCTTGCTGTGGGGGGAAAAAACATCAAATGCAATTTCAATGATCAGATCCATCGTTTTCTCCCTGCCTCTGATGCAATGTTGCAAAAATCTTTTAGAAACTTCAGGCCAATATTCAGACCAGTGGATGAGACTAACCCGTCTGTGAGAGGAGCTGCTCAATTTTAGCTACATTGAACTCCATGGCCATTCTGCAGAGGACAATCCCTTCGCTCCACTCCCTGAAGAAGACAGGGCAGGCAGCTCTGTTCCCCATTTCCCATCACTTAGCAGGAAAAACAGTTTCAAATTACTGTGAGAACTGTAATGGTCATTGCTACCAACAGATGAAAAGTCATATTAATAGAAATAAATTATCTTAGAAGCAGGCTAATGCAGCTATAAACCAGGAAACTGATGGGATGCAAAGGGGCGGGGGGAAAAGTAGCAAGAATAATTCTTTATATTGCCCAGATACATCTTCCTGCACTCTGGACGTCTGACTGAAGTTTTTACTGAACCCAAAGTGAACCTTTCTGTCATCTCAGGAGAGATTTGGTTTCTGGCAGGGAATTTAACATCCCCGCAAGCCTAACCTCAGATGCGGGCAATAGTCCTAATGTCAAAAGAATATGGTTAAAAACTTACATAAGCGCTTTGTATAAAATTGTAATAGAACTTTGATTGAACTTTAGCTGAACTCCTGCAATTAAAACTTAAATCTTAATTGGGCCTTTTGCACCTGGACTAGATGTAGAAACAATTGACGTAAACTTAGATCAAAGAAATGGAATTGTTGAAGGATTACCATATTGAGAGCTTACTGAGGGCGAACAAGGCCCACGGAGGGAGTACGCTCCCGGTTTCTGATCTAAGTACAGGATGACAAGATGCATAGTCTTTGGAATGGAGTCTAGATAAGAGTGTGTCCAAGAGGAGCCCTAGGAGATTATACTATAAAATGCACACCCTCTTGTAAATAATGAGCACGCAAATTAAGGGGATCTCCCAAGATGCTTAAAACATTAACTTGAATGTGTATGTGTGATGAGGGATGGTAAAGAAACTGTAGCTTACCAATCAGCTGTATCTTATCACTATGAATCAGGGACTGTCAGAAATGTGTGGTGTGCCGGCTGTTGTTAAATGCCCAGAACACGATTCTGCAAAACTGGAATAAAACCAAATATCTCTACTCAGTGTGTTGATTGTGCTTTTGCACACCGGGTGAAGAACCCTTATTTAGGGACAAGAGTTCTGTCTTCCCAGAGCTAGTCGCATGCTGTGTAGCTCACATTCCTTAGCTGTCAGGGAAAGAAATGATACACTGATGGATTTATTTACATTTTTGTTGCTATTGATGTTAATTATCTGTATGCCATCCCTTTTTCACCTCCAGAAACACTCTACCCCTGACTCAAATACCTTCTTAAACTTGTTTATACTGGGGAGAGCAAGGCTGTGGGCATTCAGCCTGGATTCACAGCCAAGTGATATCATGACGAAAGCATATGTAGTTGGGGCTGTTAGCACTTGAGTTGTTTCCAACAGCGAAAGAGGAGGAAGGGATGACATTGTAGAAAGCATTGCTGAGACTCCACCTGGAAAACTCAGCACAGCATGTAGGGAAGAGGAGTTCAAACTGGTACAGACACACAAAAGGATTACAGAGAAGACTGGGGAGTGGTGAATATTATAAAACAAGAGCAGACTGGAAAAGTTCAGTTTGTTTAGTCTAGCAAAATGAAGACTGAGAGGGGATATGACTGTTTATGCTTCCTTTCAGGCAAGTTAAAAGCGTGGTGCTACTCAAGTTCAAGGGAAACACTAGCACAAGAACAAATGGGTGTAAACTGCCTTTCATGCAGCCGTTTTATTCTGGGCTGCGCTGGGAGGAGAGCTGCCAGCAGATGGAGGGAGATGCGCCTTCCCCTCTACTTAGTACTGGTGAGGCCACATCTGGGATAACTGTGTCCAGATCTGGGCTCCCCAGGAGAAGAAAGACATGGATTTACTGGATTGAGACCAGTGCATGCCCGAGAAGGTGATTAAGGGACTGGAGGTTCTCTACTGTGAGGAAGGCTGAGAGAGCTGGGGCTGTTCAGCCTGGAGGAGAGAAGGCTCAAGGAGGGGATCTTATCAATGTGTATAAATACCTGAAGGGAGGGTGTAAGAAGACAGAGTCGGGCTCTTTTCAGTGGTGCCCGGTGACAGGACCAGAGGCAACAGACACAAACTTGAAACACAGGAGATTCCCTCTGAGCATCAGGGAACACTTTTTCAGTGTGAGAGTGACCAAGCGCTGGCACAGGTTGCCCAGAGAGGTGCTGGAGCCTCCATCCTTGTAGATGCTCAAAAGCTGTCTGGACATGGTCCTGGGCAAAGGGCTCTAGGTGGCCCTGCTTGAGCAGGGGTGGTGGACCAGGTGACCTCCAGATGTCACTGCCAACCTCAGCCCTTCTGTGATTCTGTGATTCTGTGATTCTGTGTTGGAACACACTCAGGTTGGCAATGAGTTGACTTCCACCCCCAGAGGAATGAATGGCCTCTTACACAGAAGACCAGAGGACTAAACCTAGCTAATTTTAAGATTGAGCTTGATTGTATTAGATGCCATGATAGCAGGGAACCTGTCCTGCTGACCCTACCAGACACATGCCACTATACAGTCTTTGAACATCATGGTGGTGATAGTAGTTTATGATAGTGGAAAGGGGAAAAAAAGGAAAGTTTTGTACTGTTAAAAAAGATTGCAGGGTCCCAAAGGAACTGACATCACCTACCTGTCGTTAATACAACTATTAAGTTATGAAAAGGCATTGATGTTAAATTAGTAGAGATTTATAATTTTTCCTTTTCTTTCCCTTTTTTGCTATGTATTAGTAGAAATCAGGTCCTTCTCCTAAGCGACAGCAAACTGTCACAGCTGCTTTGTAACGTTATTTACAATTTAAATCAGTAGGCGGGTCCCAGCAAACTGAAGGAAAGGACAACCCTTCCATTATTCCCCCTACCCGGAAAGCTCTCACCCCTCTTCATCTCTATGATAAGGAATGTCTGGTATGCGAGCGTCACTCCAGCACATCCCCACAGTTCTCTTGCCATTATTCAGGGCACTTGTGAGCAGGGAGCCGGCTCACCAACACTGTCCACAGCACCGCTAATTATTATCCACTTGTTAAGTGCAGGTGTGTGTCTTACCAGAGGTAGAAAAAGTGAGTCTGCCGCCTCCAAGTCTCTTCAGTAGCAATCAGATACACGCAGTCTGTCTAACACACAGCAATGCTCAGGCCCTGTTTTTTTACTTTTTGCTTGGTGAGGATGAATGGGAAAGCTGTAAATATAAACAGCCTGATTAGTGGCAGCAGCCTCTGGAACAGAAGTGCCGCATTCCCATTAACCCTTTTGCACCCAGTCACAGGCCCCTTGTTGGTTTATTTTCTGCTTTCCGAGAGACACTGAGCTTTGCTGGCTACCCTGCCTGAGACTTGGAACATGGGCTCTGCCCCTGGGAGGAGGAGGGTGGGGAGGGAGGAGTGCATCCACCAAGCCTGCTTACTGAGCAAGCTGAGCTAGTAACCATGCTGGCCAAGCCAAAATTTCTCCTTACGCAATCACTTTTAAGTGAGGCCTGCAAATATGTGCTCTGGCCAAACGTCTTTCTGAAGCGTGGAGAAGAAAGTAAGTTATTGCTTGAAGTAGATTAGAAAGGAGAATTGTAAGCATCAGGTCAGCGGGTAAGGAAGCTGAGTGAGGCAAAGCCTTGAGAGAGGTGGTGGAATTGCGCTTGTTAAAACGTACAGAAGTCAGCTCAGCACAGATCTTGGATCCGTTCTGCTGTCTGTTGAAGTCAACAGGAAGATCGACATTAAGTTCAAGAAGTTTCGTCCCTTCCTGTATAAGGTGGAAACGAGTGCTGAAGGTGCTAATTAAAGTGCATAACAAGACTCGGCATCTTTTATTTGGAAAACAAAGCACCCAATCACTCCCCCTCCTAGTTCTTTACAGCCTGAAGAAAACATGTAGTCATCTTATAATCAACAACAACAACAAAATTATCAGCAACAGATCATACTCTCATTTTTAGATTGAAGACTGTAAAATAGTGCAAGCACCGGGCGTCCTTTGTTGTCATGTCACTTCACGTTTCATCCTCTTTGATTCATGACAAAAAGGCTTCCTTTTTACAGGTAAAAAAATTAGAGGACAGACAGCCTATGCTGGCTTCCAAACTTCTTGTAGTTTCTGTACCCCAGCATTTGACAGGGAAACTCAGACCAGTTACAGAAGTCATCCACAAAAAGGGTTCCTGGAACTGTTAGTCCACACACAGGTTAAATTATACAGTCCTTCACCCTTTTCTCTCCTGTAATAAAGCTTGCAGGCCTGTCTCCCAAAATGCATTCCCTAAACAACTGAAGTCCTTTCCCACCATTCATATTGTGATCTGAGGTTTCCTCCCTTTAATGTGACCGTAAAGATGAAAGGCTGTTTTAAAAAAGAAACGCCAGCAAAACCAAAACATGGACAGAACCTCTGGGGGAATTAATCCTCCTTCTGAAACGAAAGTGGAGTGAACACACATACACACCACACAGTGTGACTGAACAATGGCTAATGAGAAATACAGTTCTGGAAGACACTTCAAGGGACTACAACAAACTGGGAAGGATGGGTGAGGGCTGTGCGGAAGGCACAAATTGGAACGACATGGTTGAATTTCAGAAATCAAAAATTTAGGCTTATTGTCAAGAAAAAAAGACTTCAGAGATTCAAGTTCAACACAAGCGAGAGGGTGAAAGTCCATCGCTCGATACAGGTGTTTGAAAATAATTCAGTTGCCTGGCTTTTATTTCTCTGGTGAGAGAGACGCAAGAGAGAGAAGATGTTCTTCTGCCTTCAAGCTACACTTTTTCGAAGTGGGTGGTTTTTTTCTCTGTAACACTGACACAGTGGAAAAATGAGAATAATAATATCAGCTGCATTTTAATGCTAACACCATCCAAATACTGAACAGCTTTATGAGCATCACAAAATGAATGACAAATAGACCCGTAGATCTAATCCTGGGCCCAGGGCAACTTCAATTGCACTTTGCCATACTAGGGGAAAAAAAAGTGCAGTTTTCACCTGGTCTTCAAAAGCTGGCATTCCTCCATCTGAAATGAAACAAAAAGTGGCCAACTACTCTGCAACCTTAAAAGTCCTTTCGCATAGTCTTTTTGGGACCTAGAACCTACAGTGAGTCTCTACCACAATGTAAACACGGTAACTTTCCTAAACTGTTGCCTAATACCAGTAACCTCCTCTTCAGGCTCTGCAAGAGCAGTTGAGGTATAAGGTCTCCACTGATGCCAGTCCAGAGTGAGTCCTGCCCCAGATTCCTGGTTACTGAGCAACCGCACGTCCCAAAAGGGAGGTGTGGGACCGATCCGCTTAGTCTGACGGACTCTTAGGAACCAGGCAAGGGTTCAGTATGTTACAAGGAAATAAATAAGAAAAGCTAAACCCTTACATTAAATTTGTATCACAAAAGATTTCTGATGTTGAAAGAAAGTCATAATTAGTTACAATATATTCTAAACAAGGGCAGGGCTTTCAGCACGCAAAAAAAACCACAAAGCAGCATTCCCAGAAATAGTCATAATAAAGTCCGCTGCAAAGACTTCTCCAGGGCAAACCCCTGCATTAGCCTGAATCTACCTGACTTCAAGCCCAGTCCTGCAGCATTTATTTATGTGGACAATTCCATTTGCAGTACTCATGACTGCACAGATAAACTATTTATGACAGAGCAAGTCTCAACTCAAACAAGTCAGTTTAAGGAATAATACGAATAGAAAGTACACGTATTTGAAATATTTCTGGCTCCATAATATCATGCTGTAAGTTGAGGGGAAGTTGGTGCAGAAGTCACTCAGGACCACTATTTCCTACCTAATTAAGGACAATGACAAATAAGGGAGACAGGTACATCCTTTTTATATGAAGCTGACTATAAATTTTTAATACTTAAACTGTCTGACTCTTTTTGATAGATTTCTTATATAGCATATCTTTAATGGCATTACATATCTTCTCATTTTAGCTCCTTAGTCTGTGATAGTAAAAGACTTAATTGTTCTTTGTTTCTTATTTTCAATACAGGTCAGTAGTTACTAAACACTGGTTAATACTGGTTAAATTCCATTATCCATATTATTCAGGAAATCGTGCTAGGCAAGCATTAATACTTTCCTATGTGTTTTATCTTTTATCTATTTATATTTGGAACAAAAACCAGTAAATGAGTTACCTCCTGTAATTACGTAGGTCTGATAGTCCTTTCAAGATGTGCTGGTTTTGGCTGGGATAAAGTTAATTTTCTTAGTAAAGTTAATTTTCTTTCTTTCATAGTAGCTAGCACGGGGCTATGTTTTGGATTTGTGCTGAAAACAGTGTTGATAACACAGGGATGTTTTGGTTATCGCTGAGCAGTGCTTACACAGAGTCAAGGCCTTTTCGGCTCTTCGCACCGCCCTGCCAGCGAGTTGGCTGGGGCGCAAAAAAAGTTGGGAGGAGACACAGCCGGGACAGCTGATCCCAAGCGACCCAAGGGATATTCCAGACAACATAACGCAACGCTCAGCATTATAAACTAGGGGGAAGGTTGGCAGGGGGGTGCTACCAAGGGACTGACAGGGCATCAGTCAGTTGGTGGTGAGCATTTGTTTCCACTAGCATCACTTGTCTTTCTTGGGTTTTATTTCTCTCTCTTTTTGTTATTTTCCATTACTATTATTATTGCTTTCCAATTATTAAACTGTTCTTACCTCAACCCACGAGTTTTCTCACCACTTTTACTCTTCCGATTCTCTCCCCCGTCCCACCAGGAGGGGGCAGAAACGAGCGAGGGGCTGCGTCGTGTTTAGCTGCCGGCTGGGGTTAAGCCGCCTCACAAAATCATCTTCTTTGTATTAGAACTTTTCAAAGAAAGCTTTGATAAAGGACATATTTTTTTCTTTTTGTTGTTTTTTCTTTTCTTTTTTTTTTTTTTTACCTCACGGTTTTCTCAAAATAAATTCCTTGCTTTTCCCAGCTATATTTTTCTCTCTCCTAATCCTATATACTGCTTAAAACTGCCTACCTTTTTATTCATTATGAAGCATGTAACTGTATTTAGAGTATTTTAAATGGTTTACAGAATCTTCTGACTAGCAATATTTTCCTGATAAAAAGCAATATATTCCATGAAAGCAGAATTTGTTCTCACCTCAACTCACTGCCCATATAGTGTTCACCTGTGATCAAGGAACAAAAATTGCCTATATTAAGAGGGATCTTTAGAAAAATACTATATATGTATTTATTCAATTATAGGGAGCATACCTCCCTAAAATGCTTAGTTTGCTCCAACTCTTCAATTCCCACAGATTTTTGCTACAGAGTAACAGATAGCTCTCCTAAGGATTACCATCTGAAAAACGCCTAATTGTGGCTGGGAAATCTGTTCAAATGTCAGTTATTCCTCCGCCAGAGGTCAATGCTAATCAAGAGGCAACAGCCCTTATCATCTTGTCCATTTTCCAGGCTGAAATGTTTCACCTCATAAGAATGCATCCCCTTTACTGGAACGATGGGTGTGCTCCGTGCTCTGACTTGGTGGAGTTCGCCCTCTGCTTAAACCATGGACACCTTTCATTAATCTTTTCTCCTTTTCAGAGTCAATCTCTTCTCCTCCTTTCTATCTTCAACATCAAATAAGTAACTGGATCACTGGAATGGGGCTTCACAGCAGTACACCTCCTTACAGAGCATTTCAAAACTCTGAAACCACACCCCTCTATGGAGCACGCTGGAAGCAATTATCTGGGAATACATTGTGGTTTAGAAAAGTATTAATTCCCATCATTTGTAGGAAACACCAAAGGAATTAGTAACAAGAAGATCATCAGTAAAATGCCAAAACTTCTTCCAAAATCAGGAAGGCAACTCCCAGACAAGAGGATAATTAATTGCAGGCTCTCCCTGCGTTATTAAGGCACCAACCTTGTAATGGGAAGTCTGAAGTCTCAAGTCTGCCAAAGGCTTCCCTTGATCCTCAGCTCTCCTGTCTGCAGCTGCAGGGCCATGACATTTATATCATGTTTGCCTTAAAGAGAGGGAGGAGCGCCAAGTTCAACAATATCTGTAAATCTCTTGGAAAGCAGTGGTGAGAAAAAGGCGTAAGTGCAATGCATCATCCGCTCACTGAGAACCTCTCTGGTGTTAGATAGCTTTGAGGGTGTCCAGAAGAACCAGACAGGTTATACTAAGGAAGCACTCTAGCCTGTATGCTCATGTAACAGTGTCAAATATAAACTTGTTACTATTAGCATTATTAGTTGAGATAATGAAGTAAAAAACATAATGTGGAATGGAGGCATAGTCAATGCCCACTTTGGCTGTTTGATGAAGTGTGAGGTTCCGATTTTGCAAAATCTGTATATTTTTGCTTAGTTATATTACACTCCTGTGGAGGCAAGCTGTGACTCACAGCTGACTTGTAAACTACAAGGATGGGCCTCTGAGAAGAGTCAGGAAAAAAACCAACTGAGCATTGAAGAGAAAGAAACGAAGGCAAATTTCTACTGTACAGGGTGCGACAGCACCATAACACACAGTCCCAGGGGAGAAAGCTGCTTTTTTACCTCTGTCAACCTTTCCAGAAAGAAAGTCTCCTGTATTCAAGGCCATCATTTTGACAGACCTTGCTCTATAAAACTCTTAGTGGTCTGGGTGCTGGATGTTACAGGAGGTCCCCTTTTCACCCGAAATCAGTCCATGTTAAAGAAATACTATGGTGGTGTTACCTCCATGCTCTGTGAAAATATAAACATCCAACTGATGCGCACAGCAATGTGGCTGGAGGGAATGGACAGATGGTCAAACACACAATGGCCAAAATTAAGTAAATATTACTTCCCCCCCCCGGTATTTCTTTCTTCATTTTTATTCACCAATATAAAACACTTATTATATTCTTTATCTAAAATTATTTTGTTCACAAGCAAAACAAAAAATATGTATGTTACAGGACACAATTTTGATGTACATTTCTGAAACTCCCCTGCCTCCTTTATTCCTAAACACCGTAAACATACCCTAGTATATTTATATACAACGACAGCAACCTGAGATTGGTGCTTAAAAATAAACCAAATAGGAATTACAGTGCTTGTGCATGCACAACAGACATACTAATCTGTAGTGGGGACTGAAGAGATGACATTAGGGGAATACCGTCCATTATATTTGTTTGGTTTTAATCCAAATTGTTAAAGCATGAGGTGCAGAGTGTTATGCAAAGTTTAATTTAGGTTCTATTTTTTTAAATAAATGCAACAGTAATTATAACTGAAGCAATTAGACACAGTCCCACGTGACATTCTAGATGAAGCGGCCACCGCTCTTTTCCAAGGGTAGGCACACATCTAGCTATCCTCATTTCCAGCACATCCAGCCAGATCCCAAAGGCATCACGTACCTAGTGACAGGTGCCCCTTACCCTTTGCCATCCCGCTCTCAGAACCCAGGTTTCTGTTCCGTTGAAGCCTGTGACTAAACTGCAACAGATCCACAGATGGATAGGAGCAGCATGCGTCCCCTGGGCCTTTGAAAAGCAGATGGCATTAAGGTATCATCCCAAAGGCAACGGGTATCAACAGCAGACACAGGGGAAATGTGCATATATGCATAAAGAGAGAGGCGAGAGTAAGTACAAATGTCAATGGCTTTCTAGTTTGTTATCAGCATACTGGTAGATCTCCGTCTCCCATTATCTTTTAAATTCTCTTCTGTGACAAAAGGAAGATTTCAGGTTTACTGCTGCATTTTCCCTTACACACTGAGGAACACAGATTTTTTTAGTGGGTGCATACAGTTCTTTATGGCTTCTCTATTTAGGCACCTGTGTCAAATTAATTAAGAAAGAATGTAATGGTTTCTTTGATGCAATGTTGTACAACACCAAGCTTTACAGCAAAAGGAAAACAGCTACACCATTCACAGAAAAAGTCTACGTTTGCTTTCAGTAGGTAGGTAGAGCAGAGATTGCAGGAGATGGCATAGGGCAAATGAGGCAGAATAAAGGCACGAAGTTTATTTTGCTTACAAACCCAAACATCAAGTGATTTCTAGTCATATATCAAAGGAGAGTGGAGCAGAATGGGTAACACCAGGAGTTTTTGTAGATTTTAAAACAGCATAAGTCAAATATTTAAAAACATTTGCTGCTGAAAAGTTTCCTACACGGTAGTAGGGGCTAGGAAATTTGCCCATCCGTGAGCTCAGCAGCAAAAACAAGTTCCTGGTGGACGTGAAGGCTTGAGGAGATGAAATATCACAGCCCATGGTTCAGAGGAAGGGTCCAGGTCCCACATGTGCTATTGCAATAAACTATTAATTATGTATGAATACAGCATCCACTGTATTCCATGCATTTTGAAACACAACAGTTCCCCAAAGGAAGTGTTATCTAGTTGTTTTTATATCCCTCAAAGACCAATGTCTCCTTGGCATCTAGAAAGGAATATATAATCCCAGAGGCTGCTTCTCTGAGTAAGTTTCCTTCCTGACCCCTCAAGAAAGCTCCTGCTCAGGGCCATCATAGCCAAGGAATATTTCTGGTCCCACCAAATGCAGTTACTGGGTGGCCTGGCAGTAGAGAAGGCTGGAAAAGACCAAATGTTCATCTATTTTTCCATAGCAAAAAACGACCCTATGACAACTTCAGCAGGATATCTGCAAATAAAAAAAGAAACCATCTACATGGCAACAGCAATAGAGAAATTGGACTGTAACAGAGAAGCCCATGATTAAAAGATATAAGGAGTTTTCACTAAATTATTCAATACAGGAGTGAGCAAATCACACTTTATTGGCAGGTCACTGTTCAATTAACCTTTACAAATAGCTGCATTTAATAATTTGTTTTGTTTATATAAATGTTAACATAAGACAGATTAATACATTGCCTGAATTAGAGGACTAAATTGCTCCAATTTAAAGTAAGTATTTGGTAAATCACTGGTGCGGCAATACATGCAGTTATTAAATGCCCTAAAGTCAGACCAAAAGCCAGATGAAAAATTTACCTGTGAATTTCAAATTGTTAGTTAATATTCATGATTTCAGTGACTAAATAAAAGAAATTACTCCAAAAGTTTTATGCCATTTAACCTGCTTGTTTAGCCTATCTCAGATAGCATTTACATTTATATCTAACTTCCTTTTAATACTGAACCTCCTAAGTAATCATTTTCGGAGCAGTTAAATGCCTAAAAATGCAGTGGTGACTTCTAGTGGGAGTGTTAAATCCTTCTCAAAATTATTCAGATATACCTTAATTTCCACTGTGCAATAAGGCAACAGAACTCGTGTCCACAGTGAAACTATTTTCAAGGAAATACAAACTGGAGTAAACCTGCTGTGTATTCACAATCAACAAAACCTCATTTGGAAGCTAGGAAAAAGATGAGGCTTACAACACCCTTTCTCAGGGCAGGCAGTAGTGGAAACCTCCCAAGCGTAGCTGTGTTTTTTTATATGCAGAATTATTCGTGGTCTAATCACGAATACTTCAAGGGGCTTTTAGGGAAAGCTGCCCATGCTGGTAACCACACACCAAGTTATCTCTAGATGAAGACACAGACTTATGCATTGCATAGAAAGACCAAGTACTCCAATACAACCCTAATAAAGGTAAGAATAAACTAGTACAGAAAGAGCGCGCCTAGAATTGCACTTCCCCAGTGTGGAAAAAATAGGCTTTGAGCACCAATTCACATAACTCACTAATCAGTGGTGGCAGCTCCATCGCAATGATCTTAGCTGGATTCAGATGACCTTGAACTGAAGCTTCCATTTTTCGTATCATTTTGTCAAGCCAGTCTCCTCTCTCGTGCAGAAATCCTGGAAACAAATCACTCTGTCATTCTGATGAGCGCAGCTATGCTTAACGAAGAACAATGAAAGCTATGCGCTGGGAAGGGTAAACAAATGATGCATCACTTTCTCTCCCAGGTGCTGGTCTTCGATTACTCCATTCCAAATGTTGTTATTATTTGTCAGAAAGTACCAAAACCATTAGGTTATCAAGGAATGAAATTGTTTTAAAATGCCAAATTATTTGTTTGGTTGGTCAATTGTTGACTAGAGCCTGTAACAGCCAGGTCTTTTCCTGCAGACAGGCGAGAGATTTGAGGTAAGCTTTGCAAAAAGCACAGCATATTGGTCAAAGAGGGCAATTCACTTAAAAGTACAACCCAGAAAATGCCTCCTCCCTACATGCCTGCAAACACCAGAGCTTTGCCTGCTTTATGGCAAAAAAAAGCAGCGTGAACCTAGCAGTAAGTATCTGAACGCATTCAGGTGGAGCTATATATTTTTACTGAATGATCGCCACTGTCTAAGACAGCAAGAGAATTGTTTGCCATGTAAGCCAGTCCTACGGGATAAGAAAGCCCATGGCTAATTAGAGGGTTAAAGATGGGAAACTCCTCAGGTTTCCCTAAGCATATTACAGCCTGGCTGCAGACATCCGTGACTACAACGCGACCCTCTTTGTCAAAGGCCACAGCCATAGTATATATTTTGGAGGGGAAAATGAGGTTGAGCCCAAAGCTATCCATCTGGCCGACGAGATCCATCTCTGCACTGAATATCTTCACTCGGGTGCTGCCGTTGCTCGGTCCTTGAGCTTTCAGGTGCTCGATTACCACGATGGCACCCGAGGTCTGGGAGACTGCAACCCCCCTCGGGCTGACAAGCTGCGACCGGATCATCTGACACTTCTTTAATTTCCCCTTCTGGAAGTCGGCTGCCAAGCGGTAGAGAGCCCCTGCCTCCGAGTCGGTCAGGATGACTTCGCTCTCGGGGGTGGCATCCAAGCCCCATGGCAAACAGAAACCTTCCTGGACGGCCAGGACCCCCCTCCCCTCAAAATCAAAGGCCTTCACGGAGCGGTCCCCGCCATCGGTGACCACCACGTGCCCATCTGAGGTGACCGTCACGTCAAGCGGGTACTTGATATCGTTGCCTGCGTCCCCCCGCTCCCCAAACCGCTGCAGGCAGGATCCGCTGGGCCCGAAGACGTGGATCCTCTTCTTGCCGTCATGTGCCACCACCAGCCGCCCCGACCTGCGGCAGGCCGCCACCCCGGTGGGGTTGACCAGCGACCCCCAACCCCCCAGGGACAGCCGGAGTCCCAGGCCGGCGGGGGCCGGCCCGGCCGCCCCTCCGCCCCTCCCCAAGGCCGAGGGAAGGCTGCCGCCGGCGGGGCCCAGCACCTCCAGCAGCTGCAGCAGCGGCAGGCAGTCGCTGGTCTCGGCCGGGCCGCAGGCCCGCCGGCAGAAGGGACACTCCAGCCGCCGGCCCTCGGGGCCGCCCAGGGCCCCCAGGCAGCCCCGGCAGAGGACGTGGCCGCAGGGCAGGTTCCGCGGCCGCCGCTGCCCGCCGGGGCCGTACCGCTCGAAGCACACCCGGCACTCCAGCAGGCTCAGCTCCGCCTCGTCCTCCTCCCCCTCCTTCGCCGCCGCCGCCGCCATCCCCGCCGCCATGAGGGGAGGCGGAGCGGCCGCCAGCCCCCGCCCGCCGCCAGCACCACCCCCGGGCCGTCCTCCTCGGTACGAGTCACCGGAGCCGAAAATAGCAGCTGCGGGACGGCAGCAGTAAAGTCGTCGGAGCCGCTTGCGGCTCCAGGACTACAGGGCTCTAAAAAGCCCCATGGCTTTTATTCACCTTCGGGTCTTGGTGAATTGTAACGCGCTACGATGCAGTCGTGCCTTCCCAGCATTTTTTAAAAATAAGCTGCCAAGGGGAGAGGGCCAGGGCAAGAAAGAGGTTTGAGAGCCCAAAATTTTGTAATTTAAAGCAATTGCAGTAGTATCATAGAATCACAGAATGGTTTGGGTTGGAAGGGACCTTAAAGATCACCTAGTTCCAACCCCCTGCCATGGGCAGGGACACCTCCCACTAGACCAGGCTGCTCAAAGCCCCATCCAGCCTGGCCTTGAACACTTCCAGGGATGGGGCATCCACAGATTCTCCAAGCAACCTGTTCCAGTGCCTCACCACCCTCACAGGAAAGAATTTCTTCCTAACATCTAATCTAAATCTACCCTCTTTCAGTTTAAAACCATTACCGCTTGTCCTATCACTACATTCCCTTGTAAAAAGTCCCTCTCCAGCTTTCCTGTAGGCCCCTTTTAAGTACTGGAAGGCCGCTATAAGGTCTCCCTGGAGCCTTCTCTTCTCTGGGCTGAACAACCCCAGCTCTCTCAGCCCGTCTTCACAGGAGAGGTGCTCCAGCCCTCTCATCATCTTCATGGCCCTACTCTAGTATCCATACAGGAGTGGCAGAAGACCCACAAAGGAAGGTTTGTGTTGGCATGAACACACAGCAACTCCTCAGGCTTTCTCTGACCCCTGGCACCCTACAAGCCCGGTGCTGGTTTGCTGCTCATAGCTGCGCTTTTGCGGGAGGGAACAGCACGCTTGTGAGCAATCACAGGGACATTTTCTCCCCGTACTCCCTCCTTTATTGCCACCTGATTCACTTCCCTTCTCTCTTTCGTCCTCGATGATGGTTCCCCCTTGGTGGCTGCTGCCAAGCATTTTTGCCTGCTCACTGCCAGCTCGTCTCTCGACTCGTAATCACAACTAATGGGGATAGAAAGAAGCAACTTGTGCCAGCTTCCCGCCTCTCTCACCCAGCTGCCGGGGCTGGTGCAAGGCCAGCATCGAAGGAAACAGTATTTGAAGAGCAGCTGCCCTAGCTCCCAGAGCTGCCAGCCGCCCGGGCCGACCTGCGGAGCACCAGGCAGACAGCATCCACTGGCAATGGCCCAAAAGGAACAGCAACATTTCTCTTTTTCTAGCTCTGATGATTTGAATCGATACGGAAGAAAAAAATATACTTTAAAAATGCTCATTTGTGCATGGAGTTTAAGAAAAGCTATGCACATCTCGAGACAGTGAAGGCAGTTATGTAGGAGAGCTGACGTGGTAAGCAAAATGGAGAAAAATGTTCCACAGGCATTTTTCTATATGCTGAAGCCCGTTTTAAGAGTGCACCAAACACGTCTAATTTTATAAGGTGAGATAAAAATAAAAGCAAGATGGGAGGTAAAGTATTTTAATGAATTTTAATCAAGATACAAACTTTAGTATATACAGCACTTCCAGAAAATAATCTAGTCCCCATTTCCTGTGTTTGTCTGAGAACTCATTGAGTTTTTGAAGACACTTAATTTCACAGTGGTTGCCTGAAAAGGAGGAAAGAGTAACAAATCACTGAATGATTAGTCACTGAAAAATGCAAACGGTCAGGAAAAAAAAAGTCTTATCCTCAGATATCTTCACAGTCCCTAACGCACTGACACCAATGCACTGGAGAAAACTTATCCGTCTCTTTTGCACTGGGATTCAACTGTCCATGCCAATGACTCACTGCACACAGGCACTGCAGGGGTCTCAGACAGCTGTAAATTTAAAAGGAGTGCAATATCAAAGCATATCAGGAGGAACTTTGAAAATTAAATTCGCACCATAATTCTGAGTTCCATTAGTTTTGATGGAAGAGTTGTACATTTAGCATTTTCTTCACATGGCACATTAATTTCCTTCTTTGGCTACAAAAGTACAGCAAAACCTGTAGAACTGGTATGCAAAGGCTGTGTATTAAAACCAGGGTAGCTGGTGATGCGGTGCAGAGAAAGACAGAATGGTCAAACGTGACTAAGACTGGAGCTGCAAGATCACTGAGTGCAGTAGGAACCCTGGGAGAAGGAAAAGATGCCAAGGGGAGGAAAGAGACAGTATCTGTCTCCTGGGTTTTCTTCATATCTTTTGAAGAGCTGAGAATTTTCGTTGACAGCAAAATCCCTGTGGCTAAATGGTATTTATTTTCCCTGTGATTTTTCCATGACTCCACCTCTTAGATAAGAAGCAAATGACTCTATTGCTTGTCACAGGGAGAGGCAGAAGCATACAAACATGTTTATGTGTTTTAGAAAAAATTCCTAAGGGTTAGATGAAGTATTACTTACCAAACAAACTTTTAATTTCAGACTCAGGAACGTAAAATGGTGGGCCTGAAAGAAAATGGGTGAAGCTAATCAGAGAGAAGACAAGCGTTGACACTGCAGCAGAAGAGCCAGCCCCATCACTCAGCACCTGGCCCGCAACCTGGCCCCGCTGCACAGCACCATCTGCAGGAACCAGAGAACACCATGTCCAAGAACACTTTGGTGGGCCACCAAACAGCTTCAGGTGTTGCTGCTGCATCATCTGCAGGGTGCAGCCAGGGTAGCCACATTGTCAGATACCACGAACGTGACATGGATACAACCACTCTCAGTGCACTGTGTGAATCCAGCCAATAATCTCTTTATACCGCAATGGCATAATTAAAGCTAAAAGCAGGGTAATGTGAGAGGGAGAGCAATGAATTAAACTACTGTTGTTTATGATAACAAGACCTATTTTTTCAGGGATAATTATGCTGAAGAGCCCAAAAGCAGCAAGAAATCTCTTTCTTTTGAGAGTTAATGATTAATTTTTTTTTTTTTTTAAATACCTCAGCCTTTGGTATGTAATAAATGTATAAAAGGCAAAAAGATTTTATGACTTTAGAGAATTTCACCTCTTCCAAGCATATTCAGATCATTGTTGTGGCTGGGAGAGAGGCACACGATGGGTAACACGTTAGGTTGCAAGTATTGGGTAAACAGAGCAAAGCCAATGTTCCTGGGAATGCTTCAAGCTCCCTAGGCCAGACAGGATGTTACTCTAAACATTCACTCTTCCAGCTTCATTGCCATAGCCACACTTCCAGTTTCATTTCTTTAATATATCATGTCTGTCCACCGCTTACCCTTATCATGTCTGAATACTAGAGAGAAAGCAAATTTAGTCTCACGCTTGGTCAACATCTAACATTTTTAACACACAGCTGTATTGGTGTGATCGGCTGATAAAAAACCTGGGGAAGACACTAATATATCTACCACATCTGTATACAATCTGTATTAAAGCATGCAAAAATCAAAACATGAACAGTGCTAAGTTCTCACCTTTGTGTTTGTTTGGATCATATGAAACCGTGACCAGGAGATAGGAAGAATTTTCCTCCATTAGGGTCATCATCAAACTGACATAGCTAAAAGGAGAAAGTTTACTTTGTTATTTTGGAACTGCACAGACATTCAAGCATAGCATTTGAAATATTCAACAAAAGAGGTAATGTATTTCTACGCAGAAACAACTTGAACTGCACAGAAACTAAGCAAAGCTTAGTTTGAATTTCATGAGCATGAAATTCATGCTACACATGAAACACCTCAAATAAAGGTGACTGTTTACTCCTCATAAACAAGCATATATCTTTTTTTGCATATTCATCTCAAAACTAACGGACAAAACATAGTATTCATTTAGCACAATCTAGAATACCGTTCACAATACAGTACTGATCTTGTAAAATTATTGTGAATTCAAGATTATGTATCCAATTAAAAAATCCTGGGCTAGGGTCAAGCTACATTTGGGTTGGCTATAGGCAAGAACGAAAAATTGGAATAAAAGGAAGTGAGGGCAAAAAGAACAGAGAGGAGAAGCAGATGGGGTGAAAAGGAAATAATAAAATTCACATGAGACTTGCAGCTCTGCTTCTGCTGGGCTGCAACAAACCACATATCTTCCCACCAAGAGGCAGGGTGGCTTCCTGAAGGAAGCTCACAAATCTAGAGTACAGCACTCTGCAAGTGCAGCTGATGCTTGTGGTAGACAAGAACTTGTATAGGTTACTCCTTTAAATGAAGGAGGACTCATCGACAAGCGGCAGGAGGAAAAACATGTCACTGCATACATTAAAGACAATAACAAAGAAAATTTACTAACCGTTGTCTGTCGCGTGGATTCACAGCTACCAGAGCACCTCTGTCCCAAACACCATCAAACTTGCCAAGTATTGAGCTATAGGGAGATGAGGAAAAGGCTTAAAAATACTGAAATGGCGCCTTCATCTTTATTCATATACTTCTGTGGAGTCACAAGGATTCTCCAGCTAGCTGCGCAGATTCTCCACTACCTTTTTGTTATGGTCCAGCATTTTCATGATCCAAACCAATATGATCTGGAACCAAAGAAACCCCGCTGGTACATGGCCCTGCTGTGATAGCAAAGACGTGCTGGAATTGTTCAGCATTTCCCCATCATTAGGGTGTGCTGAGACAGGGTGGGGAGGAAGGAGAGTAGCTTAAACACATTTGGTAGAGAGTAGCATTAAACACAAATCTGGGGTTTTGGCAATCATACCCTGCTGTGACCCTTGAGGCTGCACTAACATGCACTCAGCACATCAGTAGTTCTTGGCCACCTTCTAAAACCCATGCATGATTTCAAACGCAAGTTAAAGAAGGTGCCTCGTTGCTTTACTATCACTGAACTCAGCATGCTCAGTAATTTCAGACACCTCAGTTCCCAGCTACGTGCCCAGGACAGTTAGCGTCAGCTTGCAATTTGTTTGATGTTTGAAAAGCCAAGCTACACTGCTGCTTGCCTCAGTCTACCACTGCCCCAGACATTATTTTTGCTCCTGGATATGCTGGCACATGGCTTCAATGACCAGCCAAAACCTGCAAACGGCCAAGACTATTGGGAAGTGCCTTTATTGATGGATGGTAAGAGCAGTCAGGGTGCAACTAGAGATGAGCATATTTGGGAGGAAGAAGGAAGAGCCTTGTTTCTGGCAATTATTAAACCAGGAGTTGAGAGTAAGGTAGTAATAATGTAAATTGCATACTTTTATAGAAAGTTGGAAATAAGTTTACTTAGTGAGAAAAATATGGTATGGAATTGTGCAATACTTTTCTGCCTACTAGGAGGGTGTCAGAGTCCAACTGCATCACCTCTTTCTTCACTTCTCTACTGGTTTTTGGCTGGGGTAGATTTACATTTCTTCATAGTAGCTTGTATGGGGCTATGTTTTGGATTTGTGCTGAAAACAGTGTCGATAACACACTGATGTTTTAGTTACTGCTGAGCAGTGCTTACACAGAATCAACGCCTTTTCTGCTCCTCACCCCACCCCACCAGCGAGTTGGCTGGGGGGTGCACAAAAAGTTGGGAGGGGGCACAGGTGGGACAGCTGACCCCAACCAACCAAAGGGATATTCCATATCATATGACATCATGCTCAGCAATGGGGGGAGGTTGGCAAGGGGGTCACTGCTTGGGACTGGCTGGGCATCAGTCAATTGGTGGTGGGAAATTGTTTTCATTTCATCACTTGTCTTTCTTGGGTTTTATTTTCCTCTCTCTTTGGTGTGTTGGGTTTTTTTTTCCCTTACTTTTTTTTTAAACTTTTTAATTATTAAACTGTTTTCATCTCAACCCACAAGTTTCTTTCTCAATTTTACCCTTCTGATTGTCCCCGCCGTCCCACCAGGGGGCGGGGAATGGACAAGCAGCTGTGTAGTGCTTAGTTGCCAGCTGGGCTTAAACCACAACTTCTTCTCCTGGCATTGTTATATCTCTGGAATCTAACCTAGAAGCTGATCCTGTATTTCTCACTCTATAGTGATGAGACATGATAACGTGTTTAAGTCCTGACTTCTTTTAAAGTTTGCCAAGACTAAGCATCTAATTTAAATAACCAGCCTCTTAAATGAAAGGAGATTTTTAAAGAGACAGTTAAACATGCAATGGGCACAAGGGGGACAAAGCGAAGTCTAGTGGGGCAGGTGACAAACTTGATCTTCTGACACTTGGACGCCGTTCTCCTCTTTGCATAGCTGGGTCTGCTGTGTGACCTTAGGCAAGTTCCTGAAGTTTTTTGCACTTGTCTTTTCCTCCCAACTTTAATCTGGTCTAACTGGAATGGTGGCGGTGGCTCCATACAGGCATTTCATGTAATTTACTCCCTACCGATTTCAAGAGGGTCTACAGACATCGCAGGCTGCAGACAGTCTCACGCTGTGGCCTTCCCCCAGTCCTGGTCTCCCGGGTGCCCAGATCTCAGGACCTGCTGAGCATCTGGGTGCTCCCTGCTCGTCTGCACATCAAGTTTCCTTCTCAGGAGAACAAGCCATGAGGAAAAAGGTCAAAAAAGGTACACAGCTGTCTTTCATCCTGGTGCAGAATCAGGATGAAGCTAAGGTCTTAAGACATGCTTGTCTTGGGTGTACCTTTCACTATGCCAGTACCTTTTAGCACCACATTATCTCCTGTTATGTGTTTATATGGTACGTAGCACGAGAGATCACAGTCCAGGTACTACCACAACTAATAAAAATTAACATGTAAAGCAGAAATTCACATATCTGTAGAAAACCCACTGGATTTAAGCAGTAAAGTTGTGAATTTCTATCTTTGCATAAGTTTAGTAGTTTCAGTTAATGCAATTTTAAATTTTTTTTAAAGCCTTGCAGCCATGATTGTATTAGGAGGTACAATGGTTGTGTAATATAACTGTTTTACATATGTCCCAGAGTTTCCACAAAGAGCAGTAATTCCTGTTACTCTTTAACTAGCCGAAGTCTTTGAAATGTCTCATTCTGACAAAGGTCAGGAGCACATCTGAGTTCTCCGCTAATGAATGCTAGGCTAATGGAGATCAAAAGGATTTGTTTGCAGGCCAGCCTCAGCAAGACAGAAGTAAGTTTAATTTCCATAATTACTGGATAATTAATCAAATTGTCTGCACATAGAAACTAGAAGAGTGCGTACATTCTTCTAGTCACAGGTATTTGCTGACTGCTATAGGGAAAGCAGCTCGTACTTTCACTATAACTGCACCCAGTACAGACCCATGCACCCAGAACGTCTATTTGCCAATTTATTTTCTGGGTGACAAACTATGTGCGGGTCCCAGTAACATGCATGGAAAATGTCACTAATTAATTATTCCATAGTATTATTCCATCATCTTATGATGGAAGTTACAGATTTTACCATGCTACTTGCTACAAAACTTAGAACTGAGATTTTTCAAAAATTGCTGACAAGGAGCTTAAGCAATCCCTGGGCAACTTGTCAACTCACAGCAAGGATTTAAAGGGATCTACACAGCAAGTAGCTACGTTGCAGGGGCAAGGCAGGGAAGAAAACCAGGCAGTATCTACAAAGTCATGTTCATATACAGCTCATCTGATCCAAGGCACTCACTTTGCAGGGCTTGTTATACATACATTATCCAAACCAACTAGAGTCAGCTGCACCAGCAGAAGTCTTAACAATGGTCTATTGTCTAAAAGATTTGGGATTTTAGTAATGAATATTCTTTTTTTCCAATTTATGCAGATTTAAAAAAAAATAAATCACGCAGTAAGCACCATATTCTGGCGTCCTAAACTACCTATTACGCCTGTAAATGCAGTAGCTCTGAAAAGCTAACGATTAAGACTTGACCTCCTCCTTCTTATTGAACAGCCATGAAGCAAAACCTCAATCCTGACAGTTGTTTGTAAGAAAAGCAAACAAACACACAAAACTTCACCAGAATTTTACTATCTAGGGAAAGTCATGTCTGAGTAAGAACTGCAAGAGGAGGGAACTACAGTGCAGGACTCTGGGCACCTTCAGCTTCCTACAAGATACATTACAAAACCAGAAATAACACTGTTTTCTTGCATGCTCTCCAATATCCAGCTACCTCAGCACCAGTCTGGGTCTGAGGACATTTTAGGACAGACTTAAAAATGCCGGTTGTCAACACCACTTCTGGGGACAAATAAATAAGCCAGACGCATTACTGTCCAAGGCAGAATCTTCTATGCTAGAGGCTGGAGAGAGTTGTAAGTCCTCCTGCAGTCCCTGTACAACTTGGTAATTTTCAAAATTCCCCCACCAGCTGACACTTGAGCAGAAGGTCAGGTGCAAAGCCACCACAAAATCTGAGAAGCAACATTTGAGGCCATGAAGCACAATGAGTTAAAACATTTTTCATGAGTCAGTAATGCGGATTGTATTGAAATATTTTGCATTTTCTGTTGTGTCTTTTAACTAAGAAATAAGGATGTTTCAGCATTAAAAATCCTTCAAAAGAGATTAGTAAGTTGAGACATGTTTGTCAAGACACTTGGAGTCAGTGTTTGACAACATATTGTGCTGTCACATAAACTGCAGTGATGCGATGTACTTCAAGCCCATCGAGAAAAGCATGTTAAGTAAAGCACAGGACACATATAATCAATAGGTACAGCTTATGTACCTATGTATATGTTAATGAATAGTTTGGGGAAATAAAATATATCTAGTACTTCGTTAAAGGAAAAGCTGTCTAAGAAGACACCTCTGGTATATTTTCTTTACTTTTACTAAGCTACTCTTTGTAAGGGATTGTGCTAGGGTTTTTGCTTTGTAGAATCCATCAACAGTATTAAACATAATTTGTTTTCACTGTAAAAGCAAACACAGTTTTCTATAATCATAGGACAGCTTAGAACAAGAAGCCCATTTAAAGATACTTAGTTGGCATCTTTATCTACTGGTCAACAACAGAGTTAATTTTTGTTAAAGATTGGCTATTCACATAGAATCATACAAGTTAATAAGAGTTTTCTTGAGAAGACCTGTTTCAAATCTTTATGGCTGATTCAAATAAAATATTATGGCAGTATTAATACATCTTTGACTACAGAAAATTATAGAACACATTGTGTATTCCTACCTGGACAAATCATAAATACTGCAGCAGTACAGAGAAATGTTCCCAGAAGTACTCTACAATAAAAAGCAAAGGAAACAATACTTATCAGCAAACTATCTTTAAATATACACTTATAAATGTATATTTATACTTTATACCTTAAAATATACACATATATACACTCAGGTGTAATTGGGAAAAACTGTGAGAAGCTTTTTACTTTTTCTTTATTGAGGTACCTCTCCTGATCACCTTGAGAGGTTCTGATCTATCAAGGCACGCAGCTGTCCAATTTTAAAATACATTTACTTTACATTCAGGTGCTTCAATGCCGTAAGAAAAGAAGGCCAAAGTAATACGCTCAAAAGAAGAGCTTCTCAGTGCAAAATTACAACTCAGAGCTTCCTTTCAGACCTCTTCAGGAGAGGTGAATGATTACCAGTAAGACAGAGGCATAAAAGCAGAATGACTTGTTTGCTCAGTTATGCCTGCACTGCATGATTAACCACACCAGATCATTCCACAGCGCAGGAAACATACCTGCAACTTTTTTGCTCCTGAAATCTCTGGGACTGGCTCCTCGCAATAAGGCAGACTGTGTTCTGCAAAAAAATCCTTCAGCGCTTGCTCGCTGATTTCCACACCAACAACGCTGTGTCCCACGTCCGCCAGCCTGCACATGGCAGAGAGAGGTCCCAAGTTTACGTAAGGCCCAAAGGCTGGGCCATTACCAAATGGGTTATCTCCCATGCAGCATTGATTCATTAGAGAAACTCTGGTTTTAGGACATAATTGTATGTCTAATCCTGACTTTCTGGAGCGTTCACCTTTTATTGAACACCTCCCCCTCCATGATCAGAGCCTAAATTCGCACCACTCAGCATACAGTTGAGGAGGACTTACAGGCTTTATTTAGATCCAATGAATTATTCATTTATTTCTATGAACTCGATGAAAACAAAGGTGAGTACACAGAGAAACTGTCCGTTTTCGGTTGACAGAAATATGTTCTGCTCTGAACTGCAGCGGCTGAGGCCGCTGAGGTCCACCCAGCTGCTTCTGCGGCTTGGCAGCACCAGGCAGCAGGGTGCGGCAACCTCCCGGCTGCTGCAGCTCAGTGCGACAGCAACTCGCGTCGGAGCCTGCACTCAGACGAGTGAGTAGTTACCGTGATAAAACCTGGTGACTGGAACTAACCTGATTCCTCGCGGATGCAGTTCAGTCAGGGTTTTTTTGGTTTGTTGTTCCCTCCCTCCAAGAAAAAAACCCACTGGCTTATACGACCCCTAATTGTGAATATAACCCACGCAAAAAAGTAAAAGTAAAATAATAAATGTAAAAAAGAGGAAGTTATATTTAGCCCAAATCATTTAAGTTCCCAGTGCAACACGCCACATGGCCCCTTGAAAATGTGCTCTGGCACAACCGACCTCATTGCAGGCAATTTAAGCTGGCATTGCCACCAAAAGAAGCAGCGTCAAGGGCAGAGCTTCAGCCACTCTGTCCATCACAAATTCAGCATTCCCCAACCTGAACTCGGGACAATCAGGAGGACTTTCAGGTTGCTCCTTATCCATCCCATTTATGCTACTATACAAAACGCCAGCAAACAAAACCAAACTTCCTCCTCCCTTCAGCCTCCAGTGACGCTGCTTTCCTACCACTGGAGATGCGGCGCATTTCCATTGGCCAATGTAAGGTTGGGAATTCCCCTTCTCCTTCCCTCCCTCCCCACATCAAATAAGATTTTTGCACTTATAAACTGTGCTTTACCATTTCATCTCTACTGCTTTACCACAAAGTGGGAAAAATATCCTCAGTCCACTCCTGCCATTTAAAAGAACATCCAGATACTTCTGTAGGAGCCTGCAGAAGAACAGACATGTTTTACTTAACGCTGCGAGTATTTGCGCTGACACACTGAAAGCCAAGTGCTACATGCTATGCCAGGTTAACACACAAACTCCATGATGGAACATAGGTTCCTAGTCCAACCTGCTTCATACCATAAGAACATAAAATAAAAAACATTCACTTTCTGTTTACTTAGAAAGAAAGTACATTTAATTTCTGTTAGAAAATAACACATTTCTCTTTGTTCTGTTTTCTGTTCGTCTTTTCAAGTAAACAAACCAACCAACCTGCCTCTAAGAGGGCCACAATAGACAAACAGAATAATTATTAAACTTCTGTATCAATCAAATCACTTATACAGGTCTTAAATGTAACTTTTCTTGGTTGCAAAACTATATAATCAGGTTTTCTCTCTTAGGCCCCTGTCTTTCAGTGCATGGTAATTGCTGCCATGCCCTATGCATATTGTTTTAGGCCCCAGTTTTATAACTTATGAACAGCAGTGCAGAGCTTCGCATCATAAAATTTAAGATTCTTAGTCAAGTTATCCAAGCTTTATAGTTTAAAACTTAAGAGTAGAAGTTCTAAATGCAATGCAATCCTTTCTTTTCTCTGCCCTTTTTTGACAAATGTAGGCCACAAAAATATTTATTTTATTTTCAAGCTGTGTAAAAGAATTTTCCTTTTGTAAATGCTCCATTTTCGTTTAAGAGTTTTTTGACTGAGTCAAGTCATTCATCTCACAGCATTTTTTTTAAACATCCTAGGCAGAAGAGTAAAGTCACGTACGGATGCCCTTGTTCCTTGTGAAATCCAGTGTTACCCATTTCCCATTTTTGCAGCCATTCCTCTTCAGACACCACTCTGTCTTTTTGTGACCCGATATCGGTGCCTTCCAGGCCCCAGGATGCATTGGCTAGGCGGTCCATCGTCCCCAGGGAGCGCCAGTAGCTGTGAAAAACGACAGAAAAATTACCCCCACCCAATGAATGATTTGCAACCGGCTCTTGCTTCCTTGAATCAAATACAAATTTAGTACCGTTTAAGAGATTATAACTTGGCAACTATTTAAATGTAGCTATAGAGAACGTGATAGAGGATACTCTTGCTATGGGTGGCTAGACTTTTTCCCCCGGAGCGAAGCCTGTTCAAACGCACCCATCTGGACGCCACAGAAGCGCCGGTGCCCTCCCGTTTTAAACACATCTGGAAGACACCCAGAGGCTGCCCGGCCCCATTGCCCGGGGAGGCGGGGGGGGGGAACGACACGGACGGACACCGAGGGGGCAACCGCAGGCCCAAGCCCAGGGCCGGTCAGTGAGTAGGTCGATACCGACACTTCTCCCTCTCTCGCCTGAAACCCGTGGGCAAACCGCGGGGGCGAGGAGCCGCTGGGGGCGAGGGGGACCCGGAAGGACCCTGCGGGGTTCGGCGCCCCCCATGTCCCCCTTATCGCGCTCCCCCCCCAGCCCGGGTGGCGGCGGCGGCGGGTACCTGCGCGGCGGCGGGTCCCTCGGGGGGCTGCGAGGACGGGGCGGCGCCTCCCTGCCCCCCCCTCGCTACGCACCGCGGAGAGCGGAAGCGGCGGCAGGAGGAGGCGGGCTGAGGGTGCACGGCACCGGGGAGGAGGAGGAGGAGGAGGATGAGGATGGCGGCGGCGGCGGTGAGTGACCCCCTTCCCCCGGCTGCAGCGCCCGGCGGGGGGGTTGCTGACATCCGCCCTTCCCGGGCGGCGGGGCAGGTGCGAGCGCTGCCCCCGTCCTCACCTTCCCCCTTCCCTCTCTCCCTCCCTCCCTTCGCCCTTCTCCCCGCTTTTCTCCCCCGCTGCAGCTCTAGCAGGAGGCGGCGCGGACACGCGTGGATGTGGTCTCCGGCCCCCGAGTGACCCGGCCCCGAGGTGAGTGCCAGGCTGCTCGCGCCTGGGGGGGAGCTCCCCCCGGGGGCGCCCCCGCCTCGTCGCCGGTGACATCCCCTCCGGGGACACCCCTCCGCCGGGGACTTCCCCCCGGGACCCCTCTGCCGGCGTCCCCGCCCGCCAGCTGTCACAGCGGCGGCCCGGGGACGGCGAGCCCCGGGGACGCGGCGGGGGAGGCCGGCTGTCAGCCTGGGCCGGCCGGGCACCGGCGGCGGAGCTGGGGCTGAGTTGTAGAGGGGCGGGCACGTCGTGGTCCCAGCTGCCCTGCTTCATCGGGCCGCTCTCGTTTCCTCCCTCGGTGTCAGTGTGTGTGCGGTTTCTTCTGTTTTTTTCTCTTCCCCCCCCCCGCTCCCCTGCCCCCCTCCCCCCCGAGACAAACTTGCTGTCAGCTGCCCAGGTAAAGCCCCACAAAGCTTTCCCGTGCAGGCCACGCGTTACCGACGGATGAAACGTTATAGAATGTGACAGCGTATTACGCACCTCTCTCTCTCTCTGTCCTTTTAAAGGGCTCATTTTCTCAGCCAATACGATAATGTTTCTAGGATGCAGAGTCATGTAAAGCTTAGTAAAGTGAGCGATGTTTGCGTGTTCTTTAAAAATTTGTGGGGTTTTTTTTTTTTTGGGGGGGGGGGGGTGTTGTTTGTTTTGGGAGGGGAAATGGGGGCAAAGTGGCATGCAACTGGAAGCAATGGCCTTGCTTACCGTTATACGCATAAGACGATCTCTTTTTCTTTCTCCCCACCTCCCTCTTCCCCCTCCCCTGGCGCTTACAGCAAAAATACGTTTGTGATTCTGCACGACTGGCCTCTGCCTTTCAAAATGGGAGGCCTCTCTGCACCTTAAATATTTTTACCAGCCTTCTTAGCGAGTGATAACTGACGCCTTTTCTTTTTCTAACCCCTGTACACAAGGGAACGGCTGCCTGTCCTTTTACCTTCTGGGATGACGGGCCTTGCAGCCGCACCAGACTGTGGTCACCTGGTAGTCACCAAAATGAGTCTCCTGGCGCCTTGCTCAGTGCTAAGGTAGTCCATGGCCTACGACTGTAAAGGCAGCAGCACGTAGGAACGATTATCTCGCGTCAGAAGCTAAGGTGATAGAAAGAGAGATTGTTGTGCCACTGATCCAGAAGGAAAGCTCTGGGGGAAGAAAAAAAAAAAAGCAAGCCACCATTTCCTGGGGCGTTGCACAGTAGTTTAGGGAAATCTCATGTAAACGAAACTGGTTGGTTTTCCTTTCTCTGCTCTCCAACCTCATCCACCCCCATACAGTGGTAAGTTAGGATGGAGTCATGCTTTTTTTTTTTTAGGTAATATGGATTGACTTAATTCTTTTTTTTCCTCTCTCTAGTTATAATTGGGTGGGTTGCATACAAAAAAGACAGTTATTTTTTGTATTGGCTTGTCAGAACTAATTTTTCACTTCTCTGGCTATCAAGTGATTTCTCTTCCTTTCCCAAATCAATTTCTTTTATCTTGAGAGGAGAATAAAGCACCAATTTACTTGATTTGCATCAGCTTCATTTGAAATGTTGTAAAAATGCACATTCTCTCCTCCTGTTACCTTTACTTTTAGCAGAATCTCTGAACGAAGCTAGTGCTGCCGTGTCCGTCACTGCCAACTTGAACAAGGAAGATGCAGCCTGGAACAGAGAGAATTGAGAAGTCTCAAATATATTAAAAAAAAAAAAATAATTACAAACTGATCCCTACTACAACAATATAACATTCATGATGCGGTGCTGCAGTATAAGGGTTTTATTTCCACTTCCTTTCTATGCGTGGTGGAGCACATTTAGGTTTAATTCTTCCTCTAGGCTCTATTTATTTGTGTTTTACTCCCTGTGAAAAGAATGCCTTTGATAATAACATTTTAAATATGCTTTCATATTTCCGTGGCATGCTTTCTCACAGCTTACGTGATAAACTGTGGTCTTTTCTGTGTTCCCACCTATGTGGTCAAAGACAGCTATAGAGCTCTCTTGTGGCATAAATGTTTTCTTTTCTCCTGTAGGATCCTCAACAGCAAAGTTTGTAATATTCCAATCACATATAATTGCAATGCAACTGCAGTTTAGACTTTAAATTCTGATGTACTTTCATAGGAGCGTGTGCAGGTCTTGGAACTGGTTGTTCTCCTGGTATTAAACATCTTTCCAGTACGCTGTTTGGAAAAGTGCTTTACAGTGCAAATCTCTTGCTACCAATAAATCAGTAGTTAGCAGGACAAGCGTTACTCAGAGTGGCATTTCAATGGTTGCATTATGAGCTGACGTTCTATTCACTTTGCCAACCCAAATTCCAGTCCAGGTCTTCACGTAATGCAAATCAGATTATTGAAATCCAGGGTATGCTGATCTGGAACAGCCTGTCAAGATGTACTCAAGGATCTAATCTTAACTCCGAATTTAGTTTAAAATAGTAGTATTGTTCCTTTCCCGTAATGCCTCATTCTCATTTTCCTCCTGAATTAATAGCCAAGCTAAACGGATTCTTACCTAGGTAACTCTGACAAAAGTAGTATTATGAATGGTTGTACTGACCAAATGATTAGACAGCTCTGCAAAGTCACGCAATTTAATTTTTTTTCTTAACTACTGCCTATGTTGTTTTGCAGATCTAATAATACAATGTCAACTGGAAGGGTACGAACGAAAAAAAAGGCATGTTCTTCAGACCAGTCTCCAGATAACCTTCCTCTGAGGAGTTCTGGAAGACAGGTACTTATAATAATTTAAAAACACATGGGTTCATACTCTGGTATTTTTTATTTTCTGTTGACATTTAGAAAGAATGGGGGCTTCATTGTGGATAAGTGGACTTGTCCAGAGAGAGGGAAAATTGGATAATTCTGCGAATAAGTAGGCAAAGTATCTCATTTGTGAACAATATCCAGAAAAGACAAATGTTCATTATAACCTGTAAATACTTGATGTGTTAAAAATACAACCATAGACTTACGTACAGCCAGACAAAGCTGCCTGCCCACCCAGACAGAGGCCTAAAACAACACAATACATAGTATCTTTGAGGCCCAGAAGAGACATTTGGTATACAGCTTTGTATCTGGAGTCCAAAAAAAAGCCCCAAGCCTACCTTAATATTTTATCTGAGGTGCAGATAAGATTGCCACTAATCAATAAGTACACAAAGAAGGGATTTTCTTCTTCTGAAGGAGAAAGAGAATTAATACACGAGGCTTGACTCATTAGCATGTGATAGAGCTTAAAATATGATTTACACTCAAAGCTTTCCTTATAATTTCATCAATGGCATCAGTAAGACTAAGGCAAGACATTTTTAGCTTTAAATGATATTTCCAGCCTTACTGGTTTTTGCCTTTTTTTGGTGTAGAAAAACTGACCTACTTTGACAGCTGTTTCATGCTGCAGCTATTTCACAGTGGATACAAAAATTTTCATTAGTACCATTTTAACCATTTGATGCTACCCACAAGCTGCAAAACTGTCTGAATGCCATTTTGTAGAAGATGCGTTTGTGTAATTTCTGGTCAGATTTCAGCTATTCTTTATTAGGTGAAGAAGAAAGCGGCTGAAGCAGCAGATGATGATGATGAAGCGTCAGAGAAGAAATATAGAAAGTGTGAAAAAGCTGGATGCACTGCAACATGTCCCGTTTGCTTTGCCAGTGCAGCTGAAAGGTTTGTTTCTTTTTATTTGCATTTTCCATGGGCTTTCCTAAACTTGCAGCTGAAGTTTACGATCCGAACTATGTTCTGAAAAAATCCCTTTATTTCTAAATGTAGAGGGAGAATCAAAAGTTACTAATATGAGTCTTAAGATGCCAGGAAAGTGTCATAAGTTATTCCTGTTGTGGATAACTTTCTACTGTGCAAGTTGCTAATTCAGATATAGAATATCTTTAGAATACGCTTATTTATGTTATTAATGGTGTCTTCTGGAACACGCCTTGCTTCTATGAAACTGAGAGCATATTAGTGTAATCTGAGGAAGCTAAACTTGCTTTCAAGATGGAAAATGAAACCGTCATTTACTGCAGTAAGTCTTTACCACTCTTTCGTTGGAATGCTTTGCAGTCTGAGGTGAGACTGAGACCTTGAAATTTTAGGTCTTGGGAGACTGTTGTACTTATTTGAACTCGTTATTTTTGAGTTGTTCGTGGCTTTCTGTGTACTCGCACAAGTCCTTTTGCATTCTGATCCTGGAGGTACTGAACGCATGATACTGGCAAGATGTATCTATAATAAGTAACGCATTAGAACTCATTATGCAGCAGGCAGACTGTAATTATATAGCCACCTCCCTGGTTAATTGAGACAAACTTCCCTTGTTTTATTTATTTTCCAATGATCTAAAATAATTCAGTGCTTCATTCGGTTATCTATGTGGATTGTTCTCTGGTGGCAGGAGGTCAATGTATTCTGGATGTTGTCATAGGAAAGCCAAGTGTTTTGGCAGTGGCGTAAGAGACTTGTAGGGGCAATGAGCACCTGAGAGATCAGCATTGGCGATACTGTGGTTTTTATTGAGGAAACAATAGATACTGCTTAGTCATCTTTTTGAATTGTTATTTTACTCTTTTTGATTTCCACCCCCCACCCCCCCAAGAACATAGTTTCAACATTATTTATTTGAGATGAGATCATTTCATGGCTAGCTATTTCAGTTAGTAGCTTAAGTCACTGCTTTTTACCTCATGCTTTTTACCTCGTGCATTTATCTTATTGAGTTTAATGAGAGTTTCCTAAGTGAAGAGCGATTGCTTTGTCTGAAGAATATAATCTTTGCTAATAGATATTTCTTTCTGTGAGTAATAAAGAATAAATCCCCAGAATGTGTAACTGCTTCCTCAGGGTTTTCTCTCATTGGGTTAAAATCACAGCCAATTTGGTCACGTGAAAAAAACAGGCAACATCTGTTTTGTATTCAGATTTGCCTTTATAGTTTTGTCAGTTGTTCTGGGGATGGGATTTTGTAATGATTTATGAATCAATTGATCATGCATACAAGAAAAATACTAATTTAAATGATCCCTCCCACCCCTGCACTAATGTCAGAACAAAATGGAACAAAGTAAAGGAACTGTAAGTTCCTATGGAGAAGGACTTTGCCTTTGTATACATTTGCAAAATGCTTGGTGTGTCACAGCACATATTGTAAGACCAAATGTATTTAATGTTCAGGAAATGTCTGCTTAAAGGGTACTAAAGACAGGCTCAGTTGACCATTGTTAGCAGGAGGTTGCTGGAAGCCAGACCAACTATAAAACTGCACATTGTGTACATTTTGCCTCCTTTGCATCTGGTGCTGCTTAGTTTGGAAACTGGAAATGTTTGAGACAATTGAAATGATCTTATTGTTATTTGTATGAGTGTAGAGCCTTGTGTAAGTCAGCCTTCATGAATGTCACATAAAGCCCTGGCTTGTCCTAAGTATTTTGTTTGCAGTCTAGAATGTGCTACTGTCAATAGGGAGATTTTTTCCTAAATGTATCGTAACACTATTTCTATGTCTCCTGCATTACAGATGCGCTAAAAATGGGTATACGTCTAGATGGTATCATCTTTCCTGTGGGGAACACTTCTGCAATGAATGTTTTGACCACTATTACCGAAGGTAAATTTGCCAATTAAGGTTGTGCTTTTTCAGTGCTTATTAAAATTTAGCAGACATTACAACTGTTGAAACATCATGTACAAAGACCTGTCCTCTGTGCTTGCTTTATTCAACCTGAGGCTTGGATATTGGTGCTAAAACTGCAGGTGTTGTATGGCCTAATTGTCAACTTAAACAGCAGCGTGAATAAAACTGGTTACTTCAGGCAGGCTGGTTTGTGTGCAGTTATTCTGAAGCTTTTGTCTTGTTTTAAAAAACAACAGCAGAGAATTTTAAACAACAACAGTTTTAAGTATATGTATTTTCCTTTATAAAGCAAAATTCACTTTACAATGTGGGTTCAAGATACCTTGCCTCTCTGTAACATCAAATCAGTAAGCAGATTTAACTCTTGCGGTTCAGTTACCATGAAAACTGGTCAGGCTCACAGAGTGTTTTTGGCTCCAAGCTCCTTCCCATTTGAGTGGGAGTTGAGTCCAGCTCTACTAAGACTTATATTAGGAAGAATGACTTTACTGAAAGAGTGGTCAGGCACTGGAACAGCCTGCCCAGGGAGGTGGTTGAGTCACCATCCCTAGAGGTATTTAAGAAATGTGTAGATTTGGCACTTCAGGGCATGCTCTAGTGGCAGAGATTGTAGGCGTTTTTTTGTGTGTGTATGGTTGGACTCGATGATCTCAAAGGCCCTTTCCAACCATGAAGATTCTATGACTTTTGGGTGCTTATAAGCTTAGCAGTACCTGTGACTCTGTCCAGACCTTAGATACCGGGAAGTGTGCTCATGATCATGAGGACATAATGGTCAGGATGCAATTTATTGCTATTTTAAGAACGATGACTTTCTCTTTTTTAAATAGGAAAAATACAGGACTCTCTACAGTCTTATTTCTTGGTCCTGAAATAAAATGTTTAATTTTAGACTAACTGCTATTGCTTGAAATGAACTAGATATTCAATTTTCTAAGTGCTTGCTATTTTCTTTTTGCTTTCTTCTTAGCCATAAAGATGGTTATGAGAAATATACTGCCTGGAAAAGGATTTGGACAAGTAATGGTAAAAGTGAGCCCAGTCCAAAAGCCTTCATGGCTGATCAACAGCTTCCTTACTGGGTAAGATAGAAGGTGATTTATTTAATAGGGTATGTTTCAATGTGATGTTCTGATGTGAATTTCTGACATTGTATGTTCAAGGAGCAGGTCAGCTGAGTTTTCCTGGGGGTCTTCCAGTATTAGAAGACTGCAGAAAAGATCAAAAGGATAATTCTGATCAGCTCCTCCATTGTTGGAGACCTCCCCCACACCCCACAAAGAACAACCTTCTGTTGCTTTTCAGTGAAGTAGCAGCTAAGATGTGTGATGTCCAGGTAGAATAAGACTTGGTGGGGGAAAGGAAGTGTGCCAGCTATAGGAAAGTGTGAAAGACGTGCCAAACAGATTTTGTATTTCCCTGGTAAAGAGAGCTGAAGAAGAGAGACCGGAATGGAAGTTTGTTGTTGGGTTTTTTTGTTGTTGTTTTTGAAGTGGTGAACAACGTGTTTTTGCAGTAATGCTTGCTTGCAAACCCACTGAAGACCATAGTAACGGTGTTGAATTAATTTTGGAGTTAGGTTCTGTGGAGAAATTCAGTCTCCCAGGAGATGGGCACAAGGTTTCTGTACACCAAATGTCTTACTAACGACCTGAGTATTACATGAGAACGAATTTAACAATTGTATTTGACAGCTTTCTCACATCTCTCTGCTTTCTAATTGGTTAGTTACGCTTCGTTAATCTTATCTGTAATCAGCAACAAGTAAAAACATGTTTGTTTTTTGACCTGTAGGTGCAGTGCACAAAGCCAGACTGTGGTAAATGGCGTCAGCTGACAAAGGAAATCCAGCTGACACCACAAATTGCAAAAACCTACAGATGTGGTATGAAACTGAACAATTCCACCAAGGTAACACAGAAGACTTCTGCTCCTATTGAAATGAACAAGTTGATTTTTTTTTTTTTTTGTTTGCAGACATTAATTGCTTATTGTTTTGCTGCTTAATGTTTCTAATGCCAAAACAATTGCCTGATGGCCTGGAGAGCTGCACGGTGACAGGTCTACACGCTGTTGAGACTTTTTGTTTCCTGAGTGGAAATGTCAAGAAAGAAGTATCTGGAAAATACTCTTTCTCTGCATAGTCAATTGTAAAATCCTTCATTCTGAAACTATGGAAAGATTAGCAGCATGTACAAAACAGACATACACCAAAATGTTTATTTTGGTTTTGTTTGGCCATGCTTCATTATTGAGGAGAGCATTTGAAAAGCCCAATGGGCTTTTATTGATTTATAGCAACTTTGTCATGGGACTTTACATGAAAACTTTCAGCTTTGGCATTAAGATAACTCTTGAAATCTGAAAGAGTCCTTATAGTGCCATAGAATTTATATAGCTAAAAACATAACATGAATATACTGACCATACAAAAATCGGAAGGGTCAGCACTTCCTCTTGAAACTTTGTGATAAAGAGCCTCTTAAAAATAAATGAGAATTTTTTTTATAGTCTAGACTGGAAGAGTCTCTCTTGAAAATGTGCACTCTTTCCAGATTTTTTTCTATAAAATTCCTCCCCCACTCCCCCTTGTTTGTTTCAGTGTTCCACTAGATTTCATGGAATAAAATGTGTATCTTAATGTCTGATCAGCAGAAACTATTTAACAAATGAGAAACATTTTATGGTGTTTATGGTGTGTTGTGTTTTTAACTATGCATTTCTCTCTCTGCTACAGAAGGCTAACACTAATACCTTTTTTGTTTATTTTTTAAGTTTAAAGAACTATGCCACAGCCAAATTACTTTTGGTTTACGTTTACTTTTTCTTGTACAGCTTAAGAATAGCTCTTACACCACTCACTTCTCTTTCAGACTGAGGGCTCAGACCAGTGTTCCATGCCTGAGGACTTGGTGAGTAGTGGCTGTTCCTTCTCATTTGTCCTAAAATATAAAAGCAATCTTAAAGCATGGCATATTTCTTTCCTTTTCTTGGTCCTTTGGCCAATTACAGTGGTATTCATGCATTTTGCTCAGGAAACTGTCAGATACAATTTGCAACAGAGCCTAGGGCCTTCTACTGTCTCATCTTTTTCCTCTATTCCCTTACCATGCCAAATAGCTTTCAGGTGGTTCGTGGTGTCTTTGAGCTGTGGCCTAAGAGTCAAGGTTTACTCCTAATTCTGATTTTTGGTCAGGCAAAACAGTATTCGGCTGCCAGCTTTCAAATAAAATTCCCCATCCTAAAATTTCCCTGTCTTTCAGGTGGTTTCTATCTTTAGTAAAGCTGGTCTCCTCTTTTTGAAGACTACAAGAGAACATCAAAACATGTTTTCTCTCTCCTCTCCCGCATAATACGAAATTAGACTTGATGTACGTTGGTGTTGCAATGGGTTTATGATCATATAACCCTGTATTTCAGATTTAGTATGACCTGATGTTCAATAAGCCAATGTTGGCAAGTGTAACTGAGGTACTTCTATCCCAGGAAACATGTTCAAGATTACTGTTGACTCTTGTAGAAGCTTCGTGGTTTTGTTTCCTTAATGCATGCTTGATTTGTAAATTAAGGCTGAATCATTAGTGTTTGTTAGGGTTTTAAGAGGTCTTTGATGGGGATAGCAGAATCTAATTGATCCGTTAGCGTAGACTTTTCAGATTTCTGGATGCATAAACAACTGTAAATGGTCTGATAAAAGGCCTGATAAGGCATAGATGTGTTGTCATGTCATCTGTTTGCTTGCCACGTGGGTGTGGAGTTTGTGAAGTTTCAGCTTCATTTCTGAAGGGATTAATGCTACGGGTTTTCTGTGTCAGGCTGAGGAAGGGGAAAGAGGGAGAGAAAATGTCTTTATGACTTGCAATTCTGAGATTGGTACTTCTAGTGCTTTTTGGTCTCAGTTTGGGAGGGAGGGGGGTAATTGGTTCATTTTCCAACGTTTTCAAAGTACTGACGTGTTCTCTTCTCCCCTCTTTCCTTCACTTCTCCGCTTGGCCAGAGAGTGGCTGAAGTTTCAGACCATTGGTGGTACTCCATGCTCATACTCCCTCCTTTGCTGAAAGACAGTGTGGCAGCTCCCTTTCTAGCTGCATATTATCCAGACTGCGTGGGCATGAGTCCATCCTGTACCAGCACTAATCGGTTACCTGGTGAATCCAACCTTGTGAAGTTAGAGCACTTAAAGAGCGTGCCTAATTTGACTGGTAAGGGCCATCTGTAGGGCTCTGGTGCTTAAATAGGTGTGATAAATTTTGTCTTATAACTGAGTTTGTAAGGCGCATAATGCTCCTGATTCAGAAATACTCATTCTGTTCTCAGCACTAATACACACTCTGTGTGACTGCCCCTGTACTTCTTTGATGCAGTTTACCTGTTTGTAAGATAAAGGTAATACATTTTGTATGGCATTTCTTTAGGGAGTAAGCACAGACTGCATAGGCTTTTTGTTTACCTTGTCATTTGTTTATAGAAATGGGAAATAAACCTGCGGGTAGTTAAAGATCATTTGCGTTCTTAAGGAAATGAAGATTTATCAAAACAAAACGTGATTCTGCTAGTTTTGATATTGTGGATCTTTGGGGCTTTGCAGAAAAGGATTTGATTTCTTAAGGCACTCAGATTCTGTTTTGTATATAGGATTCTATTTTGAATAGGTCAGGTATGGTGAAAGGTAATTGAGGATTCCCATACTCATCCTTACTGATATACCTCAATACCAGCTCAGAGAGAGTCCTTTGAAGAAAGTTCAGTTTCTGCGTCACCTTAGCAGGCTTTGCTCTCCTTAGGTGCTGAAAATAAATCAGCTTATCTATTCAATGGTTATTTATCTGCTTAATAAACAGAAAACTTCATTACACAGAGCAACCAATACTGCTCGTGGAAGGTGATTACTTTTAGTTACTACCCACGCTGGGCAGCATTGGGAGTTGAAGATGAAAGGGATTCAGAGGACTGCATGAACCTGTACAGTGATGTTAGACCTTAGACTTGAGTTTAGACTCTTGTTCCTTGCTGGACTTGTCATGGCATCTGAGGGCACATACTGTTTCTCTGACAAAACTTAAGCTCTGACAGACGTACCCATCAGGTAGCAGGACAATAATGAATGCTGCACAGCCTAGAGAGTAGGAGAGGGGAGAGCAATATACGTGAAATCATTCTGAAAGTGGCTAGAGGTTGGAAAGCTTCATTACTTGTTTATCTGTGTGAGGTCAATGGATCATCTTAGAGAGAAAAGGATAAAATGAAGATATGACAGAATATGACTTGTTCTTGGTGTGTCTTTACTCAGTTGCAGGCATGAACAAATATTTCCAGCCTTTTTACCAGCCCAATGAATGTGGGAAAGCACTTTGTGTGAGGCCAGATGTCATGGAACTGGATGAGCTCTATGAGTTCCCAGAATATTCACGAGACCCTACCATGTACTTGGCTTTGAGAAACCTGATTTTGGCTCTGTGGTACACAAACTGCAAGGTAAGAGATATTAACAGGTAATTTGTTTGTTTACAAATAATAGCTACTTTTTGGGGGGGATGTGGAGCAGAGGGATTGGACTCTTCTTAAGACGCCTTCTTATGCACCAGAAAAATTGCTACTATCCTTTGAAAATCCATTCTAAGATTGGCCGGATTTTTGGTGTTATGTTTTGTTTTGGTTTGGTTTTGAGTTTTAATGCCTGGAAGCTTCTTTTGTAGTAAGATACAAACATTTTAAAAGTACTAAAACTCTACTGAGTCTGCCCAGCTATTAACTTTTAAAGGGATGCTTGAACATTTCTAAATAGTGTTTGCAGGTGCTTTATGATTTTTTTTTTCATGTGACTGTTGGGCAGGGAAGTGATTATCTTGTTACTTATGCTAACTCTTTGACGCTGCCTTCAATGGAATTGCTGGAATTTCACATACTGAAGCTTTCAGATGCTGATGTCTGTATTTATATGAAGGTTTTGGATATTGACCTGTTTTTTATTTGGAATTTCACTGTTAGCATTTCCACCAGGTAGATTCATTTTGCAATCAGGGATGCATTTCAGTACTGTTCCTGTACTGATGGAGCACACCGTGGAGTTTGTGAGAGTATCTTGTAGACTCATTTGCTTTTATTCCATGTTAATCTAGCTTAATAAATTGTTACCTTCCTGTGTAAAGCTGGTTAGCAAGAAAATTCCATAAACGTTGCTTTTAAAATGCTCTCAGAAGCCTGATTAATGATTAATTTGTATCATCTGGTTTACAGTTTAAATATCATGTAAATGCATGAAAAAAATGAATATTAGAAAATCACTTTCTATTCTTTGCTTCTGCTTTTCAGGAGGCTCTTACCCCTCAAAAATGTATCCATCACATCATTGTTCGGGGGCTTGTGCGTATACGGTGTGTACGGGAAATGGAGAGGATACTTTATTTTATGACAAGGAAAGGGCTAATTAATACAGGGATTTTATCAGTCAGTCCTGACCAGTATCTTCTTCCTAAAGAATACCACAATGTAAGTTGCTGTACTAATCCCTATGTTATTAGTGCTATAAAACTACATGGCACATGTAATATTTTTTTGGGCCTGGATTTTTTACTCATTACCTGTCATTCCAACTGTTTATGTAAAAATTATTTAAATCTTTTATTATTTTTTAGAAATCTGTCATTATTGTTGGGGCTGGTGCAGCAGGATTAGCAGCAGCCCGACAACTGCACAACTTTGGAATTAAGGTAAGAAACTTTAGAGTACATTACTTAAAAAATGAGACTTCCTTTGCTTTGAGAGTGTTCTTCATGAAAATGAAAAAAAATTACATTCTCGTTATGAACATTTATGTATAGGCCATCCTAATTAATTTGTAAAATCTGGGGTTTTACTGTGTAAATCTTCTGTTTAAAAACAGCATTTATTTGTATCTAAAATTCAACAAAGCATAGAGTGAATATTTTACGTAGACTTGGGTTGGGAGGGTAGGGGAGACATAGATATTCATGTCCCAATAATGGGACTGTAGATGATGATGGCTATTTAAATTAGGTGAAATTTTCTTTCGTGTGTGCACTTTACTGTACTTACTTGTTGCTTATTAAAAACAAGCAAATCACATGCATTTTCCTTTCCCCTCGTATTTATCATTGACAGTGTGATCTCACAATATTACAATGTGAAATAATTTTACACATCAGAGTTTTCTTATGGAAACCGATGGGACTTTTTACACATGAAGTGTTTACAGGGCTGATGTTTAAGGCGATGTATGAGCATCTGACTTTCTGGATTTATATATTTATATGTTCATATATGTATATATTTATATGAATCCCTGAATCCTATAGGCCCATTATCTCATTCTTTGATTGCTAAATACAAATTGCAGTGCATCTTTTTTGTACATCAAGTCCTGTGGAAAGCTGTCCTGCTGTAAAATACCTAAGTATCAACTGGCAGGACCTTTTTTTTTTTTTTTTTTTCCAATATATAAGAGAGATATAGATATATACACACACACACTGTTGCTTTCTACTCTTCTGGAGAGATGGAGTTTCTCTATTATAAAGACTTTCTATAAAAATAAAAAGATAATATAAGTAAGGGAAAACATAGTCAGACATCCATCTAGTCTAGTATCCTGTGTCTCTCTGTGACAAGCAGTGGGTGCTGAAGGAGGTATGTACGAGTGGTGGAAATACATGAGAATGGGGGTTTCGTGGAATATCCCAGGAATAAATTTCTTCAACAGGTGCATGGACTTTCTCCGATGGACACACCACCTGGATTATTGTGTTTAGTAGTCTGTAGCATGCCTTAAACTCCAATTTTGAGATTTCCTGAATAGGTCTTCATCTGTTTGAAAAAGGCAGCTTATTTTTCTTAAAGTTACAGTTATTTTATGTGTATATATCCCAAAGGGTAACCTTTAAAAGACAATTAAAATGCATAAATGAACTATATCCACAAACAAAAAAAAAAGTGTTAAGATTGTTAGCAGTGATGGATCACTTGGGATTTTTTTGTGTTTTGCTTTCCCCTTTGCTCTGGAGTTGAACAGATATGTTTAATATAATCAAATCTTACAATTTACTAAACTGCATTGTGTCGTAGGTCATTGTCTTAGAAGCTAAAGACAGAATTGGTGGCCGAGTGTGGGATGATAAGACATTCAAAGGAGTCACTGTTGGAAGAGGTGCACAAATCGTCAATGGATGTGTCAACAACCCAATGGCACTAATGTGTGAGCAAGTGGGTTCCCTGCAGTGGTCGTATATTATCACTAGTGAAAAACTGTCATTAAAGCCAGATTTGGGTGGCTGGGTAAGGGTGGGAGTCTTTGTTCATGACATGATTAAAACGCTGTCCTGTGGTGTAAGTAAACTCCGTGTTGCTATTATAACTTTGATAACAGCTGGGGACAGAGAAGAGCTGTAGAATGGTTTTGGGCACATTATGTAAAGAAAAACAAGGCAGCTTCAGAACCAGAAGAAACCACTTCTTTCCCCTTTTCTGGAGATAGTAATGTAAAAGGTCCCTGACAGACTTCCGGAGAGCTGAGAAACGCTTTACTGTAGGAGGCTATTGGTACGTTGTCATAATACATAGTTCTATGATGGACATGCCTTTGCTCAGCCTCTGTATTTCTAGTTCAATTCTGCACAAGTTAAGATGAATACGTATAACAGTTACTGATGCAAACACACTGCAGGTTGACTTTTTTTTTTTTCCCAAATTTGTTGGTTGGGTTGGGTATTTTTGGGCAGGAAGGTGAATTTCTCCAAGTGGAAACTGAGTATGGATTTTGTTCAGAGAGGCATGCAAATCCAGCCCATGCTGTTTTAACTGTTTAGTGCTCTGTTGTGTCCTGAATATTTATTTTTTTAAAAGGATTTTTAGTTATGAGCTAAGGAACAATGACTTCTGAATACACCTTGGGTGCCTATCCCTTTGTGGTCATCTGATGTCATCTTTCATTCAAAGTACAACTGTATCTTGAGAAGAGATCTGCAGTGGTGATTAGCAGCCTAGAGATGTGAGGATATGTGAAAAACACTGGAGCGCACCCCAAGTAACAAGGCCCAGGAAGAAGTTAGCGCTATATTTGTGCTATTTTCTCTAGATTGACTCTGTAGAACATAAAAACGTCTTTATTCTGATTTATCTCTGCTGTGCGTTCGATACAAGTCGGACAAGCAGAGCAAGATGATAGGTTTAATTCCAAATAGTTTTTTAATTTGCTTGCTTGTTAATGAAATTGGTGGTAACTGTCATGCGACATCCTGTCAATTCCTGAATGCGGGGAACTGTTTGGGCATCAGGCTCCAGAAAGTTGCAGAAAAGAATTGATTTTCATGGCGATTTAGAGAATAAGGTGAGGTAGAAATGAAGGAGACTGGTTCATCGTGTTTGATTACCGGACCCAACATCTCTGTACTAGCCCCTGGCCTGATAGGGAAGTTGCAAACGAGGTTTCTGAGAATTCCCTGTAAAGAAACAGATGGAAGAGTAGGGAAAAAACAGTTTGTGGACAATTAACGGATAGAAGGATTGTTGGTATTCCAGTTTTAGGAGAATGAGAGTTTGCGTTAATCTGGCTAATTATTTAAAGTTGTGGATGTTTTTTAAGTGGCATCACTTAAATCTGAGGGATTCACCTTACTTTAAATAACTTTGAGCAGGCTAGGCACTGTAGTTTTTCCATACTTAAAAAGCAATAAAATGTCTTTTTCTTAAGCTTGGCATTAAAATGCACAAACTAGGGGAGAAATGTGACTTGATCCAGGAAGGTGGAAGGATAACAGATCCCACTATTGATAAACGTATGGACTTTCATTTCAATGCCATCCTAGATGTCGTCTCTGAGTGGAGAAAAGATAAGACCCAACATCATGACGTTCCTCTTGGTGGTAAGTGGGAGATGTAATGCAAAGTGAAGATGTTGGCTGTGTTCACAGAGTTTTATATTGGGCATTTTTTAGAAGTGTATGGCTGTACACCTGACCTTAAATCCAACAGTGATAACCTGGCCTTGCAGAGGACAAGGGGAGACTACCGGATATACACAGACCAAAATGCCACTCATAGCTTTTAAGAAAGCCTAAGTTGAAGGCTTTTATAATACTGTATGACTTCTGATGTAGTATCTTGTTTTCATGAGGTAGCTTTTTCAGTATAACTGGCACTAGCAGTTCAAAAGACTTGCTCCTTGCTGAAGCAGGCCATAGCTAGCCATAACTCTCATACTTTTTGACTAATCTGTCTAAAAAAAGAGCCTGATTAAAGCCATCTGCTGTAAAGAATAGTCCCATCTCCATTGGTAACACCTCCTACTACACTTAGAGCATGCAAGCACATTCAACAACAAAAAATAAATGCGCTCAGAAACGTCTGCCTCCCAGATCTTTTCAGCATGGATGCTGTAAGACAGAATTAGCAACTCCTATGTTCTTCAGCGAACTCTAGATCAAATTTCTCAGCTCTTCTGGTTTTGTGAAAACTAAAAACTAAGCAGGATTTATTTGCAATGATTCTCCATTATCTTCAAGTGTATTTTCCCTGAAATATCTTCAACTGTATATTGATGATAGCTAAGCAATTAATTTCTCTCCTGTCTCAACTGGCTAGTCCAGCTGTGCTCTTGCACAGTGCACAGTCTTCCTTTTTTTTTTTTTCTTCTTCTTTGAAATGGTTTTAACCACTTTTTTTCCTGAAGCTATGTATGTTTCCTTTTTGAAGGAGATTATTTTACTAGGGAAACCTATGACTAAACAACAAAGTTGTATTTTATCACCATTTCTTCTCATTTTTTTCTATGAGAAGAAAAATATCTTAGCGCAAATTAGCAATAAGCTTGAAAATCTTGTGATCGAGAGAACAGCATATTGAAATGCAGTAGGACTTCTGACAAATCGTGATATATTCTTAACTTAAATATGTTCTTTCACAGAAAAAATACAAGAGATCTATAAAGCCTTTATTCAGGAGTCTGGCATCCAGTTCAGTGAGCTGGAAGAAAAAGTACTACAGTTCCACCTCAGTAATTTGGAGTATGCCTGTGGCAGCAATCTCTCTCAGGTGAGTTTTGACAGTTGTGTTCTGAAGTGGTTGAGTTCTGTAGAAAACAGGGTTGCAAGTAACATTGAGAAGTCATCTGATCCATGCCATGGCCCAAACGGAAGAATCGTCTATCTTTAAAGTCTTCCTACATCCCTAATGTGTTCTCTGTAAAAACATTGAGACACAGACTCCAGCACTGCCTTAGGTAATCTAATGGGAGTTTATAACATGCTTCCAGCAACATCCTCTTTAACATGGAAGTTGAGTGTAGATGGTGCAGTGGAATAGGGAGTTTTGCCAAGATGCTGGGTGGTAGGATTCACGGAAGAGTTACTCTTCCTCAGATGTTGTGTGTGACTTCTGCTTCTCAGTTCTGTGTTTAAAAACTGAGGTATTTCTCTACCTTGCTAGGTATCTTGAGAATAAATGCATTTAACTTCTGAAGTGTTCCAACACCCTGACGGTGGGCCCCAGTTCACCACTCCTAGGTATTCTGTTGACTATGTGATACTTGGCTTTCCTCGCGACTTCAGTTTTAACCAAGTAGATTCAGGAAATATCAAAGTCTGATGTTGTTTGCAGTGCATTATTTATTCAGTGCCGTTGCTTGGGTGAAAGATGTTTAGGGTCAATTGTACTGTGGTAGTGGGACAGCTGATTGGTATGTGCAGATGCACAAATCTGATCTGAACTAAGAAGCACATAACAAAAATTTGCATGACAGCGCTGCATCAGGGCAGTCAATTTGATATGTCAAGCTTTCACACTTCAGGAACACCCAGGGGAAATAAGAAAGATGTTAAAAGTCTGTCTTACCTTCAATTTTAAAATCAAAATATGAAGTAAATGCAACTGCAGTGATAGGAATTGGCATTTAAATAGCAGTTTGAGAATTGCTTCAAATTTTTCACTGCTAAGTGGTGATTGCTTAGCACAAATATCACTATTGTACTAACTCTGAGTTTGCAGGGGTTGGGGGAGAAGGTCAATGAAAGATATCATGGAAGGACCTCCACAGTGAAAGAAACATTCCACTGAGATTTTTCTGTATCTTATTTTCCCCTTCATGTTGGGAAACAAACTATTTCCATTTTAATTTGAAGTCTTAAGGCTGTAAAATCCGATTTCTTTGTTAGAGACAGAAAACTGAAATAAATACATTGTAATCCACCTGAATTTTTCTACCACTTTCCTTCTTTTCTTTACCAAGCAGAACTCCCCATATTGGGGTTTCTTAATCTAGCAATTCATATATTGTCTAATGGCCTTAGAGTAAATAAACCATTTGCTTTTGCCAGCATTGCTATACATTCTGGTGATACACCCTTTTTTCCCCAGTTTTGACGGGAATTGGGGTGGCTGCTTCTACACTGTGGGGCTTTTGCTAGTTATGTCACTTCAACAGCAGAAACAGCTAGTTATGTTCTGTCCACAGGTGTCTGCACGCTCATGGGACCACAATGAGTTTTTTGCCCAGTTTGCTGGAGATCACACTCTTCTAACTGTGGGATATTCTACTGTGATTGATAAATTGGCAGAAGGGCTGGACATCCGGCTGAATTTGCCAGTGAGTCTGGAAAATGTTGTCGCAGTGCCCATCTTGGATTGCTTTGAAGCACCTAATCATATCTTTGTATTATTTTGGACCAGGCAAATCTGCGCCTGTGACTATTTTGACTTGTCTTAAAGGAAGAGGAGGACAATTTCAGCACTTCTGGAAATCCTTTTTGAGGACTACCAGTACTTCAATATTATGATATGATAAGCTTATATGTTAGAATCATGATGACAATTCTTTTTCAGCTTCCATGGAAGCTATTCTTTTTTTGTCAATATTTCTCTAGAAATTTGTGTTTTTCAATTTCTAGTTTGCAGACTGGTGCTATATTAGCTATTCTTGTCTGAATGTGCATTGCATATGTAGATTTTGTAATACAATCTTCAATTTGTCTTTCAAAAGGTACAGAGTATTGACTATTCTGGTGAAGAAGTTCAGATCACTACTGCAGATGGAACAGTATGGACAACACAAAAGGTACCTGGTATGCTTTAAGATGAAGGATTTTAGGGAACGCAAGAACAATATTGACCACAGTACATGGCCTTTTTGTCTTTCCTGCCCCTGCCCCCCAAGACTATTTAGTTCAATTTCTACCCACTCAAAGATGAAAACTCACATATTCTAGTGACTGTATCTGAATGTCCTAGAGGCTGTTTTTCCCTGAGCATGCTTGAGTTTTGAGTAGTAGTTAATTTGAAGAACTAAGCATTATAAAGGTAGTGCTAAAAATGTGATGCAGATAGATAGGTTTTTATCTGGTCTTTGAAGTGACAGTTTAACCACCCGTGTTTCTCAGTCTCCCCTATTCCCTGTATCCCCACCTGCTTCATGCTGCATAATCTAGCTTTTAGTAATTTTTAAAATGATACATACACTTGATGTTGATTGGATTGACATCAACAGTGTTACTGAGCATATTTTAAAGAGAAGGGATCTGTGAAGGAATTACAAAACCAAACCAAAAGAACGGCCATCTTATCTCCTATCAAAAAGATGGTTTTGTTAATCTGAGAGCCATTGAGAATGTTTTACAGGAGGTATTAATCGTAGTAGCATGGTTAGCCACTCTGATACACGCAATTTAACAGACTACAGCTTCAAACCAGTAAACTGCAGGATCTGTTCTCACCTGAAAGTAAGGCATGTGTTTCCCATTAATGGGGAGTAAAACTAGACAGTAATTTAGAGATGTCTGAGTATTATGCCGAATCCTAGAAGGATAATCCAAGATAGTTAAGAGGATGCTGTGAGGCTTAAGTGCAGTATTCAGCTTTTGCTATGGTTGCGATTGTAATTATTTCTTTCAGGTATTAGTGACTGTACCGCTAGCCCTTCTTCAGAAAAATGCCATTCAGTTTAATCCTCCACTGTCAGAAAAAAAAATTAAAGCCATTAATAGTTTGGGAGCAGGAGTCATTGAGAAAGTAAGTAATTTCAGATTATATTTAATTTTCTTTTCATAGAAACATTGGCTGCTTTGTCCCTGTTGCTTTTGCTCTGTATTTCTCAGGACTTATTATGCCTTTGGTTTTACTTATATATAGTAGCCCAGAAGAGCAAAATGCTGTTGGGGATCACGTGCATTTCTGTTTCTTAGATTTCCCAACTTAATGGGGTTTTTAAAAGAAATTGCAGAATCACTTCACAGTTTAAACGTTTTGTGCCTGATTTTGAGCAAGCCTTTATGATAGTCTCAGATCTTCCAAAATTCTAATAATATGCTTATTCCAGGTGCTTTTGACCTAATAAATACAAAAACTATTTCAGAATAATACTGAAAGTTGTGTATTTGGCCAATGTAAAATCTCCTACCTTTTCCCAATGCAAAAAGACAGACTGTCCTGAAGAGATCCCTAGTAGCATGTGTGCTTAGAACAAAACAGTAACAGAAGTAATGCCAGAAACCGGATTATAACAATGCTGAAATTTAAAGGCAAGATTCATAACCCCCCTACACAGGATGGGGATTACTAAGTTCAGTTCTATTGTAGAAATTCTGCTGAATTTCTTGAGCATTTTCCACAGTGAATTCAATACTGTCTGTGCATTTGCAATTTTTGAGACTTTTTTTACCTTCCCCGTTCCCCTTGGAGAACAAGCCATATGTTCCCTGTTGAGACCCTGTTATAGCAACAGTGTCTATAATGGAATGGAAAAGGGAAAAAACATTAGGAGAACATCATATACTATATCCAGTTTTGAGTTCTATAGTATGAAATGCTTTAATTCTGTCTCTCTCCCTCTCTCATTTTCTCTCTAGATTGCCTTGCAGTTTCCTTATAGATTTTGGGACAGTAAAATTCAAGGAGCTGATTTTTTTGGTCACGTTCCACCCAATTCCAGCCAACGTGGGCTCTTTAGTGTTTTCTATGACATGGATCCAGAGGTATCACATGCTAGCTGTATTTTCTGTTGTCCCTTCAGAAATTTAGTTTGTAATACAGGTGCAAGCATTACTGAACAATGAAGGTTTTCCTCTTCCCCCCGCCCCTGCAACTGTTAAAAGACATGGAAGCAGTATTATTTATCAAGAAAAAGCTGATTGTTACTTCATTGCAAATAAATGGGAATGTTTTCCTATGTTTGGATGCAAAATAATATACATGCTTTTATTCACAAAGTACCTTGAAAACAACTTTGTAATACCTGACTATAGATGTACTAATGTGGGAAAAAGTCTATAGTCACTTTCAGTTTAGGACTTCTGTTCCCCTATTTAAATCAGCTAAAAATCCTGTTAAAAAAAAATCATGCTGGCTTATTAATACTTAATGGCTTGCACTAGCCTGAATAACTATGTAGAGCAGCAGAAGAGACAAACACTAGGTTTAGTATGAAACTGAGGTCTGTAGGGTCAGTCCCAAACTTAGGAATTTCAAAACAATTTCAAACCAGTGCAAGTTTCTCTTCCCTGCCAGTTCCAAGCAGACACATTACACATTTATATCGTACCCTTTCATACTTTTACAACAACTGCTGCTTACTAATTGGCAGATATTAAAAGGCCATTTTGTAATCTTATGGTTTACTCGAAAAGGAAACCATCCTTTGAAGGCTGTGCTCAGTTACTACACTATTTCTATATGACTTTCCTTAAAGAAGTTTTCTCTTCAGTACTTTAAAGTTCATTCTACATGAGGTTCAGTGTGCTAGTGCTCTCCAGAGACACTAGATATAATTCCTAATGTGCTTGATAGCTATTCTCTGCTAGCTATCAAGTTTAGTAACAGAAGACTTGCCTTATGTAAACAAGAGGGAGAGTTCTTTAAAGGAGTTGAGAATCTGTGTGCTATTCTATGACACTATGAGTGTCAAATCTTTTTGTATAGCCTTTAAATAGGTAGATAGGAAGTTTTCAGTTAATTCAGCAAGTCGTAGAAGGGGCTGACTGTAACACAGCTCTGTGAACAAGACATCAGAGGACGTTAGTGGTTTGAGCATAAATACTGTAGAACACACACCCTTTATTCTAAGGAATCAAACTCTTTCCTCTAGAACAGAAGTTGCTTTGCAGCTGAAAATCTTTGTCAATACCAATTAAAAGGGACTCTTAAAGAAATACTTAATAACCTAATAATTTTGAAATGATCTCATGTGTTAATGTCTTGATTTTAGGGCAAACAAAGCATTTTAATGTCAGTGGTCACTGGAGATGCTGTAGCAACCATTAAGAATTTAGATGATAAACAAGTACTGCAACAGTGTATGACTGTACTTCGAGAGCTGTTTAAGGAGCAGGTAAGAGAAGCCCCTTTTCTTAGGAGATGAATGAACTTGCTAACAGCAGTAAAGCTTTTGGTTGTTTTATTTTATAACATATAGGAAAACCTTTGACATTTCAAACTATTTCTTTTTGTGTCAGTTTGAGGGAATATGCTTCCTTTGAGGAAACGTTTGGTCTTTTGTGTGAAGAATGGGAATTGAATTATCTTAGATCAGTCTGAAGGAAAATGATAACGCATAACAGAAATGAACTACAATCCTTTAAAGTACTTTTAGAAAGGAAAATTAATTAAAATCAATACTTTAGGTAGGTAACACAAATACACTTCTTTCTTAGCTGTCACTTTTTCCAAACTATTTTTTTTTGGTCATCACCACTTCCAATACATCATAAAAGCTTTAAGCTAGATGAATTTGATTGTGATTCCCCCTGCTTCTATGTAAAAAGCAACCAAAATGACACCACCACTCCACCTCCAAACCAAATCAATACCTTGCTCTTCTAATAAGACAGAACCCTTCCTGAGTTGTCTTGGGATGGAGGTACAGGCAAAATGGTCTATCAAGGGCCCTACGTTCTGACTGTAAAAAAATAAAATAAAATAAAAAAAGTCTTAGATACAAATTTCTACCTTTTTGTCTTCCCCCACCTCATCACCCAGATAAAAACAAATAGGAAAAGCAGAGAAATTCGGGGCAAGCAGAAGACTATCACTTAGTAATATTATTTGTTTTCCACTCTATAAACAGTAATGCCTTAGTTAAATTACTTAGAGCAGTTAGATCCCAAGGAATGCTTGAGTTAATGTTCATGGGTGATCTCTCAAGTTTTACTGATGGTTCAGATATTAGAATTAAGGATCTTGGGAAGAAACTTCAGCATCTGAAAGCCCAACTTTTCCTAGAAAACATGCTTTTGGTAATGGCTTTACAGTTACCAGAATGAAGTGCAACGTAAGTCCACATACCTGCTATTTTGATCTCATGAGAATGTCGAGGTAGCAAACAGGTCTTTGGTGCCATTCTAGTCTAGAGGAGCGATTTTCATGTCTGTCTCGGTGGTTTGTAGCAGTTGTGAATTTCAGTCATCTGTCCACAATGCATCAGGATTTTCAATGACAAGATAGCTTCCAGATGTGCATCAGAACATCCATGAAACTTGCCATACTTGGCTAACCATTGTCTTGATTGCTTGAGCTTTAGTCTCTCATGTGCTACCTGAATGGAATAGTTTATCTGTTGATACCAGATGTCATGTAAGAGGCAGCCAGGATGCTTCTGCTTTCTTGTCACAAGTCCCTCAAGAGTAAGACACAGCTGTAGTTGATTAAGCCTTCATACAATGGTTATCCAGGCTGATTTTGGTAGAATTGTGTGGGATTTGCATGCTGCAACGTGACAAAGAATACACAGTATTACTGTCATGGCTTAGCTACAGACACACTGACTTTCTGGTTTTTGTTTTCTCCCTGAACTTAGTTTTCAAGCCAGCTCATATTCTGATCTTAGCTAAGTAATGTTATTTTCCCCCTTGGAATAAAGTTATCTCCAAGATGAAGATTACATTTTGAGATTTAACAAGCTAGATGTAGCAAAGCATCATACCTTACCAAAATGTAAGGTTCTTACATTATACATGCAAATGTGTTGAATTATGTTGATAACAGTATTATCTGTTTGCAAGAGTATGTATCTCTCTTGAGAATTGTTTTTCCTTGTGTGTAGTTCTAGGTATATTACAATATCCATATTTGTTGCATTCAAAACAGTGCAACTGTGATGTTTCAGACATCACGCAAGTCTAGCAAACAAAATTATCTTTGCAGTTAGTAGTACAATAAAGAAAATTCAAATTTAATTCCAGAATGTGATCTAATCTGTATCATAATACTACTACATAGAATGGTTTGGATTGGAAGGGACCTTAAAGATCATCTTGTTCCAGCCTCCCTTCCACTAGACCAGGTTGCTCAAAGCCCCATCCAGTCTGGTCTTGGAGTCTTAGAGTCTACGTATACTCTAAAGGTTACAATAAACTGTTTATCAGAAAAAACTATGCAAATACGAGCTTTTCTTTGCAGCACATAACTTTTCTTTTGATTACGCAGGAGGTTCCTGAACCAGTGAAGTTTTTTGTTACCCGCTGGAGCAAAGACCCTTGGCTCCAGATGGCATATAGTTTTGTAAAAACAGGGGGCAGTGGTGAAGCTTATGACATTATAGCTGAAGACATACAAGGAAAAGTTTTTTTCGCTGGTGAAGTAAGTATCTTTGTTACTGTTGGTTAAGGTTATTAGTGAGCTATTTCTTATGAAAGATTGTCTTTTGCCAACCAACACAATTAATCTAGAGGTAGCACATAAATATTCTGTTACACAAATATGCAATGTTTTGTGATTTGGACACAGAACCCTCTTTATTCATATTATTATTGGGCGTGGAAAGTCTGCCAGATATTTCAGGTCAGGAGTGAACTGCGTAATCAATAAGCACAGAACATGAGAAGACTATACAATCCACTTGTGTTTTTGGTGAAATTACCTTTCTGTTACTCCACAGTGGAATGACAGAACAAATGCGTGCTTCTGATGGTTTAGGTGCATTCCATACTAGAACAGAACTTCCCTGCCCCACTGAAGTGCAGATAGCAAAACAGACCACTAATTTTTCTAGTTGACTTGCTTGCAAATTTTGAAGTTGCTAAAAATCTTAAATATTTCCTCCTAAATTCTTTCTAAGTTTCCCATGGCTTTTAAAAATGTTGATATATGCTTAAGGAAAACAAAACTAATCTTATAAACTGAAATTCTATTTGTTCTAATAGCTTCAGAAACAATTAACTTTCTTTTTTTTTTTTTTTTAAATACAGGCCACAAATAGGCACTTTCCTCAGACCGTTACAGGAGCTTACTTGAGTGGGGTTCGAGAAGCAAGCAAAATAGCAGCATATTAAGTAATGAAATTTTGTGTTTATAGATATATTTTTGTTTTCTGTGGGTAAAACTATCTTCAAATTTCTTATTTGCTGCCTTTTTCCTAAGTGGTACTTCAGTAGTATATGGTACCTGAAGATAAAAATCTTCATTTTCCATTTTCCTTTTCCCTCTTTCTCCCTCCCGCCCCTTTTTTAAACCCTGATGATACAGATTGTTGGGGTTTTTTTTCCAGCTAAGGTATTATTACTAGCAAGAGTGACATTGGAGTCCCTGGCCACAGCTTAACTAATGGAACTTTTGTTGAGAGTCCTCTTCTGTATGGCTCAAGTGATGCTATGCTATTTTAAACCTTCATTTCAGAAGGTCAGATTAAAACAAGACTAAGTTAACATACAGCATTAAAAATGCTGGCAGTTAGTTATAACGATGGGAATTTTCCACTAACTGTGATTCTCAGGTTGATTATGCTCATAGGAGTTCAAACTTGCTCCCAAAAGCCTGAATAGCCTAGACAAATTATAGAATTATTGTAGGAACTCAACTATCATTCTTTCTACTTGCAATCAATAACCTTTTCTATAATATTTTTCATATTCTTAGCCTCCACTAAGAAGGCTTTGAAATATCAAGTTTGTTCCTTTAAATCAGACTGCTGGAACAGTTTACAGTGCAATCATAGAAAGGTTATTGTAGCTAATAAAAACTTGAAAAACTAACTTTTACATTACTTCAAAAAATTTTGAAATATTCTCTCTGCTACTTATTCAGAGAAATTCTTGTTACAATAATAGGCTAAGTTTAGATTTGCCTAGTGCTTCTGATCGTGTAGAAACGGGACAGCTTAAAAATACTATATTTCTATGATATTTTGAAAACAAACTTCCAGATTCATTCGGGCTGAGTAGAGGAACTATCTACTGATTTGAGTGCACAGTGAGGGGTGAAGGACTGTAAGTTCCTAACAGCTCATTCAGCTTTTATATTTAAAAAATAAGTGAAGATGAATGAGGAAAAAATATTAACTTTTATGAAGGGCTGAAACAAGGTGGCTTGCACTTTGACTTGAAGTTTTTTTTTTTATTATTATTTTATTATTAAAGTATTATTAAGAACAACTTGAGGGAGCAATTCAGTAAGGGCTAAGCATCTAAGAGCTTTTCCATGGGACAGGGAAGAAAAAAATATTTTTCAGTAGAAATAAGACAGACACAACCAGGATATCTGCTGTAATACTGTTCCACTAAAACAGTATTAATGAAAAAAAAAATAAACCCAACTTCTAGATCTCTTCCCCCACACCTTCCCTATAACTCTATTGCGTAGACTTCATGATTTCTGGAAGGAAAGTAAGCACTTATTCTTTCCCCTTCCCATTCTCATGCATAGCCTCTTTTCTTTTTTTAGTCTCTTCGTTTAAGAATGACACAGCAAACTTTTTTGAGTTACAGTGCTTATTTCCATAAAGCTCTATCCTTGGAAAAAACCAAACCCAACAAGCAACCTTAAGAAAAATCCTACTGAATAAACGCAGTTCTTCTTAAATACTTAATATTTTGTTTTTAGAGTAGCTATGATATTGTCAAATACCTTTATTTAATCTCTAATTTACAAGGTGAAGATGTTTATATAACTAGATGTTTTTCAGATATATTTCTGTTCTGCTTCTTAAAGCTGAATTATATGGATTAATAGGAAAAGTGTAACTGTCCATAACTTTCTTTTACATAAATGCTAGTATGTACAGTTTTAAAGTATTTCTAAGTATTAAATTGTAATTTAAAGGCTATAAGAAGCAAGACAAAATCCTCTGATGAGAAAAGATAATCAGACATCAGATTTTGCTTTTGGTAATCATTTGCACTTTGTTGATTTCATATATTACAGGCCAACTTACAGTATAACTAGGAAAGTTTGAGAGCAGCATATGTTTGAGTTCCAAGTTTCTTTCCCAGTTTTGTCATATATGACAAAGTTATTAGGAGAGAAGCTTCTGAAGGTGGGACAAAAGCTTATTACTACAAGCCCAAAACATTATATTCAACAGCTAATTCAGCTGACCTTGGTCAAAACTTCTGTCAGCTTAATAACAACATATAAACACACCACATTTTAGGTAGGAACTGTCTGCAAAGCTGAGCTCAGCATCCATTCCCGCAGACCAAAGTTTGCCTGAACATGCTTGATTTTAGACATATGCTTCCATCCTGTTAATTTATATTTGGGGTTTTACATCTATGTACAACTTTGCAGGTAGATAAATCCTATATTCTAAAGAATAAAGACGGACATGAACAAATACTGTCACATTTGGCTTCAGCTGCTGTGCACTTATAGCATTAAAAAAAGGATAAAAAATGATAAATTTACCAATGGCCTAGTCTATTAATTATTTGTATATTATTTTGGTGCCAAGGCACTTAAACTGTGTTGTGCTGCACTTAAGTTTGAGGAGTAAATAAAAAAAAAGTTTGTTCCATTTTAACTTACGTTCATTTGAAATGTGTAAGAACATCAGGCTGGTTCTGAGACTTCATTCTTTAATTAATGTTCCCCAAAAGTTTTTTTAATACTTATGTTAAAGTTTATTTCAAGCATGTATGTGGTTTTTCTTTTGTGTTTAATTTATTCCCTGCAAATAAAGAACTGGGGAATGTTTTCTTTGAGTAGATTTGTTTAAATGTTATAAAAAAATATTTGAATGCAGAGCATGATCTGTTACACTTCAGCTCTTCTGTGTGACTATGTTACAGCAGCAGAATAAAACTGGAAAGTATCCACAGGATGCTCATGTTTTGTTTTGTTTGGTTTTTTCCCCTTTAAATTTAACTAGCAGCTAAGCCTACTTTTTTGTTGTATTTGATACTGATTTAAGATTTCCTTTTAGTACATTCCTCCAGCTAGACAATTCCTTAGTATTGCTGCTCTACAGCCTTCTCTGAGCTCTAAGTATTAACTTTGCTGTTATTTGGACAATACCATAACAGTCAGTGTCTTTTGCCTCAAAGGTTTACAAAGCAATTCATAAGCTCCTATCAGATTTTCCTTAGCCAAAGGAAATTTAACCTACAGTGATAATTGTTTAGAAGCATGGCCCGTAATTTTAAAATAGCCAGAAAAATCACTTAATGCTTTTCACTGCGTAACAGTATGAAAACTTTGTAGGATCACGATTCCAAAAGGTGCCTACTAGCACAGATCACTATAAGCATGTGCAAGCCTGGCTATATACCCAGCACATTTAAAACGCAAACAGTGACAAATTCTGGTAGCACTTATCTACATTGTACTTCTTGAGTGGGAGGGGTCAGATAGTCATTTGCCCTAAGTCTGACTGCAGGCAGCTTAAAAAAAAAAATAAATTCCTACTCCCTTTGAAAGTGTATTTCAACAAGTACCACATATAGGTGTGAAACAGCGAAAACATTACTGTGTGGAAGATGCACTGCTTTCCCCTAACTCTGTCGTACTTGATTAGCAGTTCAAAGTTTGTATCCCAAGGACACGCTTTGTTCTCCTAATGCTAACTCCCTGCAGGAAGTTATTTTTGTTACAGCTGACACTAGTCTTGAAAAATGTTAACTTCATTCTAATAATAGCAATCTTTAAAATGGAAACAAAATACTAATGCATCTTTTAAAATAACATACAAATCAGGAGATTTCATCACACTCCCCCAAAGAATGACATTCCAAGAGAATAGCTGGTGTGAGGGAATTATTTTTTTCCTTTCAGCACATCTGTCTAAAATTTAGATCAGAAATAAAAGTGCAGCAGCGAGTCTACAACTAAGTACAGTCCAGTGAACAAGGTCAGGTGAAGAAGCATGGCAAGTTCTGCAATACTGCCATCCTGTTATGCCCAGGACCTCTGGAGATCATCTGGTTTAAGCCCTTACTCGGAACATGGCCAACATGGAGCTGGTTGCACGGGACCCTGCCAGGTTGAGCTCTGAACATCAACAATGGGGATTCTACAACTGCTCCAGACCCCGTTTCTCTGTGACCACCCTCGTGCTGAGGCTTTTCTTCCCCTAACATGTAATTCCAGTTGCCCTGGTGGCACCTTTTGCCTGTCACCTCCAAGCAGAGCCTGTCCCTGCCTTCCCTGTGCTCTCCCATTTGGTAGTTGCAGACCGCAGTATGATCCCCCCGATCTCTCTCTTCTTAAGGCTGAACAAACCCAGCTCTCTCTGCCTCCCCTCCTACATCTTGTGCTCCAGCCCCCTGACCGTCTTGGCAACTGACCCTCCACTGGACTCTCTCCAGTATGTCCACATCTGTCTCCGTCTTGCACCAGGGAGCCCAAAGCTGGACACAGCACTCCCAAGGCAGGCTCACAAGTGATGAATAGGGGGTAGTAACCACTTCCCTCAACCTGATGGCTACACCCTTGCTGAAACAGCCCAGAGTGCTGACAGTGTTCCTTATCACAAGGGCACGCGTGCTGCTGAACTGGGTCCAGCTCATTGTCTGTGAGAACCATCTGCCACCATCCAGGTCCTTTTCTGCAAAGCTGCTTACAAAGAAACCACTCTGTCCCCACCTGCACTGTTTTATGGGTTATTCCATCCCAGAAGCAGAATCTTGTGTTTGCTTTTGTTGACCTTTAGTAGGTTCCTGTCAGCCCACTTCTGCAAGTCAAGGTCCATCTGAATAAATTTTTAGACCTACAACTTCCAGCTACTTGCTTTAATAAATATTTCTAAATTCAACGGCAGGAAAGAAATTTCTTTGAAGGAAGAAAATAACACACCGACATTCAAGATGTTTCTTAACTTTTTCAGCAAGTGAAACACTGATTTTTCTAAATTTCTTGTTGCAAGTTTTCAGACAATGCTTCAGCGCTTTACAGAATTTCCACTGTTCTCCCTAAATAATGGGAACTAAAATAACAACCACCACCAGCAGAAATTCTTTCAGGAATGGTTTCATCTAGCTCAGTCTAACACACTTGATTATAGTCAATTTTTGGATTTGGAAACAGGAATAATTAGATCTACCCAAGTGGTCATGAGCCACCCTCTCTCTGAAACAGTATCAGAGCTAGTAAACCTTACTGGAATCACCATGCTGACTGCCAAGGGCATTATTTGGCCAGATTAAGCATTGGGCTCCAAGAGGGGTATTTTAAAGTCCATTTTAGCAGTGGCTGATCTAAACCCAGACATTCATAGATCTTGCTTTGTCACGTGCCTTGTAACATGATAATGCAGAAAGAACACATGCCATAAGCCTGCTCAGGTCCAAGAGGGCTATTAGTCTAGAGCTTCTGGAAAAAACCTGAGATGACACTTAAAAGTTGTGCCTTACTAATTTTGTCTTGATTAGACGTGCCTGAGCAATATACCATGGGTTACCACACCACTCTAACTCATCTCTTTTCCTAAAGACGTGTAACCTCTTTTCACTCAAAATTTCTACTCTTCCCTTTCCCCACCTAACCCTCTCCATCTTCCTTCTCCAACCGGGCCCCATACACTGTTACCTCAAGTGCTTAATTCACTTATAAGAACAATTGTTTATATAAGCATGTCATTCAGGTTAATTTGTGTGGTTTTACAGGTCACCAACCAAAATACTGAATACCAAAAACTTAACTAAACAGAGGAACCAATACACTGGACTGTAGGAATTATGCTGTAAGCAATCAAATCAAGAAGTTCGGACTGTTTTTCTAGGATACAATAATCAGCACAATCTTAAACATCTGGAAGGTATATGCCTGAACACTTCATTCAGTTACATTTTATCCAGTTAGTCAGTTTTGACTTTTTTTGAGCATGTCTATACCGGATTTATAGACCTGATCAGCTATGTTTTTAATTCAGTAGCATCAAGATAAGCAGGACATTTTATTTACCTTTTAGTATTGTCTTGCAGCGTTTCCCTCAGTTGTAGAAAGAGCTGGAATCTTGTTATCAGTTGCAGCCAGACTGGTATGGATTAGCAGGGAAACAGCTCAGACATTTCTTCTCTGTTGAGAACTACACTTATTTGTAGTTAAAAGATTTAAACAAAGTATTTGAGGGATTCAAAGTTCATTTCCATTCCATCTGCACAATTCCAAAGTGGCATGTAATGCATATATACAATAAACAGAAGTACACTATCTTTTGTAAGTTTTCGTTATAATTTATACTCTAAGAAGTGTTTATACTTGGGAATCACTCATCTTAAAAACACTTCCTGACCCACATAATTAACTTGTGTATTTACATAAAAATCACAAGGCAGTTCAAGTATTTGTAGAAAATCCATCTGAAAACCCAACAAAACTTGACACAAGTAACTTACCGCTTTAGAACAGGACTTAGAAACTTCTGATGTTTTTAATTGCAAATTAAAAAGTGTTCTTTATGCTAAGATTGTTCAGAGAAAAAAAAGGAAAACAAAACTAAATCCACTTCACAGAAGATATAAAATCATATCCTGGTGCAAGGACACACATTTCCACAACAGTATCTTTAAAGTAGCCTGCTGAATCAGGCTTGAATACTTTCTACCAGATGAGATAAAGACAACAACCTGTTTCTGTATAGTTTTTTTTCTTTTTACTATACATTTAAGCAAATGTTAAATCATCAAAATTGATTTACATTTTTGTGAAAGACATTTATTGAATACAAAAAACCCCATTACATTCAGCCTTATTATAAATGATTACACACAAAAGAAATTCAAAAAGTGTGTGAAGATTAATAGTCTAACTGGCTGAACATTTTCAGAATTTAGATCATTTATGAACTCTTATTTCTCAACTGTACAATAATAAAATTCAAAAAAATACACTTTGTCTTTCCAGCAATACTAGTCAGAGGGATTCTGTGCTCACAGCATTAATGGCAGCCCACACTTTGGCAACTATTAGCTTCATGATTTTATGAGTAGGACTTCTCATAGTAGCAACAAGGCGTATGGAGAACAGAAACCTAAACAACAAAAATGTATGCAAAGAGTTCACTTTGATCCGAAAAGCTATGGGACAAAGTTCAAGACTGCAGGCTTAAAAGTACCATTGTCCACATTGAGGCACCAAGGGTCAGGTTCAGAAGAGCTTTTCCCATACAGAAGAGAGATGAACCGCACACATCAGCGCTGCCCAATTCGAAAGCCCCACTGCGGGCTTCCAAAGCTATCGAGCCTCCCAGCTGTACATCTTGGATACCCACTTCTGAGATGCTAGGCCATCAAGCTTGTTTGCAAAGTGAACTTTAGAAAGTTCTCTAGCCTTGGAGGGATTTTATTTACTATGTCAAGCCATTGAAACGAATGTGCCTATAGTCTCTTGTACAAAGTTAAACGCTGAAAAGCTGAAGTATAAAACTACAGTTTAGTTTCTGTACAAGGAAAGATGGGACAAACATTGTAAAAACCTCAACTCATTTGTAATTTCATGAAGCTTCTGCATACCAATTTCATCACAGCCTCACTGCTGAACACTGACATTTCATGTCATAAATCCTAAGATAACAAGATTAAAAAACTGATCTGCACAAAAAAAATCTGAAATAACTTTATATACACAACAGAAAGCCTTTTAAAAGTACAAAAATAACATCTATATGCCAATTCGTTACCATGCTTTGCCAGTTCTCTCAGTGCCTACACATGCAAGACAGTAATCTAGATTTAGAATAATTCTGCATCTGTAGAATGTATCAGAATATAAGACATTAACATGTGACTAACTTTTGTTATTTTCAGAATGGATATGTATTCAAAATATCTTTATAACCAATACTGCAATATTCCAGTCTCTGCATGTATATGTGCAGATAAGCAGCTTTCATCTTACTTGATTTTAAAATCTCCTGCGAGCTAGTAATCCACACTAAAAAGCTATGGTGGTTCCAATGAATCTAGTTATACAAAGCAATTCAAAATGTACAAAAACTATAAAAAAATGGAACATTTATTGCCATGCATGAAACTTAAGTATGTTCAGCTAAAAACTGCATCAAATGCAGTTTTGTTTTGTTTTTTTTAAAAAAAAAAGATACACAAAGCAATTTACAACAACACTCAACATTAGATCAGCAGAATCATCTCTGACTAAATACCACAAGGGTAAGACACGTTTCTTTTGCTGGTGCCTATCAGATCTTCAAATCCATGGGAACATAAAACCAGGAATCTTCATTTCCCACAGTCAAATCAGATCATGAAATCAACTGAAATGAGAAGTGCATTAGTTTTCTCCTTGCTCTCAATGCAATTACACACAGCCTCTCCTTTTGCATCAAACTATCAATAAAATACACTCTACTTTTGCTACCACAAAAAAACAAGAACATCCCTACAGCAGACAAATTGCTCTCTTGTGCCTTTGCCAATAGTGACAAACGTATGCACAGCACATAGGCAACTGTTTCTAGACAGCCATATAGACACATCTGCAAGTGAAGCCACAAGAAAAACAAAAGTTACTTTATTAACTCTACTATGTGAATCTCACTTCTCTAGTTCCGTTTTTAGTTTTGGGGCAAGCAAAAGTAAGTGAACTTGAAAATTTTCTTACAAATTGCCAACTACAGACTGGACAATAAACCCTTTGTCATGAGTACATTGTATCAGGCCTATACTTCAGTGCAGCAAACTCAAAGGCAGCATTATAACTGTGCTACCAGAAGCACATATAGAGAAAACCTATCTATCTTTATGCTCTTTTGCCTTCTCTCTTTGCCAGAGCTTGCAGATCTGCAGAGCTTATACACCTTCATGCATCATTACCTACAAATCTATGTGGTCACTGCATGAATTATAGGGCACCTTGCAGGCAAGACTGTAATTTAAAGCAAATGCATAGCTTCCAGAGAGTAAAAGTCATCAAAAATTATGATAGCTTTAATTTTATTTCTGCTTACCAGAGAAATCATAATAGCAGTAGCATACTAAGAAAATAGAGTCTGAAGCGGTTATTTGTGAAAGAGGGATATGAAAGAAAAAAAAACTGGAGCCAGAGTTCAGATTTATCAGAGCACTAAACTTCCAATGCTATACAGGAAGCTATTAAAACTAGTGTTAACAGGATGCGATGCCACTTTCTAGTAGGCTGAAGAAAAAAGACAAACCCAAAAAACACCCAACCCAGGATCTTTTCTAAATGATAAAGTCTTTACCTCTTTGACTGTTTTTTTAATGAAGTCTTTCCTGTCAGATAAATCATAACTAGGATAGTTTTCATAGACCTAAAAAAAAAAAGAAGTAAAAAAGAAAAAACAAAACAAGTCTCAAATTACTTTCATGCAATGTATTGTATGAATAGAAGGAGTTTAAATGAAATTAGGCAAAAATTGGTGTGGTACTTCTAGTATTACAACTGCCAAAATGCCTTCTATTAATTACGGAAAGCGACAAGCTTATTTTCCTGTTCTTATTTTGACCACATAAATATCTAAATACATGCATTTTTTTGTATTTGGTCACTGATTAAATTTTTCACATCAACAAACTGGAATGCCTAGCTTGCCATGTCAGGCAAATAAGAATTCTCCCATCTGTGTCTTGCATGCTCTTTAAGTAGTCAGATAACTTTGCATTAGTGTAGGAAGCTAAACAAATATCAAATCCCAAGGTGTATTTAATTTTTCAGTAACAAGTAAAATTGTGATCCTTTCAAGTGCTTAATAGAAGAGTCAACGTATTACAGTGCTATTCTACAATTGCTCTTTAGCTAACTGGGTGGGAGAGGACCAACCAAACAAAAAAGATGCCAGCATTGACAACAAATGCATAATGTTTTATTTCAGTATATCAAATTTCAGACTTCTAAAACAACTATAAACATGACAAAGAATTTGTACAAAATATACAGTTTTCTCATAAGAGTAACTTCTGGTTTAATTTTCTCAAGACAACTTCTTGGAAGAACCAGGAAAATAAACATGTGACTGTAGGAAGTATCAAGGTAACAGTATTGGGTGTGTTTGGGCCACTATTCCCCACCTTTCCCTTTTCCAGCTACGCAGTTCCTTCTTGGCACCTGTCCTGACAATTAATTGATTGCTGAACTGATTCAACTCACTAACTCAGCTGAGAACTATTCATTTTTTGCTGACAGATGAGAGTTGAATGGACTCATAAAGAGAACATCTGAGGAATGAGAGCAAGGTGAGCAGCACAAATGTACAGAGAGCGTGACACAGCCCTCCCCTTTTGACAGTGGCAAGCTGCTGCACTGTCTCAACAACTCAAATATTTTCACTTTAATACATGGCAGATATTTTGGAGGTAATACTGCTACTTTCCATGCAGCTAATTTTTCTTTTGAGATTTTCCTTCTACCGGTGGGTATCATTGTTGCATATCTTAAGATTAAACCTCTCCTAGTTAAATCTGTTAGCAAGTCAATAAATCAATGCAAAACTATTTTTGTTTCTGAACCTTTGTGCAGAGTGCAAGCCTCTATTTCTGAAATGATGACAAAGGTCTGTTCACAGATAACCCACTGCCTAAAAAGAGACTGCAAAATCATATTTGCTTACCTCCTTGCAAATTTGTTTCATTGTGACCTCCTCCAAGTTCGCATTGGCCAACAATTTCTTGACGGTTTCCTTAAGTTCTTCATCTGTGGGTGGTTTCTTCAGCTTTTTAATTAGAGGCTCATCATCTGAACTATCCTCAGACTCACTTTCTAAATAGGAAGAACGATTTGAATTGTAATAGAAGATTTACATTTGTCTGCTTTCTTCCTCCAAAAGAGAAGCCATCAGAACTTTCCGCAAGCATCTGATGCAGACATTCTACCTTAAAATAGACATCTTGCCAGACCATGCATTTAAAACCAAAGCTAATTCTATCAAGTACTACATTTATTTATGAATCCACATCATTGTTGATGAACTATCAGTTTACAAATCAATATGTACTTTAGAAAGTATGGGATAGACTAAAGTAATTTATCAAACTAAAAAAAATGGTTTGGTTTATTACAGCAATTCTTAATTGAGGCATTATGACCCTAAAAAAGTACTTATTTGCTTTAAGTAGCTAGAATTTTTTTTCCTCAGCAGTGCTGTCCACTAGGATCTTGTAATTTTGCAATGCTGTATTACTGAACATGCTGTCAGAAACACCATGACAACAAATGAAGAGAATCTTAAAGAAAGTTAGCTGAAGAGGCACAGGACACTCCTACAATCTTTTCCAGCACGAAAAGAAAAAGTATTATACTGAATGACTCTGACATCCATGCACTTCCTCTACTGCCAACAAGACAAAATTCAGAGCAGATCCCAAACAATCTAAATAAGGAGCTTACAGACAGACTTAACATTTTGATTTTTGTACAGCGAACATACACAGAAATGCAGTAGGAGTAAAGACATTATAAATATCTTACATAATATATGCAGAAGACACACACACACATATATATGAAATTCATTGATGACAAAATAAAGCATACGCAGAGTCAGCCACATTAGTACTGCCACCAGCTACTCTGAAAATTCATTGAATTCAGCACAGGCCAGTTTACTTTTCTGAGAAGTTTAGCAAAATTCCATGCCTAAGAGGTTAACGATTCCTTTTCTTAATACACTGTCAAGCAGGGTAATTAATCTGAACTGATGTCTGCTCTATAACATATATATGCTGGTGCTGCCATTAAATAAAGTATATTTGCAGTATGGATATATTTTGCATTAATAACTCATACTACAATTGTGAAAGGGACATGACTGCTATCTCATAAGAGTGTCAGAGATTTTAAGGTGGGAAAGGACCTCTGGAGATCATCTGGTTTAAGCCCTTACTCGGAACATGGCCAACATGGAGCTGGTTGCACAGGACCCTGCCAGGTTGAGCTCTGAACATCAACAATGGGGATTCTACAACTGCTCCAGACCCCGTTTCTCTGTGACCACCCTCATGCTGAGGCTTTTCTTCCCCTAACATGTAATTCCAGTTGCCCTGGTGGCACCTTTTGCCTGTCACCTCCAAGCAGAGCCTGTCCCTGCCTTCCCTGTGCTCTCCCATTTGGTAGTTGCAGACCGCAGTATGATCCCCCCGATCTCTCTCTTCTTAAGGCTGAACAAACCCAGCTCTCTCTGCCTCCCCTCCTACATCTTGTGCTCCAGCCCCCTGACCGTCTTGGCAACTGACCCTCCACTGGACTCTCTCCAGTATGTCCACGTCTGTCTCCGTCTTGCACCAGGGAGCCCAAAGCTGGACACAGCACTCCCAAGGCAGGCTCACAAGTGATGAATAGGGGGTAGTAACCACTTCCCTCAACCTGATGGCTACACCCTTGCTGAAACAGCCCAGAGTGCTGACAGTGTTCCTTATCACAAGGGCACGCGTGCTGCTGAACTGGGTCCAGCTCATTGTCTGTGAGAACCATCTGCCACCATCCAGGTCCTTTTCTGCAAAGCTGCTTACAAAGAAACCACTCTGTCCCCACCTGCACTGCTGCAATCTTTATACATACATTTAGATCCTTAATATCTGTGTAGCTTTCATGTATATCATCAGATACAAGAAAGCCAATAGGAACAGGATGCACGCAGAACCCCTATCTATGTTAACAAAAACCACATAAAGCTGCTGAACAAAAGACATACACAGTGGGATATGTACCACGAGATCAATTATAAGACTAGTGTGAAGTCACTATAGAGACACCAACAGAATTTTGCTAACATTATTATAGAAGAAGGGAGAATTAGGCTAGTATTTTCAGTTTATGTGCAAATAAAAAGTACATATATGTAAAAAACAGAAATTACACGAAGCATACCCAAACCAAGAACTTTTTTTTTTTTCAAGTTACTGTTGCAAGGAAAGAATCATCAAGTAGCAAGCCAACAATTCACCAAATTCTATTTTCTTTCACAATTAGGTGCAAAAGCTTGCTTTCTAATAAGGATCCCAGTTAAACAACAAGACAATGTCTGATGAAAGATTTAAAACATTTACCTTTTCTAGAACTGTTTTGATTTTTTTTGGTAGTGCTGCTGTCTGCCTTCTTGACATTTGCACCCTTCACAGCTTTCTTGGTTTTGGAAGCTGTCTTTTTAGATTTTTCTCTTTTAGATGCTTTTCTAGGAGGCTATAAAGAAAAACAGAAGATTAAAATGATGGTTTCTACGCAAACAATCCATATCCCTTTTACACAGTGGAAATTATCCTTTCTGTCAATACAAACTAAATCAGCAAATTTAATTACTATGTTTTATTAGTCATTTCTACCCCTATACCATAGGGGGAATATGCCCAGAATTAGTATTCCTACATTCTTTTAAATTTCACATTGTCCTCCTACATGGACTCTCAAGCTCAAACAGCTAGAACTTTTTGATGATACCAATAGTTTGTTGTGCTACAACTTTCCGTTCACACTTATAATTAACTTATAAAATCACTTTAAAGATGTTCCTTTAAAAAAGGACGTGGTACGTTGTATTCATTTACTTCCAGGTGCTATAGCTCTCTAAGACTACATGCAGCTAATTCTCTTTGCACTAGCTGAGAACTACATTATCTATTCCATAATTTGGCCAAGTATTGTGACTAGTAAACCCAAAAAACTGTTGCTTTAAGTTAACATCAGCAGAAGAAATTGAGAACATAAATACATACAGTATACACATATCAGTGCACTGCATTTTTGGCACAAATTAAATGTGTGCTTAACACAATCTTTAGATAGTACTTCTGACAAGGCTGAAAACTCCTTACAGAAACAAACATGGAACACTGACCAGGAATAAACCATACTTCAGAGAAACAACATCACAAAACAAAAGTAACTAGTTACTAAATTCATAATTCTAATTTATGTTTAAAATAGCAGCATAGTCAACTGAGCAGACTATGACATCTAAACAATTAAGATTAGTTCATATAACTTAACTGCTTCTCCCATTAGTACCCGGTGCAACTCATGAAATTAGCATTTAACAAACTAGATTATATTTATTTATATTGGGTTGCACTCAGTCTGCAGCATTAAGTGAAGAATAAAGACTTCCACTGTTGAAATTCAGAAAATACACTCAAGGACCACTCCATTTCTAAATAAACATTAGTAGTTTCTAGCATTTCAGCTTTCAAGTTTCTACTAAAGCACCATCACCAGATACAGTTAGAGGTTAAACCTAGCATTCACATTTCATTTTTTTTTAATAAAATTATGCTCCCCCAGCACACAAAAATATTTCAGATATCTTTTGCTTCCAGGTAACAATAAGGTTTTTTTTGTTTGTATTGTTTAAAGAAAGAGACACATAATTCTGAGGACAATCTATTCCAGCCACTCCATGCCTAAGATTCAAACAGAGCTGGGGCAGCAAAGCATATATGCTGCCTACATCCTTTCACTTGTAGTATGTTAAAGGGTGTCACAAACTATTTGTTGTGGGTTTTTTTTTTTTCCAATCTTAAAGCTGTACAAACACAGACATTTCCCATTTCACCATTCAAACTAATTTGACATACTAGTGTTTTTGTAATAATTAAGCTTTTATTCCATGCAAGTTAACTTCAGTTTCTGAAGACTTCAGCCTACTCAGCTATTGCCTAGCAGACATATCCAACTCCTACCTTCTGAAAGGAGGCAAAGAAGATCCAGTTAAATCAATGGGGTTTACTACGAGGCTTTTTTGTTTGCTGGATTTTTTTTTTGTGTGGTTTTTTGTTTTGTTCTTTAAATAACTGAGTTCTTGAAAAGTTTTCTAAAAGACAACTCCTGCCTCTGAAAGTGATATTCCTTTCCTCACAGTTGGACAAGTGTCTTGCTGAAGAGATGAACAAATATAAAATTAACTTTTAGTATTTCAGCCCTGTTTCGATTTGCCATTTGTAGGGAAAGAAAAAAGGGCAAACTAAGAATTAAGTTAAAGGAAATTCCCCAAGCCCCCATGAAACAATCTTTATAAATTAAAACTAACACCTATCAAAATAACAGTGACAAAATCTGTTACATAAAGTTACATGTATTGGCCTTTCAATAAAAGATTTTTGTTACTATTTTCTATAGCTCAGACTATTTACTTAACAGCCTGTCACACTTCCACTGCAATATACGAAATGTAAATAAAGGTCTTACACTACAGCTAGAGGTTCCATAGCTTACATAAAGGATTTCCTTGGACACCAACAGTCGACTAAGTGCTGTTCATTGCAGGGCTCTGATTAAAGTTAAAAAGGCAGCCCCAACTAAATCAAAATATAGGATAAGATGGAGCCTGTAGCTCCTTTTAATTTCTTTTTTCCAGGCTTCAGGCACATGGATAAATCAGTGCACGCTTGGTACACAAATAGCTCTATACTTGTACTAGCCCTCCATGTTTTGTATCTATTCTGTGATTAAGTACAGGGCTGAAAGGGAAAGGTGTTTTGCATTTAAATACAAAGTTAATCTTATTTCTCTTCTACTATGCAAGGCTAAAAGAAGTTTCAAAGAAAACAGAGGAGAACAGAAAATGCAATGAGATGAGAATACTTTGGAGATTGCAGGGATCTTTGTAAGGCTGCTTACTATTTTGCTCATTTTATCTTTGTGATCCAAGACAGAGAACCCAAAAAGAGAGATCATGACATAAAATCCAGGAGAAATATGGCACCAAGATCCAAAACCAATGCAGCTAGGTAGGTCAGGGACCCCTACTGAATTCAAAGTCAAGTCCTAGGTAACCAATCAAACTCTATGCAGGAAAAAAAAATAAAATAAAAAATCTATATATCTATCAGGCCAGAAATGCTAGAAAGAGACCAAGTCGCCATGGACCCAGCATCACAACTGGCTCCAAAAGGAAAAGCAGATGGGTCACTGTTGTGAGTGACACTCTACTGAGGGGGGCAGAGGGGCCAATATGCCGCCCTGAGCCACTTCACAGGGAAGTCTGCTACCTCCCTGGGGCACAGCTCAGGGATGTGTTGGACAAACTTCCGGCCCTAGTGAGCTCCTCTGACTATTACCCCCTTTTAGTATTTCAGGTGGGTAGTGATGGAGTGGTTAGAAGGAGCCCAAAATCAATTAAAAGAGATTTTAGAGCCTTGGGATGGCTGCTTAAGGGATCAGGAATGCAAATTGTGTTCTCCTCTATCCCTTCAGTGGCAGTCATGAATGAGGAAATTAACAGGAAGAGACAACAGGTCAACTTGTGGCTCCAGGACTGGTGTTACCAGCAGGGCTTTGGGTATTTTGATCATAGGCTGCTATATGAGACACCTGGCCTGCTGGTGGCAGGTGAGATGCACCTGTCCCAGAAGGAGAAAAGAATTTTGGGGCAGGAGTTAGCAGGGCTCATTGACAGGGCTTTAAACTAGATATGAGGGTGGAAGGGGAGATAACTGGGCCTGTCAGGAGTAAACCCAAGGGAAGCATGCCAGGGCTTGAAGGATGGTGGACTAGTGAGGACTCTCACTCTGCCATTTCATTTGAGAGTAGAGATAGCCATTTAGAAATCATGGAAGCACCTGAGAAGGTTCTGGTAGGAAATGGGGCCCATACTCACAAAAAGGTGTTGGAATCATTAGCTCACATGAAGTGCATCTATACCAATGCACGCAGTACAAGCAACAAACAGGGGGAGCTTGAAGCCATGATGCACCAGGAAAACTATGACATAGTGGCTATCACAGAAACGTGGTGGGATGCCTCACACAACTGGAGTGCCACAATCGATGGCTACAAGCTCTTCAGGAGGGATAGACAGGAAAGGAGAGGTGGTAGAGTGGCCCTGTATGTTAGAAAATGCTACGAGAGCTCAGAAATCAAGTATAGTGATGATGGGGTGGAGAGTGTTTGGGTTAGGTTAAGGGCCAATAAAGCTGATATCACTGTGGGAGTCTGCTATAGACCTCCCAACCAAAGCAGTGAGGTGGATGAAGCTTTCTATAAGCAGCTGGGGGAAATCTTGCAGTCACTTGCTGTTGTTCTTGTGGGGGACTTCAACCTCCAGGATACCTGCTGGGAATACAACACAGCAGAGAGGGAACAATCCAGGAGGTTCCTGGAATGTATGGAGGATAACTTCCTCACACAGCTGGTAAGTGAGCCGACCAGGGAAGGTGCCCTCCTGGACCTGCTTCTTGTGAACAGGGAAGAACTTGTGGGGGAAATAAAGGTTGGTGGCCGTCTAGGGCACAGTGATCATGAGATGATTGAGTTTTTGATTCTTTGAGAAACAAGGAGAGGGGTTAGTAAAACTGCCACCTTAGACTTCTGGTGGGCAAGCTTTGACATGTTCATAAGAATGCTTGACAAAATCCCTTGGGAGGCTGCTCTGAAGGATACAGGAGCCCAGGAAGGCTGGACGTACTTCAAGAGAAAAGACTTAAAGGCACAGGAGCAGGCTGTCCCTGCGTGCCAAAAAACAAGTAGGCGGGGAAGGAGACCGGCCTGGCTAAATAGGGACCTTTGTCAGGACCTCAAGAATAAGAGGAGAGTCTATGACCTTTGGAAGAGGGGGCAGGCCTCCCATGAAGACTATAAAGATGTAGTGAAGCTATGCAGGGAGAAAATCAGGAGAGCCAAAGCACAGCTGGAGCTCAACCTAGCTACAGCTGTTAAGGATAACAAAAAATGTTTCTATAAATTCATTAACAACAAAACAAGGATTAGGGAAAATCTCCCTCCCTTATTGGATGCAAAGGGAAACATAGTCACAAAGGAGGAGGAAAAGGCTGAGGTGCTCAACACCTACTTTGCCTCAGTCTTTAGCAGTGGAACTAGCTGTTCCCTGGGCACCCAGCCTCATGAGCTAGAAGACAGTGAGGGGAAGCTGAATGAGGTCATCACAATTAAAGACGAAGTGATCAGTGACCTGCTACACCGCTTGGATGCACACAAGTCTATGGGACCGGGTGGGTTACATCGAAGAGTGCTGAAAGATTTGGCAGACATGCTCACCAAGCCACTTTCCATTATTTACCTGAAGTCATGGCTAACTGGGGAGGTCCCAATGGACTGGAGGGTAGCAAATGTAGCACCCATCTACAAGAAAGGCAGAAAGGAGGATCTGGGAAACTATAGACCTGTCAGTCTGACCTTGGTACCAGGGAAGGTCATAGAGCAGATCATCTTGAGTGCCATTACAAGTCATACAATGGAAAACCAGGGGATCAGGCCTAGTTGGCATGGGTTTATGAAAGGCAGGTCCTGCCTGACGAACCTGATCTCCTTCTATGACAAAATGACCCGATTATTGGATGAGGGAAAGGCTGTGGACATTGTCTACCTAGACTTTCAAAAAGCATTTGACACTGTTTAGAATTCTCATGGAAAAACTGGCTGCTCGTGGCCTGGATGAGCATATGATCTGCTGGATCAAGCACTGGCTGGATGGGCGGTCCCAAAGAGTACTGGTCAATGGAGTTAAATCCAGCTGGCGGCCGGTCACAAGTGGTGTCCCTCAGGGCTCAGTGTTGGGACCATTTCTGTTTAACATCTTTATTGATGACCTTGATAAGGACATAGAGTGTACCATCAGCAAGTTTGCAGATGACACAAAGCTAAGCGGGAGTGTTGATCTGCATGAGGATAGGGACGCTCTACAGAGAGACTTGGATAGATTGGACCGACGGGCCAACGCTAATGCAATGAGCTTCAACAAGGCCAAGCGCCAGGTCCTGCAATTGGGCCCCAACAACCCCATGCATCGCTACAGGCTTGGGGAAGTGTGGCTGGAGAGCTGCCTGGCAGAAAAGGACCTGCGGGTTCTAACTGACAAGCAGTCTAATTGACAAGCAGCTGAATATGGGCCAGCAGTGTGCCCAGATGGCCAAGAAAGCCAATGCCATCCTGGCTTGTATTGGAAATAGTGTGACCAGCAGAAGTAGGGAGGTGATTGTCCCCCTGTACTCAACACTGGTGAGGCCACACCTTGAGTATTGTGTCCAGTATTGGGTACCTCAATATAGAGATATCGAGGTGCTGGAGCAAGTGCAGAGGAGGGCAACGAAGCTGGTGAAGGGCCTGCAGAATAAATCTTATGAGGAGCGATTGAAGGAGCTGGGACTGTTTAGTTTGAGGAAGAGGAGGCTCAGGGGAGACCTCATCACTCTCTACAACTACTTGAAAGGACATTGTAGAGAGATTGGTGCTGGTCTCTTCTCACAGGTAATTAGCGATAGAACAAGAGGGAATGGCTTCAAGCTGCAGCAGGGTAGGTTCAGACTGGACATTAGGAAAAAATTCTTCACAGAAAGAGTGGTCAGACACTGGAATAGGCTGCCCAGGGAGGTGGTGGAGTCACCATCCCTGAATATGTTTAAGAGTCATTTAGATGTGGTGTTAGGGGATATGGTGTAGGGGAGAACTTTGTAGAGTGGGGTTGGTGGTTGGACTCGATCCCAAGCATCTTTTCTGACCTAAATGATTCTATGATTGGGAATTGTCATGTAATTACATTAATAAAATCATCACAAGATGATACAAGAAACACAATCAGTTATGTCTGAAATCCTGGCTGCCCCAAAGTGACAGTTTTATAAGGTGCATATATACATACAAAAATGAGAACCTTCACCTCTTATCTTATAGATTCTCTAACTTTAATGCACTAAGAAATTATGAAAATCTCTTATAAATTGCAAATGTAT